>NW_027635670.1:1624611-1932546 GCF_903797595.1 Erithacus rubecula
GAAGAAAGAAAGAAGAAAGGAAAAAGAAAAAAGAAAGAAAGAAAGAAAGAAAGAAAGAAAGAAAGAAAGAAAGAAAGAAAGAAAGAAAGAAAGAAAGAAAGAAAGAAAGAAAGAAAGAAAGAAAGAATTAGCAGAAGTTCCTTGGTGTTTGTTTGTATTGTGTCAATAGTCCAAATTTTATTAAGATAAATAGCAGCTGAAATGACATAATGAGATGACAAAAATATCTATATTTTCAAATGTCATTATATTTGTTTTCTGCATCCTTCTTCAATCTGCTTTAGATGTAATATTTAATTTTAGAATTTGTTCTCTAAATATCTTGGGTGAGCCTTTCTATAATGGAACTCTGACAGTTTTGTTGTTAGGTGGTTTTGCCCTCTTGAAACATTTAACATCAGTGAGGTATTCATTCTTGCTAGAACTTTCTTGAAATAAATCTCTTGAAGCAGCTATTTGTACTTGTAGCTATTTGCTTTGTCATGTGCTAAATGACACTAAATTCAGCTTTGTGAGTAATCCAATTTAACAGCACCTATAATAGCCTAACACAGTGGCAGATCAGAATAGATACCTTTCCATTACTTTGTTCAGTTCCTGGCCAGAAAAAAGCTCTGGGTAGAATGCAAAACCACAGGTGATTCAAAACCCTTAATTTTGCATGCATTTTTGGTTAAATTGAAACATAAGAAAGAGCAACATGATGTGTTTGCAATTACTTGCTATTACAAATGCTAAGAAAATTATTTCGGTTCAATTTTCTATGTGCTAAGAGATGCTGTAGTCTCAATGGTCTAAGAAATTAAGCTCTGTACAGAAAAAAGCCAATGGATTTTATTAGATCACTAGGATTTTTTTTTTTTCTTTGAAGGAATAGAGTTGTCTGATGAGATGAAAGGATTCTACATATGAAGACATTTTATCTCATTTTGCTCAAGCACTGTGCAGTTGGGTGAACATAACATCTTTTCTATATACTTCCTTAGTTTTCCATTAGTCTGTGTTCTTTTCATTTGCTAACCTATTTTGATCTAGGTCTATACAGTTCATCTAGAGATAATTATTTAGAAAATTCAGAATTCATGCATTTAAACATCAATACCTGAGTTTTTAGCAAAAGACAAAATAAAAGTAATCTGGAGACAAGTTGTAGACGGTAGTGCAGATTGGCAATCTGCACTGATTATCAGTCAGTGTAACAATGGCTCATGTTGAATGTCTTCTCTAAAAGTAAATATGAAAACCTAGCTACTTATACATGTCTGATTTTAACAAACAAGTGAACAGAGAACTGCTCAGAGGAACCACAGTCCAAAGCATTTATTTGTCTGATTTAGAGTAATTCTTATTAAAAGTCTGTGTCTAAAGGATCATTTCAACATCTTACTGAGGAAGTGGCTTAGGAATATTAGACAACTTAAAGTCTGATTTTTTACTGAAATACTGTTTAATAGGTGTAGCCATAACTTATTCAGAAACATTTGCAAAGCAAAGGTAGTGACTTAATATGTGAGATACATTTGATCCATTTGATGCTTTTCATTTAGTGACTTACAGTGTCTCTGGTGAATATTCAGTTTCACTGCTCAGTGGCCATTTCTCAGCTAGGCAGTCAGATTGTCTCTTACAGTATCAATGATGGGAATTCAGTGAGGGTGTATAACACTGTTGCAGCATTGACAGTAATCTTCCTTAAGTTCAGTATTTGGAGAGAAAATATCTCCACATCAAAGCTGTTAGTAAATAGGGATAACAATAGATTGGAATCTAATTATGCATTGAAATTGACAAACTATATTTAGCATCAGAACCATACTATACTCACCAAAAAGTGTTGAAGATAATGTTTCAATCCAATATCAACTTCTGTTCATAAATAAAATATTTCAGAATAATAATTTCAATAAATACTGAATTCTTACACAATCAGGAAATGATAGCAAATGGTTTGTATTCTGAAAAATTGTATGCATAACTGCTTATTTACTGACTTGGAGTTTGAAGTGTTTCCTTGTATAGGGATTCCAGCTTGCTCCCTGCAAATCAGAAGGGGTTTCTTGTAGATGTCTGTGGTACCAGTGTGGAGGAGCAAAGTGAAAAAAAAATTCCCAGAGATTAGGGTATTCTTACAGGAATACAAACAGTATCAAAATCTAGGAAAATGTGTCAGAAGCCTGTGTTTATCCTTGGTAAATCTTGCATAATTCCCAATGTATTGTGCGTGTTGCAGACTGTGGAAATACTACTGAATGGTTCCTGATATCTAGTTCCAGTATATCTCCACAGAAAGAAGAGTAGGACAACTTCAAGCCTGTAAGTTAGGAACTGAGCAGGGCAGGGAAGCAGAAAGAGGCTTAGAGGAGGCAAGAAAATCAGATGGTACGGATAAGGAATCTTTATGGATGGGTGAATGTGCTAAATAATTTCAGCTGAGGACAGATTTCAATGCCATCTGAGACCAAAGTTAATAGTTTTTCCTCTAAATAAAAAATGTGGAAGTACATTTACTTCTAGCTCCAGCAGATGAAATCATTGCAGATAGGCTGATACTGAATTGCTTGCAGTAATATTTTCTTTCTTTCTAACACAGTATGTTATTTAGCTTTGAAGACTATTTTCCCCTGAAGGAGAAAACCTCCTGCATTATTAGTCTGCATGCTTTAAAAATGAATGCATCAGGTTTTGTCTATAGCAAAGCATTAGGGAAATTTTTATGTAATTTGTATTAGAATTTCTTCAGTGTATGCTGTTGCCATGAAAGTATGTAGACCTGTGTTTCAAGAAAACATGGGGCATGATGCCCCACAGAAAGTCCATGACTTCATGCAAAGACCAGAGAGGAGAAATTAATTCCCCTTCTTAATGGAATAGTGAGAGACTTTCTAGATGTTTTTACAAAATGTACCATTCTCGTCCTGCATCTAAATCTGCTCAAAATATAGACCACTTGTTACAACATGAGTGGAATTTTTTTCCTAAATGTTTATAGAAGTAGGTTTTTTTGAAGAGAATAATTTAAAATATAAAATATGAACTAGTCAAATAATTTCTCCTCCACACATAACTGAAATATTGCTAACAATTCTCCATGAAGCTTAAAAAAACCCCAACACCTCCACGAAAAAAAAAAAACAAAACCAAGCAAACTTATGTAGGATCCTAGTTACTATAATCAGTGTTTAGACCTAAGAGATTACACTGCTATCTAAAGAAGTAAATTGCATTTCTCACTGTCATTTGCTGCCAATCACTAGTATAAATAACATGGCTGGCTTTTGAAAGGAAGCTCTGCATCTTGGATTATTGTACAGTGCAACTTTTCATTTTGGAATTATAGTATAATTCTATGGAGCCTACTGACATCACTTTTTCATGTACTCTTTTCCTTACCTTTGTAGAATTGGCTTTTTGTTTATTGGGTAGTGGTGATGAAATGCTGGGCTTTGAGTTCTGTTTTCAGTGGGGAAAGTAGAGTGGAGCTTTCTTTGCAGCCAACTTCACATAAGATAATGCTTGATAATAATTCGAGCACTAAGTCCTGTAACCTCAAACGGCATATAGAGCAAAGTAAGTGTGCAGAGGGAATACAAAGTATAACTGCAAAGAACTCTTGAGAGGATAATCAGAGAGCTTCATGTGCCTTTTACTTACTGCTTTGTCATACATAGTAATAAGTAATACCTACATCTTCCACTGAAAAGGGCTTGGAAACAACATTATAAAGATTTTCAGAACAGACAGGAAAATGGTATTCTAGTTGGAATGAAACATAAATTCACAGTAGCAGAAGTAGACTCATTTTGATTTACTGGCTCAGTACTCACCTTTCATTTTTTCCTCTTACGAACTCAAATTCAATTTATAAGAGAAGACAGGGAAGAAGATATCTTTAAAAATCTAATTATCAGTATGGCATCTATTGCAGAAATGACAATCTTGTCATATTTTTGAAAGGCAATCTATGTATAATGTTCAAGTATAAGCAGCTTACTGTAAAAGTTATGTTCACAACACAGAAAGGAAAAACAAAAACAGCTAAATATACTCATCTTTAAAAACAAAGGCATGGATTTCTCCAGGATGCTGTTACTATTATTCCAGGCTCCATTATCTTCCAGACATTAGTTTGGTTTTCTAACTCACCATACCACTCTTCCCTAACCCCCAGGGAACGCATGGGATTCTTGGGAGGCACTGGAGCTGCCTTGCTTGAGGCTGGCAGAGAGCTGTGGAGTTGGAAGCTGGCAAAAAGCTGCACGGTGCCATGAGGAAAAGCACTTGTGCATGGTCTCCAGTCGTATTTCTATCCCACCACTCCAATGCAGACAGTGTCCAATGCATGAGAATTGCAGCAGAGTATTTTTGTTTTGCTTGTGTGGAATGCATGCACCTCGTATGGCAGCCCTAATGTCTGCCTGCCATACCATTAAAATCTGAAACACTGTCTTATACTTAGTGGTAAGCACAGTCTTGGCAAAACACCAAGTGTCTTGCCAGGATGGCTGATAATCTTTCAGTGACTGCCTGCTGTTCACTGGTGTCAACTTGTAAATCTTTCATTGCATAAAGAGATCTCTTTTTCCTTTATGTAGACTTCATCCGCAGAATATGTGGGCAGTGCAATGTTCCCTAACTTCACAAGTTAATATTTGGGTTCTACTTTGAGCCAGTATCAGTGATGTGTCACTAATTAAAGTGAAAAGTTAAACTTCTCAAAGACTATAGAGGAAAATCATGATGTCTGGTTCAGGCTTTTTTCTCTTATATAACCTGCTCATGTCTAATGAAAGTTCTTACTCCTTTCAGGAATATGCCTTCCCACGTGTTATCTGGGAACAAAGGCAGCAGTAAGCTACTTGGCACTGATTGTATTTTAAAAAATAAAACTAATGAGGTTCTACCTTTTTATGGGGACAAAAGCCCTAAGTTATTACAGTGGGACTCTGCTTTTTTTTGTCAGCTTCTCCTTTTCACTAAGGAATCAACAATTGATTAATGTGTGTCTTGAGGTTTTTTCTTCAGAAAATAAAATAAACCTTTATATAGCTGATTTTGTGCCAAAAGGACTATCTCCTATTCACCCTTTTAATTATCCATATATCCTTAAAAACTCATGAACAGTTTTTGTAGTTAGGACACGAATAGTCATTGTCCCAAAGTTCTCAGCAACTGAAAGACCCCAAGTAAATACCTGGGTATGCCATGAGATCTGAAAGCTCTTTTCATGGATATTTAGAATTAGTTTTTGCATGTCTTTTGTTTTTCACAGTAGCTCGGGTGTTTCAAGAGCCAGAATTGTGACACTGTTTAAGTAAGCCATGGAAATCTATCTCCAAAGGAAAGAAAGTTAAACATATTAATTATTAAATGCTTTCAGCTAGATTCTTCTTAAAAAATTTAAGGGAAATGTAGGCCGTCTAGACCTGACAAAATAAGAAATGGCCTTCAAACAAAATGCTAGCTGAACTAGAAACAGACTAGAAATAGAAAGAAAATTTTCCTTATAGGGAGTAAGTTCAGAGGAGAGTGTTGCTTTCTTCACACTTCTCTGGAACAAGTTGTATTTCTGTATAGCTGCAGATAATCTGTACGGACAAAGTCTACATTGGTGTCTGCCAAAGACATCTGTTAGAAAAATGAAGGAAACCATTCTTTTAGAATAAAACAATATTTCAAATTACCTCTGGAAATTTTCTTGAACTCCTTCAGAATAAAAAATTGGGTAATAAAAATTAAGTGGTTTTCCCTTCTAATTCTGTGTTTTCTGTACATTTCTTTGCTTGTGTTTATTTATATACTGTGGGCCATCTAAGCTCCATAGTTCATGAGAGAAAGACAAGAGGAGTACTCTGAAATTTCAGTTCCACTTCAGTGTTCCTAAATTATTTTGTTGCCTTCAGTTTAGACACCTGCTGTGGTTCAACACCAGCCAGCCCCTCACTCAGTCTTCTCCAGTGGGACGTGGAAGACAATCAGAAGTGTGAACATGGGAAAACTCGTGGATTGAGATGAAAGACAGTTTAATAGGCAAAGATGTAGCTGTGAATGCAAGCAAAACAAAATAAAGAATTCATTTGTTGCTTTCCATGGGCGTGTAGCTGTTCAGCCATCCCTAGGAAAGCAGAGCTCCATCATGCACAGCAGTGGCTTGGGAGGGCAAATGGCAGCTCTGCAATCATCCCCTCCTCCTTCTTCCCCCTCTTTACACACTGAGCATGGTGCCATATGGTCTGGAATATCCCTGTGGCCACTGTGGGTCAGCTGTCCCAGCTGTGTCCCCTCCAAACTTCTTGTGCACTGCCAGCCCCTCACCAGTGTGAAGGGCATGAAAGGCCTTGGCTCTGTGCAAGTGCTGCTCAGCTGCAACTGAAACATTATCAATGCTGTTTTGAGCACAAATCCCAAGCACAGATCCATATATTAGCTACTCTGGAGAGAATTAATTGTATCCCAGCTACAATCAGCTGAGCACTACAAAAGAAAGCAAACCAAAATCAAACAAACAAAACCCCCAAACAAAACAAAACTAAGCTAAAACCAAAATACTACAGTAGATTCCTAACAGAATTCTGTCGCATTAAAATGCAAATACATTTTTTTGTTAATAAGCACAAATAAAAATAGAAAACAGGGAGGAGCCTACTAGCATTTCTTTGTGTTTCATTTTTATATAATGTGCCAGAAGTAAGTTAGGCTTTTAACAAAGAATAAGAAAAAATTCTTGTTACATGTCTCAGATGGCCAGCCCAAAGGAAATGATGGAGTGTGAGGCTTGCCTGTAACTTGCTGCTTTCCCTTTTTAAATAATTTTTTTCATTCACTGACTTTGACAACTCTTTTTGAGAGCAAGACTATAAATGCACAGAGGAGAGAGAAAGTGTCTTGCTAATTACACTGAAATATGATACACTATGGGTTCAAGATAATGTAGGTCCTAAGTGTCAGATTCCCAGTAATATGATTTTCTCAAATACAATTTCTCTTGTACGTATTTTCATTTTCTGAAACCTTTCAGGTGTCAGTCTATTATAATCTGATTAGTTTCTCTCTTACCTGTACTGTATTTAGATTCATCACTTTCCTGGGTATTGTTTGGTAAACAAGAATATTTTTTCTAGAAAAATAATGCATGTGAATAGAAGAATACAATGAAGTTTTTCTCATTCTTGGATATGAAAACGCTGATTAATACTTTATAAGTCATATTCAGTGTATCATGGTCTCTCCAGTGGGTTGGAAAATCCTGCCACTCAGTGCTCCTCAACTCTCCTGTTCCTGTGTTTGGGAGCAGAGGATTCTAATGGGGGTAATTGAGCAATGTTGCAGATATAGTGTCCAACTGTGCCTTCAAGCATCAAAGGGAAGATTCAATGGGCTTCTTATGAAGGTGTTAACTTCCATGGAATCTGAACACTATTTTTTTTCTATTTTAAAAACCCAGCCTACACAATTAAGACTGATATCTTTTCAAAAGCATCAGTGCACTTCCAGTCTTCTTTCATTAGTCTTATTTGCATGCCTATTTGTAATATTTGCTATGGAGAAAAGTTCAGTCTTTTATGTGAGTGCACAGAATGTTGAAAATACTGCTATTGGACAGTGAAATGTTTAAAACTGACAGGTGTTTCTGCAGTCTTTGTACTTGTTCCATAACACTGATTAGCATGAATCAGTGAAACGTGATTGGCACGCATGCATGTTTCAAAAACTCAAACTTCCTAATGGCATTTATTTTGTTTTAATGGATTTGAAGCATGCATACACATATAGATACAGATAGATATAGATATAGACATAGATATATAGATATAGATATAGATATAGATATAGATATACATATACATATACATATATATACACATATACATACATATATATATGTACCATGTATCTCAAAATCCTTACAGAGGCAGTAAGCTCTCTCTGAATCTTTCTGGTTGTGGCTCTTGTGAAACTTGTATGGCATATACACAATAAGTTCCTTCCATAATGGAGTGCTGTATTTGTATGAATAAAGTTGGTTTTGTACTAGTGAAACTCCACTTTTTCTGTAATAAACACCAGCCTAATAGCAACAGTGAGTTAGGAGTGTCTGGATGATGTTACTCATATGGTTTACACTGAAGTGCACCAGTTTGGGGTTGTCTGTGGCATCACTTTCACTCAGTAGTGCATAATGTATTTATTGTCCTGTAGCTAATGCAATTTGTGCATGCAGACACACACACACACACAAGTTAATACCATCCACATTAGACTGGACACCATGTAGTCTTCACAAAAAAAAAAAAGAAAAATGGTCTTGCTAAAGTAATTTGCTTGTTATCTTGTCACAGGTCAGTTAATCAATATCCTGGAGACTTAAGGTTTCAAGTCCTTCAACACAGGCTTAGAAGTCATCTTCAAGTGCCTTACTTATCTGAACATCAATACAACTTCAGAACATTTGGTTGGCCAGTGAACGAGATACTCAGGAAGGCAAAATACTCCATAAACTCCAGGAGCCACTGGTAGCACAGGAAGAGACTCAGTGAGCCAAAAGTTCCAATCTGTTTTGTTGAAGTATGTTCCTGTTGTCAAGGCAAAGAGTGCATTGTATGGTACAATGCCAGCAGCTCTCTTCATGAAGTGGGAAAGAAATACAAGCAAACTGAATGTCTCATGGTCATACTGCATGGAGAAGGAAGCAGTCTCCTAGTTATGTATAAAGCAATTCTGATTTGTGCATCACACTCTTAAAATCCACCCAGGTAGCACCAGGACACTTCTGCATCCTTCTCTATGACAAATATTCATTCCCATTTTCTGTGCTGTTTTAAATTTCTCAGTGATGCAATCTGAATTGCATTCCCTGATCTGAAGAGGCCTAAAAAGCCACAATTTTGCTATTAAGATTGGATGTGAATATTTACACGTTGACAGGCTTCCATCAGACTCTTCCATGTAAATTCTAGTTTATATTCTGTAAATTCCACTGCACAGATCTTGCAGTATGTTTATTTTTAACAAATCAGTTCTGTGATAATTTTCTAGGTGTTTAACTAAGGAGAGTGAGGCCTTACACATAGAAATGGTGATATGTTGTTGGACACAATGTCTGTAAATCATAACTCCCAAAAGAAATAGGGTATAGGGCACAAACATTAGAAACTTGACTTTTATCTTGTTCACTCATCAAAATAGGTTGCTGGAGGGGACCTGGGCAAACAGAAAATTTACTTTACTTCCAAACTGCAACTACAGAGGAATATATAATTAGAGATGTTCTGAGTTGTGTTGCTCCTCCTAAGTATTTTCTAATGCCTATTGAATTTGAAGGGAGCAATCATCCAGCTTCAATAAACTTTAGTGTTGGCCTTTGTTTATCATCTTTTTGTTGTTATTCTGAAACCATGTAATCAGAATGGGATGAAGGGTAAACAGCTCTGAACTCTTCCCAATTCTATTTAAAGAAAAAAAGAAGTTTCTTCTGAAGAATTTCCTTTTCCTTAGAATCTCATAATTAGTATTTCTGCAGTGTTTTATTTAGATTCCATGTTTAGTTGAAAATAACATATTGAGATGTTTGTGATGCTGGAAGTTAATATATATATGCTGCACAGTATTTAATGTAAAAGCATATCCGTGTATAAGTATAAAAAACAAATAATGATTTGCTTTTCCTTTCAGATTCTTCCAATTTTTTACAAAGTTAAGGGTTTTCTAAGTTATTCATTGAAACTTATTAAATGTCTTAGTAAGAATTTTTAAGTGCCATGACTGACCCCTGACCTTTTGGCATTGTGTAAGTATTTTCAGAAATATCTTCTGAAAGATGCTGCTGATACAGAAGGGCTAAATAGTTTGGTTGCATACTGGATAATAATAACAGGGTGGCTAAGAATTTGAGATTCCTCAAATCTAGGAAGCTGTAAATGTAAGGGTTCTGGGACACCATCACCCCTCACCATTGTGATTGTATTTGCCCTGTTCCACTCTTCCATAGGCACTACCTTTGCCAGGTGTAGGATACTCTGACTCTCTTTCTGCTCTTATGCTCTTCATATCTGTGTGCACACAGACGTGGTGCCCACACAGTCTGTAAAACCCATCTGTGATTCCATAGAAAATTCCCACTTCTCAGTGTTTGTCCTTTAAATCTGATGTTCTCTATCACAGTAACCTCAGTGTTGTAGAGCTTGTATAGTATGTGTTCATACTGCTGTTACTCAAAGATACCTGCTCAAGATGCAGAGTTGGAAAAGAGTGCATAGTAAAGCTGATTATTCAACACATACTGTTTTGACAATTTAAATAGCTTCTGTCAATAACAATAGTAAAACTTTAATTAATTGAATAATTTGTCTTAGGTATATGGCAGCCCATTGGAGTTATGGGGGGGGGAAGGAAATAAAAAAGACACATCTCCTTAAAGTCTTTAAATATTCTTATTTATTTATTTATTTGTTTGTTTATATTCTCTACAAGTGCTTCTCAAATTCTCTTTTTCCTCCCTTGTGTTTTTAACCTCCCAGACTGTATAATCAGACTGTATAATTTGTATTACCCTTCCTCAAACATGTGTTCAGTTTTTTAAAGATGCCTCTTATTTCTTACATCCTCTTTTATGCCTTAGTGCCATGCAGACTTTTCTTAGCTTTAACCTAATGAAGTTTTTTGCCTTTTTTCTCCTCATCAAGGAAACTGAATCAAAGTATACTTTTGCTGCCCTTTGAAAGCTTTTCACTACCATTATTTTGAATAATGTCTTGTGTGCTGCTGAGGACAGCTTTTTGTCTCTTAGGTTTCCTGTATCATTCTGCTTCAGCCTTAGAGTTTGTTTTCATAAGGACTGAATCTAATTGGAGGTAGACCCACTCATCTTCTGTTATCACATTTATTGGCCTCCTAAACACACTGATCTCCCTAAAAAAGTCACAATCACTTTTCTTATCTTGGTAAGATAAAAATAAGATTGTAGATAAAAAAAAAATTTATTTGCTTAATTTTACAGAGGAAGAATTAATGTTACAACCATAATTTATCTCAGTCCTAATAATTGTAAATATTAACAAAATTAAATTTCAGGAGACAATTGATTTCATCTGTCTAGACACCATCAATCCACTAAGCTAAATATGTGGGGAAATATTTGGGGAAATTTAAGTAGACTCAGAATTCTCCTTTTAGCACATTTGTAGATTCCTTACTCATGAAACATTAAAAGCATGTTACTGCTGGTTCTGTGATTTTTCCTGAACAGCAGGCTCACACTGGAGCCTGACTTTGCTCCATGTGTGCAGCAAAGCTATCTCATCCATGGACTCTGATTTACCAACCTGTGTGCTTTCACCATCACTCCTTGATGCCAGACTCGTGCTCTTCCCCACATCCATGAATTTCTCAGCCATTAAGTCCTTGCTTGTAGACTGGGATCCAGAGCTGAAAGTGAGGTTTGAATCAAGCCTGCAGGATTATATTAGAAGGCATTTTGTGAGCAGACACAGATTGCTCATGCAGGTCCTTGAAAGCACATGCTGTGGCAGCTGTGACAGGCAGGCTGTCCTGACACAGGGAATGGTGTGGGAATGACATTGGCTGGTTAGAGGTACAGTTTATACACCAGGACCAGTCTGCAACTCCCAAGACCCCGAAGATAATTCCAGACCCCAGATATAATTTGCAGACCCCAAAGAGAATTCCATAACTGGTTAATTCTAGGGTTGCTCTTTCAGTATGGATACCTTTTGCTTCTTTGAAAACATTAAATGCATATGTATATACAATGTATATAAGGCAATGCGCCACATTTTACAAAGCACCCTCAGTGACCATTTGAGAATTACAAAGTGAAGAAGCTCTAGAATTATAAAAAGTTAGGTAAGGCTCTGATGTGAATGAATACATCAATATTATTTTTCACTGCATTTTTATTCAACTAGTACTTAATGGTAAGCTTACAGGCTTCCACTTATAAATAAATCCACTTATATTTATATTTATTTTATTTTATTTTATTTATTTATTCCTCTTCTCAGAAAAGTCAAAGCGCATATAATCCTTCTTATTACCTGACTGCTATTTAATAAACCACAGCAGTTTCTGGTATTGAAATCTATGAAAGCTCTTAGCATGGCTGCAGTGATCCTTTTTTAATCAAGGTCTTCCAGGAGGAGGTTTGTGGACCTCATGTGTAAGGCATAAGTAGAAATTCTGTTGTGTGGTTACTTGTACATCTCACAGCAATCTCATGTCTCTACTGTCACCATTCCTGTCTTGAGAAACTCTTTGCATGCTATTTATCTTCTAATTATAAGGATTATGGAAAATAATTTATTTAGTAGATTAATTTCCTTTCCCTGGAAAGGCATGCAGTTGCTATGTGAAGCAGTCACTCATATCCTATATACAAGCCCACATTTTAAAGAAAGGAGACATGAGATGATTAGGGCATTTAAAAATTTGAATTTGAAATTGCTGAACGTAGTTAACTTTCCAGGATGAAAAGCATGTATGAATATAAATTTCCAACCAGTAAAGTGCCATTGTCAAAAATTTGACCATTCTTGATTTTCTAAACACAAAATACCTAGAAATTCTTTATACCTAAAATATATACCTAAAATATCTAAAATTCTTTCATTACCTAGAGTTGCTGAAATACAAACCAAATCAAGCCAAACTCAAAAATGTTCCTATGCAGAACACTTCTAGGGGTGAAATTGACTTTGTCTAAAGTCTACCGGTTGCAAACCATGGATTTAGTTCGCAAAATAAGATCAACCCAGCCTTCATTTCTGTAAATGAACCTGATTCTACGTCATGCTAGAGCTTATGGTCCTGCAATGGCAAGAGCCAGGAGGCAAACTATTCCAGGACTCAGATACTATTTCTGTGAGCCAGGGTGTACATGTTTATCTTCAAGTATTCCTCTACAGATTCTGAAGGTGTGAAAACACTCGGTTCCCCTCTGTAAAAACTGTCAGCTTCATCAATAGGAACAGATTTGTTCTTCAACACTGGACCTTATCACTTAGAGTTCCCTTCAAACTTGAGTGGAAAACTCATTGGTCCTCAGGAGAGACACAAAACATTGATATGTGCTGGAGAGGCAGCACAGAAAGCATGAGTGATCCAGGAGGTTTCTGGAGTGCTCTGATGACAGCTTGATGACAGAATTAAGCAAAGATAATATAAATGAACAAGTTTTTTCCAACAAAGATACACAAAAAAGAAGTTTTTAAGAGGTAAAAGTAGGGTCAGGTAGTCCAGGAGAAATTTAGAGACACACTCTAAGCATGCAAGGATAGAGAATCCATTTGGGGTTGAATCTGGTGAAGAAATTGAATGGTAACAAGAGAGACTTGTATTGATATATCTGCAAAAAGAAAGAAGAGAAAAAGTATGGACACACTAGTGAGCAGGGCAGAGAATGTGGTGACAGAGGAGCTAGGAAAAAATTGCTGTTTTCTTTGCTTTAAATCTTACTGGTAAGTCTTGCTATAAGGAATCCATGGGAGTCCAGAAAAGTCCAGAACTACCTCAGCAGATGGGGAGCAAGTTAGGAAGAGTTTAAATATATTGGACACACACGAGTTCATGGACACTGATAGGATGCACATGGAAGGGCAGAGAGAATTGTCAGATAGCATGGTGAGAATTACCTGTATGGAGCCCTGGGAAACCTGCTGGCCCCACTCTGTGCCTGTGTGCTCAGTGCACTCAGTTACTGTTTGGTTATACAGTAAGTGAGCATTTTGGATAGTGAGTGTTTATCAAAAAATCATAACAGAAATTATCCCACGAGGGACCTTGATCAGTTACTTCCCATGGGCAGTGATACTGTTCACTAAACCAGGTTACTCAGAGCCCCATCCATCCTGGCCTTAAACATTTTCAGGGATGGGACATTCACAATTTCTCTGTGCAACCTGCTTTAGAGCCTCACCACTTTCTTAGTAAAGAATTTGCTCCTAATATCTTATCTAAATCAACCCTCATTCAGTTTAAAACTATTTCCCTTGTTCTATCACAGCATGCCTTGTAAAAAGGCAAAAAAAAAAAAAATTAGATTTAAAAAATATTATTTTTATTATTATTGACTGGGAAAATTATCAAAGAACTTGATCAGACATACCGATTTTTCATTAAGAAATTAAGCTATCCCATTTAAGTTCTTGTATGTTTGTTAAGTCTGACTATATATATCTTCATTTTGTATTATTGCCCATATATTGAAATGTTTGCTTATTGATTCTTCAAAAGCACTTGTATGATTTAGCAATATTCTGTTTCTTGAAAGTAATCCCAAATGCTAAAAAAAAGAAAGTTAATGTATGAGGTGCTACTGTCATATGGAAAGGGGAGTTGGACTCAAACCCTCAGGGCAGTGGGGTCACAGGGGGGTCCAGGGTCCCCCCTGCTGCATCTGCACATCTGTACCCACTGCTGCTGCCAAACATCTCACTGAGGGAGGGGGTTGTACCCTGAGGGCAGAGATCTCAGACAGCCCCTGAGATGCCCTCGGGATGGGGACCTGTGCAGTGATTTTGCCCACAGCTGATTCAGAGCAGGACATCTCCCTTCAGCTCCCTCGTTTTTAGGCTGCTGGGAGGGTTATCAGCTGGAAAGGACACTGGGTTCCTTCTCTTGGGTTTTGACAGAGCCTGGCTGTGCTGTCTCCACCCCACCCTCCATTCAGACCCCTCATTTTCTGCTGTGCCTGGGAGGTTGGGTGTGCTGACTGCATTCCACCTAGGAGCAGCAACTGTATTTTCCCCCATAATTGCCATACCCCAGTCATTTTTCCACAGTGTTGTTTGAAAAATGTCTTCTTCCATCTTTAAATGGAGTTGAATAGTGGTAACTAAGCAACTATTTCAAGTAGAGCCAGATGTAACTTCACTAAGTTGGTTTTTCTAACTGAGATGAACAGGGAAAAGCAGAACCTAAGCAGAAAACTGGGCTCTGAAATTTGTACAAATTGCACTTAATTCTATTTTACATTTCATTGTGACCTGCTCTTATCACGTGGCATTGTTCAAGGTTGCTTCGTAAAAACCATTGGACAGGGACAATATTTCAAAGTGGTCTTTGAAAAATTGTAACTTTCAAGGTAATAATTTCTTATCATTAAAACAGTACAAAGGAAAAGCTCTTCATTTGCAGTGCAGAGGATAACTATAGACAAGAGATATAGCCGTTACAACTTCTTAGTATTTTAATATTGGTGCAAAACACTGATATTCTGTTTTTAATGTATAATTGCTTGATACTCTTTAATTCAACACTAGAAGAAACACATCAAATAAGCTTGCTTGATAATTTCAATTAATGCATTTAAATTCCACAGGACTTTATGTAGCATCACACTTGCATGGCATGACATCTGTTCTTGCTTTTAACTCTCATAAGTATTTATACATGATGGCCCTTGAGCCATTGCTGTCTGCTTAAAAACTTTGTACATCAATTGTGCTGGTTGAGGGGCATATGTTAGGTAATATATTTAATGGGCCAAAAACTAATTTATATGGAAAACTACTGGCTATCAGAGGAATAGATTAAACAATAGATTAAACAATCAGTTATCATAAACCTACTATTAAGAATATGAATAATGGAAGTTGAATTACAATGCTCTAAAGCTGCCAAGCATAAAGCAATGTGTAACCTTTTTACTACTGTAAATTTACTTAGCACTTGACTGTAGCTGACTAATGACAAATTCAAATATGGTTATGTTCAAATACGCCATTTGTGATGCCTCTCTATATGTTTTTTAGAAAAGAATTAACCTTTCTTTTTAGGCACAGGTGTCTGCTTCAGTCATGGTGGGGCAGCACAGGACATCAGACTTGATTTCATCTTGTACATATATAAAGTAGCTGCATTCCCAAGATTTCTAGTTAAAATGTAAGCCATCCTCATGTAAATCACTCGGGCACCTTCAGATACTTATCATGGAATCTTACTCATTTGCACATTATTATAACAAAATATCAGAAGATATTATTCATGCTGGTTCTTGATTAAGGCATTTCATTTTTACTGCACATTTTCTGCTTTTCATGGAGAACAGAAAGAAATTGAAGGCAGACTCAAATTTTTACTATAATATTAGTTAGGTTGGAAGATTTTGATTGTACAAATTACACTTCATTATATATAACATCATATTCTCTACACTGTAGAGAATAATGTTCTGTAATATGAAAGAAAAAGAATTTGAGTGAAAGGTTTGTATGTTTGAAATGATGTTTTGTTACAAAATCCATCCTATAGAAGTATTAAATTTGACTATCTAAGGCTTTGGAAGTATTTCTAAATTGCAAGAACTGAGCCCAGAAATATTTATACAAATGACTAAAACTAAATTTGGCTTATGCAGAAAATTAGCCCTCAAGTTGCCCTAATACAATTAAGAAAAAGAGCAAAGTTTCCAGGCCTCAGGACTATAATGTTGCACATTACGTTCCAGGCAAGAAAATGAAGTCATAGAGTAATTATTTCCCATCTATCAGGAAATAGGGAGGAGACAACAGGCCAGAGAAGCCCACAGCTGACCAGGTGGGGATATGCACAGGGTAAACTTCCCTCTCACTTGCTGGCTCTCCTTCAGGAACATGGGCTGCAAAACTTGTGCCTTCCCCATATCAGCTTAATTTCTGTTATTTTTCTGTCACAGAATCACAGAATGTTATGAGTTGGAAGGGATCCACAAGGTTTTATCAAGTCTAACTCTTACAAAAATGGCCTTGTAGAAACCTTGGTGGTTTTAGCCTCATGCTTTAACCAGCTGAGCTAATCTCATGGTATGTCACCATAAGAATTCACAAGGTGCAGATAATGGCTGGGTTGCAGTCATGGGCTTTCAGAAAAAAACTTGTGCTGCTGCATTTTATGGAGGTGTTGAATTTCACTTTAATCTGGTTGGGTAGCCCTCAGCTAGATGCCTCTCCATGCAGATCTGCCATGACCAGAGCCCCCAGGATGCTGGTGTGGGTTTGGAAATAAGGAATTCACACAGTGCCAGGCTACCTGGTGGTGTGTCACTCAACCATTGCATCTCTGACGTTAAGAACTTTTCCCTTTGCATGGAAAGCTCTGTTACAAACTTACCTGGTTTTATTTTTCCTTTCCTGGCTTGCCATCTAAAGCTCTGCTCAGGAAAAAAAAATGGTTGTAGAGGCTGTAATTGTTAACACCACTTGAATTCTTAGCAGTATACTGAATTGAAGTTATTGAAGTGACTGTATCTCTCTTCCCTCAAAGTCTCTTTCCAAAGTAGGTAACACATTTATTTGACAACAAAATGCTAGGGATAATCACTGATATTTGTTTTGGAAAAATCTCATTAACTATGTCCCTATTGTTTCTGTGCTGTGCTTGGAAATTGCCTACTGTGTTAATCTATTATATAAATAATATACTGCAGCTGTCAATTCAAATGCAAAAAGGAAGCATGTGTAACAAAAATGCAATTTTAGTAATGCTTAGTCGAGTGAAAGCACGTTCCTTTTCCAAGGTAAGAGAGAGAGGAAAAAATAGGTTTTGTGCCCAGAGCAGTCCAGATGGAACCCCAGTAGGAGGCATACTAGTATCAATATAATTTTTGTTTATTTCAGGCAACGTATGCTTCACATTTCTGTTATGTTTCTTCGCTTTCCTAAATTATGATATGCTAATATTCAATTACTAAGTCTTCAGTGGTTGTTTTTTTTTTTCCAGTTTTCAATGTTCTTTGTCATAAAGTGCTTATATATTTTCCTTGTATTAAAAATAGATTTACTTTATGACAGGACTGGCTTCAAGCCACAACATAATGCTTTTGCTTTCCTTTATGCTTCAGTATAGTTGCAATATTATATATTATGCCAAGTAAAACACCTCAGGTAGCAAACCATCTTATCTTGCTACATTCTTCAAAGTAATTTATGTAAGCTGAGCTGTAACAACTTTCTAGAGCTCAAAATATAAATCTAGGTTGTCATGGATACACGCATGAGGAGGCTTTCTTTATAAATATGTTAGGAGTCTGACAATTTATTTTTAGTAGAATTTTCAAAAAAGAAAAAAAAAATTAGTATTTAACCAGAGCCATTATTGGTTGTTCTGATTGCACTTGAATACATTTCTGTTTTTTCCTCTTCATTATCTCAAAATGTCTTTTAACAAAACAGTATGTGTGGATGTCAAATTGGCTCATAATAAGGGTCCTGGGCTTTTTCTCACCTGTGTTCCCCCCACACCTTTGTACCAAGTATGCCTGAAATGGAATTCGTATATTGGTTACCACCAGTTAAAGGGTAGAGGTTTTTATCTAGCATGGGATTAAGAAGTGCTTTCAGGACTGAACAACATTCAGCTGGCTTTTTTCTCTCATGTTAATTAAAATAAATACAGGAATTATGACATATAGCTGGATAATCTGAATAATTCATGGAACTTTCAAGTCAGGACATACCTTTTGGTATCACATCTTCCAATTTGCTTCTTCTCTGTTGCATCAGTAATGCAAGAGGCAATGCCCTTATACATGGTTTTCTGTTACTGGTAATTGTAAAACACAAAGTTATAAGCCTCTATTAAGAAAATGAGAAGAGAAAACAGTAATTTTAAAAGAAAAAACAGATTACTGGGAATAATTCATAGCCATAAAAGTGTATTAAACAAATTATTCTTTTAACACATTTTATCTGTAGATTTTGATACAACAGAAAATAGACAAGATTCTAGTTCAGAGGTCTGAAACTTTTGTGTGTATTAATACAAAGTAAAAAATAAACAAACCCCAAGCCATTAAAGAGAATAAATGGAGAATTTCCATGGAATAAACACAAAATATGAATTAGCTAAAATGTTACAATTTTTCCAAGTACAAAAATGTTCATGTATCTAGCTTGTTGCATGAACTTTGGTGAAAAAACAGATTGTATTTAGCCTTTATGCAGTTCTTTTCACAGAAATACTGTTAACTAAAAATTTCCTAAAAATTCCACATATGAAAATATAATCCCAGGTGCTAAGAACTTTTAACTTGCTTATGTCTGTTCAGTTTCACCAGACAGTTTTCAGATTCTTCTCTTCTAAATTAGCTTAACTGCTGTAGTGAAATGATATGTAAATCATAGCCATAGATGAATGAGAAGGTCTTTGTTATAAATCTGAAAAATAGTTCATGACTTGTGTCCTCAGTATAACAGATACTTTATATATATATATACATATACAATAGAGGCATCAAGTTTAGTGCCAACAGCACAGGAAGAACCTGTTTGTTTGTCTGCTGGAACTCAACCAAAAATCACAGAGCCAAAATTTCTGACCTAGCATATTAAGAAAACATGAAAGTGAGGGTGAAATCATACAGTCCTGGAGAGAATCTGTTATTGGTTAAGGCTGGCAGGATAACCATTGTTTGATAAAATAGAATATGGCATTACTACATTAGGAAATTTCTGACTCAAATTTATTTTTCAGATTCTAGTACTGATGACCCTAAAATACAACATGCATGTGTTGTTTTGGCATGTGATTTGAAAATCTTATTAATAAGGATTTTTAAGTATCAGTAGAATTAGTGGAGTTGTACAAATTATGGGACTCAAGTATCAGAGCACTTTGAAAATAACAAACTTGGTATGCCTGTTGGATGTTACAGAACAGTCAACAATGGGGACACTGACCTAATTCTCATTAGGTAAGCCAAAAAATATCCTCCAGAAAATCCTTCCAACAGCATTATATTGATGGTGGAATCTGTCCATTAAGTATTGGTATGAGTGGAATTTTACAGTAGTGATAGGGGAGCCATGAGCACAATGCAGGGTTGAACAATGCTCATTTAAAGGCTATTGCAAAGACCAGTTGCATAACTGAGTGACACTTAAGAAAAAAAATAATCCTCTTCCATTTTCTTTTTGCTCTGTTCTCCTGTTCCCATGGGCTCTGCTCTTCTGTCCCAATAGTTACGTGTATTTTCTTTGGAGAAGTGAAGAAGTATAGACAACTTGTCTCCTTAAATAAAGTAGAAGCTAGTCTGTCATGGGTAGTACTACAGTTGAGCAGTACCCAAAAAGAAAAAAAGATATATATATTCTTCTGCAGTTCAGTTTTATATTCTTGTTTTACTCTGCTGTCTGGTTTAAGAGTTTAGAACTGAATGAATAAGGGATTGTTATTGCTATTCACTTAGTATGGATGTTCACAAACAACTTTAAAAAAATGTCAATATCAACACATTTTGGGCAGATTCTTTGGTGTATGAGTGGTGGCTTTTCAAATGGACTGGTATAATTTGTCTGTAAACAGTGAAACAAATGAGATTCAATGTAAAGGTAACAATGAAGATCTAGTTTCTGGTTTTTTAAATTTCTGTGGTTTCTTTTGAGCAAGGAACTATGCTATACTTCGTATCTGAGCAGCAAAAGGGTCCAAATCCTATAAAAACAAAAGAGATTTTAAAAAAGTCAGCCTCAGGAAGTGGTTAGCCAAATGCAAGCTGAGACTACAGCTTATTTAATACGATTGATGTGTTTTTTACTGATGCTCTCATCTGGCACTTTTTGTGTCACCCATCTGTTGTGTCTGACTAGGAAACTAGATTACTGTCTCCAGAGGCATTGACTCTTCCTACAGCTTTGATCAGTGATCAGTCTAAAAGCCCCCAAGCTTGGTTTCTTCCCATTGTGACTCTATATGCCAGTATATAATAATTGCATCAGACTACATGGAAAACACCACCCAGAATTTGTTGCTGTCCAGATGTGCCTATAATTGTTCCAGGGAAAATGCAGGTGTAAAATTGCAGGTGTTAGTGAGTCCAGGATATAACAAGAATATATGTAGACTTAGTATGTGACTTTAGAAATAAATCAAACCAAAATCCACAAAGGGGTGAAAATAGACCCAATTAAAATTATCAATTTGACAGTGTATTTAAAGTAGACCACTGGAGTAATTTGTATCTATTTGAGAAGATAATTGTGGTTTTGAGTAATACTGCTTGTTGTAGTATCCTTGTCCAGATTTTGCTATTCCTGATTTGTTTAATTTCATTGAGAGCTCAGGCTGAAATAATTTCTTGTGTTATTCTGTGAAAGAAAATCACAAATTGCTCACAAAAGGCTGAGTATCATCAACTCTGTAAATTGTCCTCTCATTGCCTAGTAGAAGATGGTGCTACTTAAAATGTGTGTGGAAAAATTACTTACAACTCTAGTCAAGCTTTGCTTTTTTCATTGAGGCTGAATTTCCTGTATTGTATTTTTTCTGCATTTTCTCTGGCAAAAAAAATCAAGACTAGAAAACACTACACCACAATAACTTTGTAAATTTATTATCTGTGTGGGAAATTATAAAGAAAATTATGTTATAGGTCAAAACTGAGAAAGTATTTGCACAGGTGAAACAGTGCAGATAAGAATATGATGGCTAAGATGGAAAGAAACTTTTAGCATAAACATAAATCTGAATGTATGAGCATCCTTATTTCTGTCATATGCTACAGAGGTTAAAGAACTGACAGCTTGCCTACACTTGAAATTCTATTTAAACTAAGATAGATTGCAATTTAAAATTTGGCATTTGTACTTAAGTAACAATCAGCCATGGACATTTCTAGTCCCAAAATATAAGTGTTACATGCCTATGTGTCTTAACCTCCTTCAAAGATAAACCCTAAAAGGCTTCAGCCTGCAATTAAAGAGGAATTTCTGGTGTAATTCTAGAACACCATTCAAAGATACAGCTTTGATATTTAAGGTTTTACAAGTTTTAGATTTACAAATACTTGGAGGGCAACTGAAAGTAAAGTGGTGCAAATCATCAGTAGCAGCAGAAGTGTGACCACAAATAATGATGAAGGCTCCTTGTGATCTATCTGTTCAAACTTATATTTTCAGTCCCTAGTCCAGCTTTGAGACTCCTCCACTTGTGTATTTTGAAACTGGGAACAATCAAGCAGGGTCTCTAGAAAAATACTTGTGACAAGGGCACAGTGGGTGTGCTGCACTGCCCAGCTCACCTGCTCTCTCACAAGTCTGCTTCCCCTGGATCTCTGCAGTACTGTGTGCTATGACACCTGTGAGATCTCTTGTGCTAGCCCAGCTAGGTGCTTTTCCAGGGAAAAAACAGATGCAGATCAGTTAAAGGAAATCTCAGGGTAGCAGGCATATAAAATAATCCTGTTAGATATTCATCACATCCCTATAAAACTTGGGATAAAAGAAGGAAAACCCTTTACTTTGGCTTTTCACTCGGTTGCCAAAATACAGGATTTATAGCTACATACAATAATGTTTATATATATATGCTTGAAACCATCTTTGGAATTGTCTTCATCTATAGCAAATTATTTGTTTAATATTGAATAAATAGATAGACATTACATTAATACGTGTGTGTGTGTCTGGGGAAGAGGGAATTATGAGCATGTGGCAAAAGACCTGTGAAATATCTTGGCAGAGATAACAGCAGAAAAACCACCTCAGGTATGCAATGAATACAAATGATGTGGGACCAGTGGATTAATTTTATAATTTAATTATCAGTTGAGTAAAGCATCAATAAAATTCATGTCTCCTAAGGAGTTATGGCAGACATAAAATTAAGAATAGTTTATCCAAACCTTATAACATGAACTCATCTTTCTATCTTCTGGTTTTTTGCAAGAAATCACATGAAATGGAGACAAATAAATTGAAATGTGAGTGTGTTGAAAAAAGCTCTCTTGCTGTTATCAGCATAGTCTTCTGTTCATTGATGTACTTTTCAATTTGTTTTAACTTACAGACCTGCAAAGTGACTGGATACTAAGGTGAATTGTGCTTCTTTACTATACCAGTGGAAGGATTTGTTAGCACAGACTTTGAAACAAGAGCTTCTGAATTATTTCTTTTTCTATTGCCATCCTGTCATTTCCTCCACAAACCTAGGAGATGGCCAACATGTGTTATGAAGACCTGGCACCTCCACATCAGCATTTTTTTGTAGTAGTCCCATGGTGGCCACTGCAAGCAAAGGTAGTTCTACTTTTAAATGCATTTTTTTCCCTAATATTTGCTATCCCATTGGGAAGTGCAAGCCCTTAGGTCCAAGAGCAAGGAAGCCTTGACAAAGTGGCACTCCAGCTACACTGTAAAGATGTATTTCTTCTCACTGAGGCCTTTGACATGGTCCCCACATCATACTTCTCTCTAAATTTGAGAGATACAGATTTGATAGGTGAACTCTTCAGTGGATGAGGAGTTGGCTGGATGGTCACATCCAGAGGGTAATGGTCAATTTTTTGATAATCTGTACAAGAATCATCTTCCAGGGGTCTGTAGTGGCACCAGTGTTGTTTAATGTCTTCATCAGTGGCATGGACAGTGGGATCAAGCACACCCTCAGCAAGTTTGCAAATGACACTGAGCTGAGTGGTGCAGTGGGTTCCATCCAGAGGGACCTGGATAAATTTGAGAAGTAGGGCCATGGGAATCTCATGAGGGCAAGTGCAAGGCCCTGCACAAGAGTCAGGGCAAACCCCAGTATCAAAAGAGGATGGGTGATGAGCAAATCAAGAGTGCAAAGGTGGTTTTGGTTTCCACTCAAGTTTGGAATCCTCCTTCAAGACCTGAGGTCAAAATCAATTTCTCTTGGGGGGGGGGGGGGGGGGGGGGGGGGTCGGTGCCAGAAAGCACAGAAAACTCAAAAATCTCAGTTTTCTGAGTTCCAAGAAAAAACCCTGCAAGAAAAGGGCTTGGGGGTGCTGGAGGGCGAGAGGCTGGAGAAGAGCCAGCCATGGGCAGTCACAGCCTGGAAAAACAGTTGTGTCCTGGGCTGCACCAAAGCAGCGTGGCCAGCAGGGTCAGGGAGGGGATTCTGCCCCTCTGCTCTGCTCTGCTGTCTGGAGACCCCCACCTGGAGTCCTGCATCCAGCTCTGGGGCTCACCAGGACAGAGGAGGGCCACAAAGATGATCAGTAGGCTGGAGCACCTCTCCTGGGAGGAAAGGCTGAGAGAGTTGTTGTTGTTCAGCCTGAAGAAGAGAAGAGAGAGAGACCCTCAGCAGTCTCCCGTACTTGAAGGTGCCTACAGGAAAGATGGGGACAGACATTTATCTTTATTTTTATCTTTATCATGTATTTTATGACCTCTTGTGATGGGAAAAAGGGGCAGTGGTTTTTAAACAGAAGGAATAAGCTATGTAAGATATAAGAAGTTTTTCTGAATGAGGGGGATAAAATACTGGCATAGATTGTTAGAGAGGTGGTTGATTCCTAATCTGTGAAAACACTCGAAGTAGGTTGGACAGGCCTCTGACCAGGCTTACTTCAAGATGCCCCTGCTTATTGCAGGGATGTTGTACTAGATGACTTTTAGAGGTCTCTTCCAAACCAAACTATTCTATGATTTTATGATTCAGCTGTGTGATGTACATGGGAAAAAGAGTTGTGATGTAATGGGAAAATTCTTCTGACTGGTGTTTCTCCACAGGTTGAAAATGTTGGACATTGCTGATGTGCTAAGAGTTGTCTGGATGTTAATGTGTTTTTCAGAAACTTTTCATTCTGTAGCATTTCCAGAGGTATTAAATTTTACCATATCAGAGCTGCCTAAGTGTAGAACTATTGTCATGTTAGATTGCGGGAATAAAAAAAGAGCTGGTAAAAAATGCTTTCCATGAACAATAGGTTCAAGAAGAATAAAAATCCCTGTGTGTTGCAGGAAGCAATGGAATTTGTCTTCTATTTGCTTTGCTCTCCTGTGGTACCAGAGGTGTTCCTTTGCAAGGGACAAAGAACTAGAGGTGAATACTGATGGTGCAGAGAGCATGCTTCAAGGACAAAATATTTTAATATGAAAGTGGCAGCTCTGTCTCTTAAATCTAACAAAGCAGGTCTTAAATTCTAGTGGGATTATATATTTTTGCATCTCCTAATAGACCTCAGATTGTACAAGCTGATCTGATCTGATCTGATCTGAGCACTTGCTTTTTCCAACAGAAATATGAGATTCAAACTCTTTCCACTGGAGTGATAAAAAGTCCCCCAAACCACACAACTCTTCCTCCCACTGCCCCATCACAGTCATAATATTTCACTACTGTCTTTAATCATTACTGTCAGAATCTCAGGGGGGAAAAAAAAGGAAGCTTTTCAGAATTTCTTTCTGTACTGCCCAAATTTTTATATCCATGCTTACCAAAAATGGGGGTAGGGAAGTGGGGGCATGTGGAATATGAAGAATTGCTTAGGTTTCCTCATATTTCCACCTAATAGCTCAAAATCATTCCAGTACTGCTTATAGGTAAGAAACATGCATTAAAAATAATACCAATTAAGGCTTGGCCTTCAGGACGAATGGTCCTTTAAATGGTCTATCCAAAGACACCCAAAGATTTTGTGGTGGAAGTGAAGCTCCTATCTCATGATAATATCTGTCAGGAGCTTCCTCACTGCCACTGACAGAAGTTCATATACTTGCACTCACTTTGTGCAAGTACAAATTATTAGGCCAAAGTTACAAAGCCAAGGAAAACAGGCCTGTGAATTAGAGTTGATGTGTATTAAACACTGCAGCATATAACAACTCTCATCTCTAAGGTACTCTTTGCAGAAGAAGGCAGTGACAGAACTCATCTCAAAGACAGGAAGCTCTGTGGAAGCTAAAGATACATTGGGCTCACTATTTTTAGTTTATTAAAGCTATCTGTTATGTTTCTTCATTGTGTTTAGCTCTCTAGCATCTTCAGAGAGTTATTACTCTACTCATTGAAAAGAAGGGCAGCATGCTGTGACTCCTCTGTCATCTTTGTGCCAAGCACACAGGCTGAACATTTTGTTTTATAGCAGATACCTAATGCAAAGTGGATGTGAAAGGGACAAGGCAATAATGAGTATGGTACCTTCCCTAGAAACTCTTTTTCCTGAATTTCAAAGGTAGAAAACAATTTTAAGCATTACTTGATGGAGTGTGGGATAAGGGAAAGCCATGGTCTTCAGTGTTGTGAGTTCTTGTTTCTAATTTGAATCCTTTTCCTTCTTTTAAATATGAACCCCCAAAAGTTTAATCATTGGATATGATTACTGTTATAGCTGAACAAAATTTCCATGCTATACATCTTCTAAGATGCATGCTATCTTAAGTCAGGATTATTTTTTCTACCTGTCTCTTTTATACAACCTTACTTACTCAAGTATAATTTCACTATCAGTGCAAGGTTTTTTTCCTCCTTTTGTAGAAGAAATGTACTCAGAACTCAAACAAGACACACTTAAGTAGGTATAATTTTAACCAGCTGCTCAGTCACAACCACAAATTCATCCGCACTAATTTTGTCACTAAGTCATGTCTCCTGGTGTCCTACACACTCCATTCTACAGACAACTCATGGTCTAGTCCCTGTACTTTTGAGGTTCTATAATTTTGCCATGTACAGTGGGGTGGAACAAGTGAGACCTCTTCTGGTGCACAGTCAGTCTTGCACTTTGTTCTTGGACTTAATATGCTGGGCTGAAGAATTTTGGTCCAACACCGATGTTGGATAAGAACCTTTATACAATTCCTGGGAGGGTACAGTGAAGAGTAGCTAATTGGTATGCCTGTGTGCAAATAAAACAGTAGTCTTCATCTCTTTGCACCTCATTTAGACAGTTGCTCAGCTTTACTGATGGATGTAGACACAATACTAAGAATACTAAATTATATATAGAGGTGAAATATATGTGGTTTATGGGGATTAAAAGGAAGCATGAAAATGGCAGATCAGTGAATCCTAGCTAAGTAAAATGATTGTGTATTTCCTAACCTCAGTTACGAGATATTTAAACTTCAGTGAAAAGCAGTAAAGTTTAAGAAGGTGTTTTCATCCACAGTCTGAGTAAAAACTGGTCGTTACTGGCAAAATGAAAAATCTCCATTGAGTTATAGAATGTTTCCTTTACATTTCCTAACTCTTCCTTCATATAATCCTCATGGCCTACAAAAAAAAAAAAAAAAAAAAAAAAAAAAAAAAAAAAAAAAAAAAAAAAAAAGGAGGGAAAGGAAAGGCATTTCTACTTTGTCTGGAGAGCTGCCATTAAGAACATCTCAATTACCTGGGAATGCCATTTTTTTTTTGCCCTACTCGAATTGCCTGAACAATATTACTTCATGTTTTCACGTTTTTGATAGAATTATTTAGAACACATATTTAATATTCAGACGAGCTTTGAATATTGGTTTGGCTTTGTCTGAGGGGATATTTTCCAGGATCTGTATGTTGGCACTCATGCTCCTCCAGTACAGCTTCAGACCAGTGCCATTTGCCACTAGCACACCGATACTGTGCCAGATCAATGAAATGCTTCCTAGAGCCATTGTATCAGTAGATCAAGAGTGAAGTAATTTCACCCCCGCCTCAGTCTCCCTCTTGTCTGAGCCTTGGCCCCACCTCCCTTCATGCCGGCTTCCCTTTCCTCGCAATGCTCTGGGAAAGAAAGTGCAGGTTCCCCTCCCTTGCTTCACTGGAACTGGTTTCCTTGTGCCCTGCTTTCGGCCGGGGAGCGCAGGAGCGGGGCACTGGCGAGCCCGCTGCTCCCGGCGCGGGGGGAGCGGCCGCTCCCGCTGCATCCCGGTATTCCTGCCGCTCTCCGCTGCCGGAGCCGCTGCCCCATCGCTCGGGGATGCGCGGACACTGCCGGCCCCGCCAGGAGCCTGTCGCTGCTGCCGCTGCTGCCGCTGCCGCTGCTCTGCTCTGTGCGGGCGGCTCGGCGGCTGCCGCTGCCCCCCCGCGCCCAGCCCAGCCCAGCCCAGCCCAGCCCAGCCCAGCCGAGCCCAGCCCATCCTAGCCCAGCGCATCCCGACCCAGCCCCGCCGAGCCCAGTCTCTGCCCTGCGGCACCGCGGGCGGGACGCGCCCAGCGTGGGATGCCCGCGCCCCGGAGGGCGGCATCCGCGGTAGGCGCTGTCAGGTCTGCGGCTGAGCTCCCGGTGGGATTTGCGGACAGTCATGAGCCAGACCGAGGCTCCCCGGCCACTCAACTGGACCATCCGGAAGCTGTGCCATGCCGCCTTCCTCCCCTCTGTCAGACTCCTTAAGGTACGCTGGGAGCCCGCTTCGCGTTCGAGAGCCCGTGTCTGCGCTGAGCGCCCGCCTGGGGGGCTGCGGTCGCTGTTGCTGCAAAGTTAATTTAGAAATAGTCCCAACTTTACTATTAATTACCTTACCTGCTACCTTTAAAATCCCTTGTGAGCACCTGAAGGTACCAATATTGTGCGTCTGTACTTTATTCAGTGTGTTTGTCTGCCGATAAAGGTCTGTGAAAGGGCTAAGAAAGGAAGAAAGGGACGGTGGATATCATCTGTGCTTCAGTTTGCTTTGTCTTATCAAGCTGTGAACTTCCAGGGATGAAGAAGGTGTCTGTTTCTAAGGCGTGTTCCTTTGTGAGCAGCCCTCTGCTATCTGTTCTTTGGGTTATCTAGCCCCTAGGCAATACCTGAAGATCCAGTACCACTCTGACCAACTTGTAAGTGGAGCAATATGTGGGTGGAAAAAAATTAAATTGGTTTGCTAAAAGCTGTACATGCGAATTGGATCACTTAAAGACTGGCATTGCAGACAGCATCAGTGAAACTTTCTGATTTTTTTTTTTTTATTTGTTTAAACTAAGTGTCACGGTTTTGAAGGCGCCTTTAAAAGTGTTTTTAAATGGAAATAATTTCTGTTTGAAAAATTATTTGTGATTATGTACTGTGGAGGGCTCTTGTTCTCAGCATGCAAAGTACTATCACTACCATGTGCCTCACTGAAGCCGTTTCAGAGACATTTGCAGCTGGAAAAGAAAATCTCTTAAATCAACTTTTTGGTGAAAAATAGGTTACATTAAATCAGAAAAAAATAGGTTATATTAATCTGATAAATCTTTGTTTTCTTGGAACACCTTATCTGGAGTGTACAATGAAATTTAAAACAATATAGTAATTTCCCTATAAGCTTTGTTTTATAGAATGTTTTATTCATTATAATATTTATTTCATTTCATCATAGTGTTTGATAGTTGGGCTTTGGAATTAATATGCAGCCAGGTAAAGCATGGCTAGTCTGACAGATGTATTAGATGGCAATGTTTGATATAACCATTTGATTTTGTGTGAGTAGCTTGGAAATTAGGTCAGTTCTTACTACTGCAACATGCCTGAGAAGTAGTGTAGTGTATGTCATTGCACTTAGCAGACATATGTTATATGTATAATTATTGTATATATGATTCACAAGTGACCATACTGTGTACCTTAGGAGGTATTTTTCACATCCTCACTGGAAGGGGCTACAGCTGAAAAATATTACTATTTCCAAACCAGATGTATGGCTGCTGGGGGGTAAATTGTGAGCATCTCCAAAGAACAAAAGAAAGATAAAACTTAGATTTCTGAAAAATCACAACATAACTAATACAGAACAAATCCTAAAGTGGTGTTTGTTTTGTAAAGGCTCCCCCCTCCCCAGCCCCAGCAGCACTCATGAGAATATGCAAATTCTACCAGTCCCATGCTTTTAGAATAACATAATTTTGCTGAGGTGTGAGTACTTGGATGTGGGGAGTTTTACTGTCATTCTCAATACCAGTGGATCAGGGGCTGAGAGAGCATAGTCTGCAGTATTTCTTCTTTGGAGGACTAATGTTGCCCCATGTGTATGGTTTCTCTTCATTGCTTATTAAGGATGAACATTGTGATTCATTATTAAAAGAGCCGACTAAAAAGGATTTTCTGAAGCTACAGCTATAACCCATTAGGGAAAGATAGTGACTGGACCCTGCAGAGTTAAAAGGAGCAGGGAAAATAACCAGAGATAAGCAAGCTCTGCAGAGAGGGTGTGCGAGGTGTGGGAAAGACCACAGCAAAGGAGGTGGAACTCTGGCTCCTCTCTCAGCTCATGAGCAGTGCTCATTGACTGGAGAGGGAAATGCATACATCAGCATCTTCAAGGCTCCCCCCAAAAAGCTTAATTTTTTGCTCCTTCTGTTTTTCTTTCATTATATAATGTGTTTAAAGCAAATCACTGACATAAGAACAGGGGCACATTGTCTGAATTCCATCAGCCAACCTGAGGAAATTCTCCTGTCATCAACAAAAGAAGTGTAATAACAGCAGCATTAAATTACCAGAGGATTAGTACAAATATTTTCTCGCATACAAAATACTCTCTTCTATTTCATGTTTTTTTTTCACAAAATAAACTTTTCTTCTTTTTCTAAGCGAAATGTGCTCCTCTAAATCCGAAAACATTGGAAAGAGAAGTTCAATAATCTAAACTAATTATTTTAATTGCTCAATTTCCAATTGGATTAAGTGGTCTAAAGGGCTAATGCAATATTGTTTCTAAGTAGACATTCACTAGACCCTTTCTTATACAGCTTTTCTCTGCAGACAATGCCCTCAATAACAAAATAAACTTTGCAAAGCCTGATATGTTATGGAACACTTTTATTATGCTATGCTTTATTTATCATTGTCAAACTCTATTTCAATGTACATTGTAAATTTAGTTAAACACTATTGTGTCTTTTTCATTTCTGTATTTAATTTAGTCTACCAGAACAAAACTAAATGACCATTAAGTTTCAAAATAAACTTTTTCCTGAACTTGTAAGAATGAGAGATAGCAGAGATTTCCTCATTTACGCACACAAAAATTCACTGTGACATTACCTGACCTCCCTAATAAAGGATATGAACTTTTAAATCATTTCTATGTTTTTTTTGAATGAAAGTTTGAAGTTTGAAGTATCCTATGGATACAATTTTAAATGTAGCATCAGTGCTTTCATGGTGATGGATCTCTAAATAAATATGGCAATCTAGAACTGTATGGAGGTGGGGCTCTTTTTGTTGTCTTGAAATTACTGTTTTTTAGACAGGTACTGAAGGGAGTTATTCATCAGGTAGGTTAAGGTCTTGTTCCACCCTACTGAAAAGGATGAGCAGTGCAACTGACATTGGACAGAGCTCTAGCCACGATGGTCTCATGTAATTTGATAAGCTAGATTTGTAGATCCGTCCAGTTTGCATCCCTTTGCTTTTTTTGGAGGAATGTGTTCTGTTCTACCCACTTCACTAATGCCCCCATGTTTAGGTGTAGTTGTATAATGCTGTCTTCTCAGTTTTTCATTTTCTGACAGGCACATAGAGTACTAGGAGCTGTACTGGAGTACAGATTGAAACAATTTATTGGAGAAGGTTTTTACCACTTGTGTCATCAGCTCATTCTTCACTGTTCCCATTTTTTTCCTCTAATAAGTTACTTCCTGTTGCACATTCCATGCTGGTATTTTTTTGTAGTTGTTTCAATATGCTTAAAACATGCTAACACACTGCCTAATGCCTTCCTGTCTGAAGTAAGGACTAAGAAGTACTTTGAGCACATATGCAGAGAGGGTGGCTTTGTACAAAACTGTCACTCTCCTAAGATAATAAGGTTAGTTTCAAAAAACCCAGACAATTTAGAACAATGTTTTGGGTTCTTAAAAAATGAATGAATGAATGAATGAATGAATGAATGAATGAATGAATGAATGAATGAATGACAGCATGCTAAAGACTTCATTCAGAGGGCACTGTGCCCTAGGAGAGGATGCAGATGTTGTACTTCTGCTTGAAACAGATATAATATATGCCATGTGGTCAAGAAATGGGCAATATGCTGAAGAAAAAAAAAAATAAATGCATAAAAGAGACTGAATAAAAAAAGTCTGCAATGTGCAATAAGTTTTAACACCACAGATTTATAGATGTGCGAGTGTAGAAATAATGTATCAAATGCTTGAAAAGCAACAAATTACCCACTTTTTTTTCATAATAAGACAAGTAAATTCTTTCCTTATGAATCTGGCTTGCATGTCAATAACTAGGCTTGTAAGACAGGAACTTTGGAAAGACTAAAGTAAAGGAAACAGGGTCAATCAGAAGAAACAATGGGGGAAATATTTTGGCTATCTTTCCTCAACATGCAGCTTGGCAAAAATGGCACCTTAACTCTATGAAATAATTAAGAACATTTACCTGACCTGAACAGTAGTCTATCCTAGCTCCTGAATTGGCAGAAGATTAAAGAGATTAGACACTAAATTTCTTACCAAATGAAAATCTGGGTCTTCTTTTTGTGAATTATTTTTATTTAATTGCCCTACCAAGAATGCACAAGGCAACCCAACAGAAAATTAAAAACATGAAAAACAGCAGATTGAAATCAGACAAAGGGTCTTTTGAATGTGACACTACATAGATATGAAATTTTCATTGGGCTCATATATGTGAATAAAAAGGATGGACAGTAGTTCTCCTGTGGCAAGTTTGGTTATGTCCATAAAGAGGTGCCTACAAGAACAAAGACTGGGAAATACCAGGCAGGCTTTGTTAAGGTACATGGTGAAATACCACACTGTTCAATGGCTTACATCAACTAAAATTGCACTGCTGTTTGATTATCAAATATAATTTTATTTCAGGATAATTAAAAAAAAATTGATTTGCTAGATTGGGGGAAGAATGTTGCTTCTCCAGAATGGTAGAAGAGTGAAGTTTGTTCTTTATTAAACAGTAAACTTTTATACTTCTGAAGCCCCTACTGTGAGAAAAAGTGATTGTAAGAGAGAAGAAAGTTGCAGCTTTTATTTCTCAAATGGATTGAGGAATTTTTTGCAAAAGGTTATTACTGATATTTCAGGAGATACATGTTTGATAAAACATTTTTAAAAATGCTTGTAAGGTGGATTTGTGTGCCGTAATAATGAGAGGGTAATGTTAGATTATGTGGTCTTCAGAAACAGAACCATAAGCTTTTTATGCTATTTTACTATCAATGAGAAAATGGGCAAAAATTTAAACACAAAGGCTGTCAAAATGCTGAGGATTTTTTTGCTCTTCTAGCTTATGCTTAATGAATAAGAATTCTGATTATTGTTTTAGTTAGTTTACAATATCCATCCTTCAAACTACAACAAAATGAGAGGACAGGTTTACTAAGTTTTGACTGGAAAACTGAGATTCTTGAAACAGATCCTAATGCATATGATTATCATTCTGTATATGCTGTGAAATATAGATAAGTTTTATGCGTGCATGTAAGTTTTATTCAGAAATAAATTATTTTATAAACTTCTGCTTTCCTGTCAGAAAGAACACAGTTTTATCTATCACCTTTGTTACACATTTTTCATGTTTCTGATACTGATTCACAGGTTTTCTCTGGTGTATTATTTGTCCTTGGAAGAACAAAAGTCCTGTTTCTGTTCTGTGTTCTGTTGCTTGTGCCATCAGTTTCCCCATTTAAAGATGGCAGGAAGGAGACATGGGGCAAGGGCATTGCTGTGTCTTTGCAGTCTTCCACTTTAATGTAAAAAAATTCATTTTACACCCCGAATCAGGGGAGCAATGGGTGTTGCAATGTAATAACTTCACAGCACCTTTGCAGAAGTGTGTTTGCATTACTCTGCTCACCTGTCAGCTGTACCTCTAGTACATAGTCACATTCTATAACAGAGAACTGGCACAATGGGGGTGACATTTCACAGCTGAGGTTGAAGTGATAATATGCCTTTTGGAGGCTGCACATTCTCAAAAACTGCTTATTTCTTGAAGTCATGCTTCTCATCAGCAGTAAGTTGAGCTGATCCCTTTAATGTGGCTACTGGGCATGTTCATGGGTAAGGATTTTCTGACAGATTATGCCAGTTCATTTCTGAAAGGAAATTAAATGTGGAAGTCGATAATTATTTTTCCATTTTATATAAAGCAATCTCTGGTTAATTCTTTGGTGCAGTGTACATTTTTTATGTGATCCAGGGCAAATCAGAGCTTGTTCACTGTTTGCCTTATTGGCTGAATCTTTTCCATGAATATGACTTGGGCTGATGCCCACTGACTTGGAAGAGATGTAGCACCAAGTTAGTTTCCACAACAAGGGATACACTACCAATTAAGAAAAAATGGAGTAAGGGATAAAAACAAAGAGTGTAGTGGGGGAAGTCATGTTTCCATGGAAAAAGCTGCATGGAAGAGGTAGACACATCAGTGCCATTTTGATGTCAGGGACTCTAGTCTACTAATGTCATGTAAAGGGAAAAAGTAGTTTTGATTTTCAAGTTGGAAAGAGCTCTGTTAATGCAAAGTTTCTTATTTTAAACCAGAAAAATCTTAGGGAATGAAACCAAATTATCTTTCTTTCTAGGTATGTCAGCACCATGTGAATTTTTTTTTTTTTACATGAACAAGTGATAGAAAAGGTAATGTTAAATTTTCAGTCTTGATGCAGCAGCTACAGTAGAAAAATACTTAGCTGTTTAAAATAAGGAATCTGCAACTGCTACAGTTTTTTATTCTCATGAACCTCAATATTATTCTCAGTGTTTTCCCTTAACCTAGCTTTCATTAGTGTCTCTACATTCATCTTATATAGTGCAGTGAGATTTTGCCTTCCTCTGTGTCACATGGCCAAGGGGTTAGAGTGATGAAGATTGTGTTTCAGAGAAGTACTCTAGGATTTAATTATTTTTTTCCTGCACACAGAAGGTTTTGACTTGATCTCTGCTTCTCAAGAGGTTCAGCCTCTTCAGATACGTGTATTTACAAGAGGTGGCAAATGGCACCATTTCCCACTGGTCTTTAATGGATAACACATGAAACATTTTATTAAACTGGCTTATCAGAAGCAAGATTTCTAATTTGTGACTACATAAGAGATGATTTACAGTCCAGTTCCAGAGAAATAAAATATTTTTAAAGTATTCTTGATGTATCTTAATAGAAGAAAAAAAGCTAAAATCACTTGCTCTGAGCACAGTATTGTTTTAAAATAATTGTAAAATGCTACTAAATGTAGAAATCATACAATCAAGGGTTCACAGGTGCAATATGTTAGAAGAATCTTGTCCTAAGAGCATAAGATTTTACTGTTCTGCTACACTGTTCCTTATGTTTGAGAGGGTTCCAAGTGAAAAATTTAGGGCACAAGACTATAAAGTGAAGCTGAGTGGTTTTATTCCACCTGAATTGATAACAAGACTATGCTGCAGTGTAAAAAGAAATGCCTTTGGGGCACTCTGGAAATTTATGTCAAAGCTGGTAATAAAGCATGAAATAAAATCACTTCATCAAAAATATCTTTGATCCCCCAAGTAATATGATGACATGAAACAGTCTGACAAAGTGTTTTTAAGAGTGTAAAGGAAGTTACTGAAGAAAATACCAGGATTCGATTATGTAATTGGAACAATCACCAGGCGGACTTTTCATTAGTAAGAAGGTGATTGAGTGAAACACTGTTTTACTTTTACCTTTGTCCTCACCTGTTGCTCGTAAATGCAGACAGAAGAGATAGCAACTTACTGAGCCATCATAATTAAGGATTTAGGGAGGATCTATAATTTTGTTTCAGAAGGATGCCCTTTTATTAACTGACTGTTGTATTGAACTGGTGTGGCATGTTGCCACTGGGTCTGTTATAATGAAATATCACAACTGTTTTGTAGTCAATGGCTGGATGTTCAACTTTACATGTAGCTAAGAAGAGAGACCAAAGCACCTGGATAAATTATTTTCAGGGTAACCTGAGGACCTTTAGGACTGACTTTTCTGTGATTGTATGTAGTATTTTCTTAGTGCTCTGAATAGCAGAAGTGATTTTCCAAATACCATATTCAACTTTTCTGTTCAGTACTTCAAATTATTAGATAGTGTCTTATGCAGGAGATGAACAGGTTTGATGAACAGTGTTTTTTTGTGGTTGCAAATTGCACACTCTTACATTAAAATTGTGAATATCTGCACAACCCTGACATAATACTACAGCTTTTCTCGGTTTTTGTCCCTACCCTTCTGCCCAATGCCTTACTGGCCCTTTTCCTGCACTGCATTACTCAAAGAATTTTCCAGATATTTATCTTCTTAGCCCGTGTTCACAGAAACAGTAGTGGTGTCAGGTTGTGATTCCAGTAATGGTGACAATGAAATTGCAACTCGGCATCCAGCTTGCCTAAGCCAGCCAAGGCAGAGGTCAACTCTCTCTGGCTGAAGGATGGGGTAGATCAGGTATGAAGATTGCCCAAAATGCTTGTTAAGACAAGCAGAGCAGTAGTTAGAGGAATCCCTTTGGGTTTGGATGTTATGGCTTTAATTTTGGCTGTCCTTGATACTGCTGGCTGCAAAGTGATACTTCTTGGAAGCCATGTACCTTTTTAAATTATTCAGTTCAAATCTAAACTTGTCTTAAATAAGAATATGGTGTCAATTTTTTTAGAGGTCCTACACTTACTTTCTGTGATACCAGGATAAATTGAGATATGCTGTGAAAGGAGATCTGCTTATTCTACTCTGCCACTAGAACTGCTTCAACATGCATGATTTCTTACAGGTGTTTTTCTAAGCTCCTAAAACCATAACTCCCACAGGCAATCTTTTCAGTGACCCTATCTGTGTTTCTGAGGTGTCTGCCTTGATCTTTCTTGCTGCACTTAAATTCTATGATTTCTTGTTTTGCCCACTGTAAGCAGAGGGGACAGATGTAGCAGCTTTTTCTTCTGAAAAATTCACGTGTGGTGTTTGGAAATTGGCTGGTTTAATAGATCCATGACTTATGGTTCTTTGTTATCTTCCAATAAAGATTATTAGATTATTTATTCCACTACGTCCTCCACAGAAGAGGCTGAGAGTCCCCTGTGGCTCATCTTTTTCTCTCTTTCTCTAGATGCCAGGTATCTTACTGAAAAGAGCAGCATGGGCATGTGAGACTCCTGCTCAGTCTTCCATTCTAATCCCAGCTCTATAAACTGGGGAAGGGTTCATGAGGAAACAGAAGGTATCACAACCCTCCTTCATTCCAGTGTCCTGAAGAGACTGAATAACACTTCTGTTAAATTGCCTATATTTTCCTGATTTAAGTGACTTTACAAGAACATGAGTTGACTAGCAACTATGACTTCAGGGAGAGTTTTGGGAGAGCCAGTCACTTTCTATTTGCACAGCAGAAATATTCTTGTTTCTTCATGTAGCAATAATACAGGTTCTTTCTAATGGCCACATTAGCAAAGAAATTTTGAAAATTAGTGTGGGGGACAATCAGCAGCACACTGATTATTAGGACACTGAATTTAAAGCATATGTGCTATTTTTATTGCATACAAATGAGTAAATTTAATATGTATGTGTATTTCTCTGGAATAGAAAGGTGATTTTGAGCCTTCAAACACAATTAGAGGGGAGGGGGGAGAATTAAAAAATGTTTTCAGAGATATCCTAGTGGGAAATTAAATGTGATAAGCTTATTTTATCTTGATACATGCTGTTACTTAAGAATAATTTAAATATAAAAATCTGATCTATCAAGACAAAAATATCCTGTGCAGTTCCTTATTAATGGTAACTGTGGGATCTTTAGCTTATCCAGGATGGGAATAGTGAATTGCTCAGAGAGCTGATTCCTCTTAGAATCTGGTAACTGCTATTACTAACATATGAAATATAGGGATGAGGTTATTTTCTTTCTGTTACTTTTATTTCATAAGTAGTGCAAATTTTCAGTTTTATTTAACATTCAAATATTCTTTACTAAAGCATCCCATGATAAAATGGTTGTCTGTAGAGTTAGAGCAATGACAAGAACTACTCTTCACTCAATATTGTAGTCTGCCACAAATGTGAATATAATAGGAACTCTTTAACCAAGTACTGAAATGAGCAAATAGATTGCACAAAATAACCTGAAAAATTTAGCATTTCAGCACCATGAGATATGTTAGCACAGTTAGTTTCAATTAATTTATTTCTAACTCATCTGAAATCCAGTTATATCAATGGAGCCACACCCATTTTTAGGGTGGTGTAACCCTTATTTGCCAGATAGCAGAGCTTGAAGCTTGAATAGGAAGCAGTTCAGTAGTCCAGGATATGTGTAAAGCACATTATGTTATTTTGGTTCATGACTGACTGTATGTTCAGCTTTTCTCTGCTGCAAATGCTTGTGTGGATAACCAATGCTGCAATTTTCTATATCAAATCTCATGCACACTCCTCTGAAAATAAATGAGAAGGGCAAACAGCTGAAGCAAACTACTTAATATTAACTAAATATGAGTATCTGCAGAGAAGTGTATGGAATTATTTGTTAATTAAATTGATTAGAAGCATAAGATAGAAAAAAATTCTTTTTCATTTTCTTTGGGCAGAAAGTTCACTATCCATGGCAATTGTAGCCCTTGGTCATAGATGTGATCAGAAGATGAGATTTTATCATAGGAAAACCACATCAAGTGATGGAGTGCTGGCTGCTGGTGCTTTGGAAATGCATAGTGGAGTATACTCCTTCAGCTTGTGGTGTGGAACACAATTTATTCAGTATCAGTGGGATCACTTGATGTGATGTTGCTTCAAGCATTGGTGACTAGATTCTTTGTGACAGTCATCCCAAGCCTAATTCTACTCTTAGCACATGGTAGTAAATGCTCATTTGAAACTCTGGGGTCATTTCATGTCAGGAAGGATTTCTCTCCAGTGGTGGTTTAAGCTGGGCTGGCGTGACTGTTGACCCTAGTTCACACTTTCTTCTTTAGCCTTGGACAAAATGAAGTTAATACTGCTACACAGTGTGAACTAAGACAGCATGTGTCTTTTCTGCCATAGCATTTTTATCATAATGCAGTTGAATACAATGAATGTGTATGAATAGTGTAGAAAAGATTTCTGCCAGTGAAAAATTCCACTTTGGAAGCATGTATTGTGTATCATCATGAATAAGGCTACCATTGATATCCTCAAAGTTGCTTTACAGTGCCTTATTTTTGTGTGCTTGGGATTAATATCCCTTGAATGTAGACTGATTTTGTGAAAGCTGCTGATTCATCACATTCTGGAAGTAAAGTCCCAATGAGCAATAACAGCCTGTTACCTTGTTTCCTAAAGCTGAAGAAATCAAAATTGCTGAGATAAGGAACTTTTAATGGGTCTGTATCAAAACCATTCCACTAAAATTTAAGGTCTTTTTGGGTCTCTTGTTCTGTGCTTCCATGAAGCAATAGGCCGTGCTTCTGCATTTTGCATTTGGTACGTTTCTCAAAAACTCAAATCTACTGTCATTAAAACACTTGTTTCCTGCTGTGGGGACTTTCAGCTTTTCACTGGGAGGCCACAGGCAACAAAATACAATGCACTTGTTTCAGTGTTAATGTAAAAGAAGCCAGAAAAGTTTCAGTAAGGGATGAGATCCTGATAACTCATTTGTGTAGTTGACATGTGATCTGAGTACACATTAGACTTAAAGCAGTGATTATTAATATATCCCATCATTTTGGATAACATACATATTAGCAGATCTCTGTTCGTACTGCTTAGGTTTTTTAATTCCATTCGTAGAAGTGGCTTGTTTTAAAAATTGAAGTAGGTTGACAACAAAAATATTGACAAGACTTTATAAATAAAATAAAGCAGATGAAAATAGAAAAGTTAAAATTTAAGAAATGTTTTTGGATTTCATGCACAAAATAAAAAACAGATGCATTTTAGAGTGTTTTATTACTAATATCAGTTTGTTGCAGAAAGTTTACCTAATCAGTTTAATCCTTTCACCAGCTGCTGTTTGCTCTCTGCTTCCCGATCTCATTCCAGGCTGAGCAGATTAATAATTCCTGATTTGAGCTAAAATTAGTTAGCTCATCCATATATTCTAGGAATCATAAAATTACAGAATATCTGGGATTGGAAGGGACCCATAAGGACCATAGGACCATTGACTCTAAAACTCTAAGTCAATGCAGAACTTTTAAGACTAAATAATATAACTTAATCAGTCTGTCCTTGAACTTTGATAGACTTGGTACCCTGACTGCTTCCCTGTGCAGCATGATCCCAGTGACATCCACCCTGTGGCTAAAGAGCCTATTCCTAATGTCCAATCTGTACTCCCTCTGAGGAAGCTTCAAGCCCTTTTCTTGTGTCCTGTCCCTATTTACCAGAGAGGGGATGAGCCATTCTTCCTCTGCTGCCCTCCTTGAGGTAGCTGTAGGCTGTAATGGGGTCACCCCTCAGCCGTTCTTCCTCGAGCCAAACAAACCAAGTAACCTTATCTGCTCTTTCTCATTGTCTGCAGGGATCTTGCCAGATCTCTTGCTGTGGGGGTGCTCTGCACCCTCTCATCCCCAGTTAGTACGTACAACCAGGATAATAATGTCTCAGAGGCAGAATCCAGGACTTGCTCTTGTTCAAGTTAACTTGGTTGCCCAGCTCTCCAGTCTGTCCAAAGCTCTCTCTAAGGCCCCTCTATCCTCAAGGGAATTCACAGTTCTTCCTAGTTTAGTACAGTCAGCAAAACGACTGAATTTACATCTGGATGCTGCATGCAGATCATTTATGCAAACATTAAAACATTACTTGACTTCCCACTTGCTATTTTATTTTCAGTACTTGACATAGTGGTGGAAACTGGAGTTCATGGTGAAAAGCAAGGTTGAAGAGGAGGCAGCAGCATGCTGTTTTAGCAGAGGACCAGTTGCATCCTGCCCTCTGTTAGAGCTGTGGGCAGCAGGGGTCAAGGAAAGTGGTTGAATCTCAAAGGTTTTATTACTCAAGGGCACTATGAAGTAATCCCGTCTGTCTATTTGTGAGGATGTATCTGAGTGCTGTGTCCAGTTATGGGGTCCGCAGAACTGGAGGCATATGGACTTCCTGAAGCAGAATCTGGTGGAGACCACTGAATTTGTCAGAGAATTTCACACAGGACGTGCAAAAAAGCACTTGGTTTGTTCAACTATAGGAAAGGAATGTAGAGGAGAAATCATATTTCTGCCTTTATATACCTAGAAAGAGAGTCCAGTGGAGATGAAACCAGAGGATGCTGTGTCAGGACAGAAGTAATGGAAACAACTTGTTATCACAAGCATGTGTAAGCACTGAAACAGGTTTTGTGGACCTGAGCACCCTGATCTATCTGGAGAAACCTTGTGATTTGTGCCTTCCTGATTTGATTTTTCACTCAAACGTTTTTTGAGTTTTCAGATGGAGCAAAGTCTCTTAATCTTCATAGAAAAATGTCTTGGTGTCTGTTCTGTTTTAAAATGTGGACAAAGATATATTTTTAAACACTTAAGTAGTGCAGAACAGCACTGCAACTGCAAGGCTGTTATCATAGAAGCTTCTTGAATTCAGGAGTTGTCAGAAGAATCTTCTGAAGTTACTCTCAGTACTTGGTGGCAGCAGATACATCAAGGGGGAAAGGTGACAAACTTTGTATGTATTCTGTAGATGTGAAGCAGAGTGGTTTCTAGGTACACATTGCATTGCAGTTATGTTCTGGAGTTGTTTTTGCAAAAGTGGCTTTGCAGCTGAGTGTCTCACAAATTTGTTGGGATGGCTGATTGTGTCATGACTGAGGAAACTGATAAGCAGCAACTGGCAGCTTTTGCAAAGTTCAGAGAGCTGCTGTGTCTCTGACTCTTACACGTGCTAGCAGTTGAGCTAGCAATTTTTATCAGCCTCATGCTGTCAAGTTGTTTGTTTTCTGTGACCTACTTCATTTCAATTTGAATATTTACTTGTTTTACACAGCTATGCACAGTGAGGCTATCCATCATTTCTTTGGCAGGACTTCTTTTGGTTCTTTATGAATAGGTCTAAGGCACCACTCACAGCTACAGTGGAGGAAGCATCCCCAAGGATCCTGAGGCAGGGTTTTCTCTTCAGGCTCTATCTATTTCCTCCCCAGAGAGAAGCACAAGGATCCCTACTGTCAGTTAACCACAAGGTTGTGCTTCTCCAGTCATGGCTGCAAGGGTGTTAGGAAAATGGTTTGCAGGATGGTGAAGAGAAAAGGCTCTGGGGTCTCGCGTTTTAGATCTTCTTTGGATGTCTCTGCTGTCTGCCACAGAGACAGTGGCTGATGCTGGTTGATGTGGAACACAACTGGGTGGAAACTGAAAGGCCACAAAGCTCTGAGAGGTGACTCTGACAGAGGGCTCAGGCTCTGGGTTGTCCCCAGTCATCTCAATATGAATGGTCTCATTCCAGCCCTGAGCTGTGGTGGGCTTGCTACCCCACATTAGCTTCATGATCTGGATAATGACTGGGGCAATCAAAGCTCAAGCCTTGGATAAATCCTTGCATGGGGATGAAAAAGTGATGAGATTTATTTATTATTTATTTGGAGGAGGGAGCAACAGAGCACCAAGGGAACCATGGAAGACTTTCTAGTCTCACTTGAATCATTCTAAGTGGTAAAAGAACTGTAAACAGTCGAGGAATCTGAATGGTACATTAGTTCCCTATCTTTCCCATTTTCTTAAACACCTTTATTTCTACAGATCTGTACATACTGTACATTTACACTTAGATAAAACATACTTTGGGGGAAAAAAACCCCAAACTTTTAAAGCCTGAGCTCTATTTCCTGTAGTCTTCAATGAATAAAACTATATACTAGAAATGTTTTTATGGCTAAATAATCCTCTTTGGAGAGTGCACTGATATGACCCAATTTTCAGGCTAAACTACTTAGCAGCCATTAGACTGTTTCCTTCACAAAATCTGCACTGTGTTTGAAGCAGTAATCAAGGTATTAATATGGAAAATAGAAGCAAAAAGTATCTAGTGAAATTAGGTGTGAAATTAGGAATTCAATATTTTTCTTCACTCTCAAACTCACTATTCCTTTTCTAAGGAAAACATGAATGATACCTCTCTGAAAAGCTGAGGAATTATTTCTTCAGTATTGACACTGGGAATCATACCCATCAATTGCTGTTTGTGGTGCAGACTTTATTTTTTATTTCCTGGTGTAACACATCTGTCATCTGAAGTAGATTTCTTTCCAGCCTACTATGCATTAGTAAATGAGTGCTGTGGAAGAGTCACTCACCTCCAACTGAGTTGAATGAATTCCCATTCTGCATCTTGTAGATTTTGCCTCATGGCACTTAAAAATGATTTTGGGTACAATATGAAGGAGGGCATACAGTGTAGGAGATCACAAGTATAGTTATCAATCCTTTCTTGTAAGGATACATAAAATAAAATGTCTGTGGGAGGGACTCATGTTGCAGCAGGTTGGGTGATTCAGCTGCTCGTGAAAATTAGAACCACGGTGGAAAAGTTCACAGACAACGAATGGTGGGAAGGACCCCATGGCATGGCAGAAGAGACTTCTCTCCCTAAGTGAACTGAAGAAAGATTTCAAAATAAAAAATGACCAAAACTGCCACTCCCTGTACTGTTGGTGGGAAGGGAGGAGGGGCTGGAAGGCAGAAAAAGGTGTTCTAAAGGTTTATTTTAGTTCTCATTATGCTTTTTTAATTCTGTTAATAAAATTTCTTTATACAATTTAAATTTGAGCCTATTTTGCCTTTAAAGTGTTTCTTCCCAATTGTTATAATTCATGGGCTATTTGGTTTTTCTTTCCCCTCAACTATAGCAGAGGAGAATGAGTGAATGGTTTATTGTGGGTGCCTGGCTTTTAGCCAATGTCAAACCACAACAAGATTGGAAATGTTTTAATCAAAAATAATTGAGGGAAACATGGATATCTACAATCTCCTGAAGGTCAGATCATATGATTTTGGAATGGCTTTGAATTATTTAAATATAATAGAAACTGATAAAATTTTTCTTCTTGAACTAATTTATCAACAGGAGCTGGAAACAAAAACTCATTGCATTGAATTAGGATGCTTTACTCCGCATTTGACGGAAAAGACATTTATATTATCTTTCTTAGTAAATAATATGGTCTGTTGTGTGATAATGTATAGCGGTTGTGACACAATTCAAATTTTAAAATCATGAATTCTTTGTTGACTTAATGTTTGGGTCATTTTTCATGACTAAATATCAAGTACTCTGTCATTATTCCCATTTCAAATTGTTGTTTAAGAAATACTGTATTCATCTAAATATTTTATAAATTAAAATGGGTTTGTACTCAGGAAAGTAGTGGGAACCTAGAGCACTAGCTTCTCAGTTTGTGATGCTTTCATGTTGTATGAGCCAACAAATTTGAGATTGATTAATTGACTGAGAGAGAATTCAGGGGAAGAAAATAGGTAGCATTAATGATGCAAATGTAATTCTGCAAGTTATGAGCTAGTGAGCTGAACCAGTACTTCAGTAAAGAGTTAGATTGACTGTGTAGGTTTTTCTGATGGAGCATAAAAGAAGAAGGTTCTGGTCATTCATGTAATCACTAGGAACCCACAGTTATGTCTCAGACAAATACACTGTTTGGCACATCACCTATCTAATTTGGAATAAGTAAATGTTTCTCTTTTGAAGTACCTCTATTTCATTGATCAACTCCTTATTTCAGCCCAGACTTAATGCTTTGATGTGACAGAATACATGGTTCACACAAATACAAATAATTTTTGTTTTTCAGATGTTTACTAATTTTTTTGAATGTACATATAGAAAGTGATAAATATAAGTTATTCTTTCCTAGGCCATTCAGAGTAAAGATATAAATAAAATGCAGGTATAATTCTCTAGGTAGAAAAATTAATTTTCTCACAAAGCTACTTCAGATTTTTTTTTAAATATGATAATTAGCTACATAATTATGAAGCCTTGATTAAAATAAAATTTTCATCACAATGCAAAAGCTATACTATTGCAAATAATAATCTGCCTGGTCAATCCTTGCAATCCAGCAATTGTGCAAAAATATATATATCTGAGATGAAAAAAGCAACATGCCATGTTTATCACACTCCAGATCTGTGCAGAAGCAAACAAAAGGTATAAACAAAACTATCTGAAGAGAAACACTAAGTCTGTTTAAATTGTGTAGATGCTGCAATCAGATGCCTGATAAAGAAAAAGAATTAAGAGAAAACATTGTCAGCCTCTTCAGAGACTGAATTTTTGTTAGGAAATTGTTGTATTACCCCAAGCAGTGTGATAATAACCCGTCATTGAATATTTGCCCCTTCAACCCCTCCAGGTCCTAAGTCATGATTTCACTGAGGTGAATGTACAGTCAACACGAGACCTAGTTTGTTAGGAAACATGCATTGTTTGCAGTTGGCTGATTTTGACTCTTGTGGTACAATGTTGTCTTGCTGTAATTTTTAGTCCTTAGTTTTCCTGACTGGAATCATATAATGGCAAAACAGAAATTATGTCCATAATTCTGCCTCTATTGTTTTGTAGACTTTGGATTACTTTTACCTATGGAAGAAACAATTTGTTGTTGTGCTCAGATGCAAATGCATAAAAATAAAGTCCATGGGCAGTTTCAGGGCTAGCACCATAATAATATGCACCATAAGTTGTGGGGAGGGTTTGGTTGTTTTTTAAAAAATAGATAATGTACTTCATAAGCTGATCTATTGATTGCTTCCCTTTGGGTCTTTTACATAACGTAATTTGTAACATACTAAGTTGTCTGAATTTTCATAAGGTAGAGTCATGCAGATGTCTTCTTTTGCTTTCATTTTTTCTTATATACTGTTGTGGAGATAAAGCTGTCTTTTTTCAGAATGATGCTGCTAGTCTGATGCATCTGTGTGGTATCTTCAGACATGGATGGATCTGGCACTCTTTCAGATTCTATGGAATTCTACTCAAAATCTTACAGAGATTATCAGAGAAGGTGCTTGTACAGACTTTGCTGAGGTCACACTCAAATAGTGCTAAGTTTTCTGTCACTGTGTCTGGATTGACAGGGATTCATTAGATGCAGTCTTATTTTGTAGAATTTATTTGATCTATTTTTGTGCACTTATCTGCAAATAATTTATGACCGACTGAAAAAATTACTTTGAACCACTAGTGAAAGTCTTTTTTTTCACAAGTCTGCTGTGTTTTATTTTGCGGGAAACTTGTGATGGAAATGTGGTATTTTAGTGGACTGACAAACATTCTTATCTTTTTGTTGATTTCAAGTATATTTAACATTGAATTCACTTCAGTTGTGATTGTTAATTAGGTGAAACTAGTGAAGACAAGGTAGCTTCCATTTTTTTAAAGATACATTTTTTATGCTCTGTGGTTTTGAGAGCAATGCAATTTTTTCAGTTCCCTTTTTATAGAGAACCATTTTCAAATTTCAAATCACCATTTTCAACAGTAGATCATGTCCTCACGTGCCATATCCCCAAAGTTTTTGAACACTTCCACGATGATGACTTCACCACCTCCATGGGCAGTCTGTTCCAATGCTTTACATTCCATTGTGTCATTTTTAACCCCAAAATATAAAATACAAAACTCCCCTGTTGGAAGTTGAGGCCATTTCTTCTTGTCCTGTCACTTGTTACCTGGGAGAAGAAACCAAAACTGACAGCATCTTTCAGGTAGCTGCAGAGAGTGATTACTCCCTTCCCTCCATTCCCGCCTCTTTTCCCTGGGTAAAACACTTCCATTTCCACAGCCACTCCTCACAGGACTTGTGCTCCAGACCCTTCACCAGCTCTGTTGCCCTTCTCTGGACTTGGTCCTGCACCTTAGTGTCTCTCTGGCCATGAGGGGTCCAGAACTGCACACAGGACTCAAGGTGTGGCCTCCCCAGTGCTGAGCACAGGGGCTGATCCCTGCTCCTGCTGGCCACACTATTGCTGCTCCAGGACTTTCTGGCCACCTGGGCACAGCTGGCTCGTGTTCAGCTGCTGTTGACCAGCACCCCTGGGTCCTTTCCCACTGTGCACCTTTCCAGACACTCTTCCCCAAGTCTGTGGCACCAAAGACAGGACCCAGGTCTTTATCTTACTGAAACTCATGCAGCTGGCCTCAGCCCATTGTTGCAGTCTGTTCAGATCCCTCTCAGAGCCTTTCTACCCTCTAGCAGATGACCACTAGGACTCAATCTGCCATCTGCAAACTCACCTCACAAGGGTGCACTCCATGCCCTTGTCCAGGTCACCTCATCAACAAGGATGTTAAACAAAGCCAGCCCCATACTGAGCCCTGGGGAACACCAATCTCGAGCATATTTGAATACATCTAGTCCAAATGCAGGGTTACTGATCTCAACTGGCAAGGTTTGTAGGCCTTTGGTTACTCTTGCACTTCATGTGTGAGGATCCATTCTTCTGCTCAGATCAGCTGGCTAATTGCTGTTCTGGAGGCTGACAAGGATTCCAGTTCGTTGGGTTGCATACAGCATGTGAAGATGCAGTTGACTTTGTTATCACCTTATGGAGCATCACAAGACATTGCTTGAAGAAACACATTTTTGTTTTATTGTCTTACCTAAAACCGTACAATGTGAGGATTTATCTATTGGTAGTTGACTTCTGCCTTCATTACAAGAATGCAAATCTCTGCAAATCCATACATTTCCTTTATCCAGAACATCTGCTTTTATGTGGAATGGTTTACTCTTATAGAGCATCTTTTCCAGCTGAGTGATTTGTCTTTTCAGGTTACATACACTTTGTTGCACATTCCTAGTTGGCATTTTTTTCCTGTAAGCCCTGTAAATTCGGCATTCCTGCTTGTATACTCTGTAATAGGAGATTTATAAGACTGATTTCTGGTTTTGCCATGACATCATGGTTTATTTACAATATAAATGTAGAAAGTTATTTCTTCAGATCATATTTTTATTCTGTGATACTTATGTTTTTTGACTTGGATTACCATACATTCATATTTCACTATGAAGCCAGCATTAGGTTGTCTTATGGACATATATCATATGATGAGCTGAGAATATATACATTCTTACATAAATCACTGGGGTAGCTGAACCATCAATCAGGGGAAAAAACTCACCACAAATTATTAAATATTTTGAATGTCTCTTTTTTTCCCCGTTTGAGATAAATTTATACTTCAAGAACCACTTCCCCTGTAGCATATCTTTACACTTTCCAAAAACTATATTAAATTCTGGTTTATTAAGTGGAAATTGAGAACTGGTGAATGATGGTAAATCAGTACTTTAGAAACCAGTTCATCTTACATACAGAAGAGAGACCAGACCACAGGAGTTTGTGATTGTATCACACAAACTTGGTACATGATATAGTCTGGTTCTTCTTCTGCCACTCAGATTCTGCACTCACACTCATCTTGATCAGTGTTTTTTTCCTGTTGAGTAAAGAGCAAAGGAACCAGACATTTAATATTCCCTAAAATGTTTTTAGTCTATTCTTTCAGACCAGACAACTGTATTTCTCAGCCTCCATTGGATTGCATCTTTTAAATTAGGGATTGTTTAATTTTTTTTTCCCTCATAATTTTCTTCTAGTCCTACCCTGTTGTTCTCTTTTGGAACTGGTGCCTGAAAATGTCCTTCAGGTGTATATGACACATTTTACAGTACATTATACACATGTGACACATTATACAGTACTACACATTTTACTGTACATTTTACAGTACTATGCCAGCAGTTTCAGTCTCTTAAAAGGACAAGCATTTATTTATGTGTCTCTGCAAACAGATCAACAGGATGTTCTCTGCAAGAATAAAAGGGGAAATAATAGGAGTCAGTTTTGGAAAATAGCAGGATTTAGTTCAAAGTCCATTGCTTAATGATTTGAAAAAGACACCATGTAGCTCATCGCCTTTTCCAACTTTTGTTTATACACCTGCTTGTCATTTTAATCTTGCAAAAACTAATTGCCATTGAAGGGGCAGGAATTTTCCTGCTTCTTCAATTCAGATGCTCTTCCCTGTATCCCTACCTGTTTGCTATCAGCATTCACAAGGCTATACCCTGATCTGGGTAGCAACAGATCCAGCTCAGAAAGAATTTCCACTTTTACCAGCGCACGGGCAAGCAACAGGAGTCAACTGCTTGGGAGACGAGGGAAGGGTGTTTGTTGTTTTTTGGGTTTTGCTGCATAAAGAAGTGCAGTTTTAGTAGACACCTTTTTAATGACATATTGCTTTTGAAAGTGCATTATTTCAACACAGTCAGTGCTGGATACTAGCTGCTTCCTTCCTTCATGCACTTCAGGTTTGTTTTTTTCTGTTTCTGCAGACATTAGTAGCAATCACATACTTTTCCATCAAGAAAGAAGATTCAGCCTGCATTATATCTTTGATACCCTATGTATTGTCATTTCCTTTTAATGGCAAATGAGCCCAGTATATTCTTCCTTTCACCTTTCTCCTTACCCAATAGTCATCTTAGCACTGAAATACTCTAGGAATTATTGAATTTCTTGAGCCTTTAAAGTCTTCTGGCTGTGCACAATATCCATTAGATTACCACCAGCAGCAGTAATACTCAACCAAACACATTCTTTACATGTCTGATTAAGTAAATGAAGTATATTTCAATGACTATGTACATAATTTACTTAGAAAATGTTTTGTGATCCTTGCCTGAAATTTTCTGTATTTTGATATTGTGTTTTGATTTTAGGTTTTTGAATTTAGCTTTCTCCTTGAGCAGTAGTGGTAAAAAATTATGTTGATGGGGTCAGCAAACACATTGCTATTTTTTTATTGTGGCAGTACAACTCATCAGTCCTTGCTCAAGTTTTGATTGGACTTTTAAATGCTACTGAAAACATAAACCCTGGTGTGCCCAGCTCTTCACTGTCTCACATCACTTTTACACAGCTAGCAAGTCAAAAACGCTTGATGCTGCTGTTGTATACAGCACAGCTTCATAATAAACATATTTAACCAACTTAAAATGAGGGAATTTTTCTTCCTTCATCTGTTTCTTGTTTGAGTACAAAAGTTGGGTGTAGACCTCTGTATACAAATCAGTTGTGCAGTTTACCAATGTGCAAGTTTAATATTCAAATGCAATTCATCCTCTACATGTTTATCAGTAGAGAAAGTGCTATTACAAAGACTGGATTAGCAATCAAGTCCAGATGCTTCTCTCTTTCTTTAAATCACCTTAAATTGCGGCCAGCAGTGGGATCAACAGCAGTGCTGATATAGACAAGTAAGCATATGGCAGATGTTAAGATGTTAAGACATCACAGTCTTAAAACCTCATGGACACAAATAATTGTTTCAAAGGGAGAGAAGTAGAATGACAGGTGTCTCTACAACAATGCCTATAATTCCATATGGTATGGCTTGCAGTGATCTTTGTTTTCTTTTGGATAGGAGTTTTTTATCTTTTCTATTTCTAGTAAATATTTTGGTTTAGAAAATATAAAAATACCCTTCACTAAATCCATGTGAATTTGCACAGGCCATTTACAAATAAAGACAAATATTTCTTCACTGTGTTGCTGTAATACATGACTTTTTATCTTCCTGTGCCCCTTTTGAAAAATATATAGCCTTAGACGCCCTAAAGAAACCTGAAAATAATCGAGGTGGTGGTTTTATCCCATGGTGGATAAATCACACCATAGCTCAGTGTTAGAAAATATGGACCAGGAGACTGGCCTCTCCCTTGTGTCCATGAGTGAACTACATAGCTAGGAAGGAAGTATGAGAATGCATGAACAGTTTTCTGTCTGATACTAGAAAAATTATAATTCTTTAAATCTTGATTAACTGGTAGGAAAGATGCTGGCCACTGGTAAATGCTGCTTCTTTCCTTTTTTTGCCCCCCATCTCCCCCACCATCCCCAGAAAGGAGCATTTGGAGCCATCCTTACTCCATTTCTGTGCTAGAAGAGTGAGGTGAGAAATCTGCCTAAAACACAGCAAGTGCTGGGCAAGAGAGGGAGTGACTAAGGGCACTCTTCTAGTGCATACCCAGGAGTGCCAGAAACCTGAATACTTTGGGAATTCTGTAAGTTTTGAAGGCTGAGGTTTGTAGGCAGGTGTCCAAATGCAGTTTGGCATGCTAGGTGATTTTTACAAACATTGACATTGTAAAAATGCATGAAAACTACAACTCAGCAGGATGTTGTGATGGGCATTGTACAAACATAATATATGAATGAGTCTAAAATTACTGCAGTGAAAGTGCCAAGAAAGAAACAGAGATGCAGAAATTGGGTGTTTGTATAACCCATACCCCACGATATAACACACAGAGCAGCATAGCTGAAATCCTGCTGCTTTCCCTGCTTGTTTAAAAAGCTAATGATTTCTGGTTCTCTGGGGGAGCTTTAAACTGTGTGTGGTTACTGTGAAACTTGGTACTATCTACAGAAATTATTCACTTGAAAGTAGCATTGCAAAGGTTGGTCTCAAAATAATGACATGGTGCATTCATTGTAATATAATGCAATACTTAAACTTTATTTAATGCTCACTGGTACTGGTCCAGTTTTAACAATTGTTACTGTTACTGTGGTGCTACATTTTGTTAAAATATTTATTAAAACATTAATTAAAGCATTTTATTATCTTACCTGTCCAGTGATGCTGTTTTTGTCTATTTCAAATCCTCCAAGTATGAACTTTCAGATGTTAATGTTGGTTGTCTTGAAATGAATTTGTCCTCATCCACAGGATAATATATAATTTAAGGATCCTTGCCACACAATTTGACTGACTTCAGAATATGGGTATTTTAATAATGAGCTTACCTTTTTTGTAACTGTGGTGTATCTATAGACTGTAGAATAAAAAACAAATGTCTTCAGAACAATCTACTGTTTTAACTTGTTTGGTCTCTGCCCCTCCAGCCTTGCCTGGTGAAAGCTTTTTTCTTTGAATTCTGTCAAACTTCCTTTAATGTGTTCATGGGAGTTAGACATCATGTGAATTTCTTTTTAATAAGAAAGCATAAGGTCTTTTCTATTGTCATCTTTCAAAAGTAGCTACTCTTATAAGTGCATGAGGAAGTTGCAGAAGTGTTGGATGCCAGAAGAAATACTCATGCCTCAGGGAGGGTATAATCTGAAAGTAAACAAAATGGTGGTGGAAGATACACACCTACTGGAAGATAGAATATCATTTTCTGAGGAGGAAAAAAATAATTTTGTACTATCCTCAAGTCTTTATGAATTTATAACAATGACTTTGAAAAGTAACTACAGTGATAGAGTATAGCAGTGTTATCTCAGAGTTTCAATGTGTTACCTCAGGAGAACATTCATATATATATATGTGTGTGTGTGTGTATATATATATATATATATATATATATATATATATATATAAAATTTGAATGTCATCTTATCAAACTAGAAATTAAGATTTCAAGATTTCATTACTTGTTTTGTATGTGCAGGATGTGTAGAACAGGATTTAAAATACAGCTTAAGTGAAAGATACTTAAAGAAGTGCACTGAAATTATGATTACTTTTTTTCATTCAATAGGTAGTTAATGGCTCCATTTCTAGCAATCATTTCTTTGAGATGAAACATAGGCTAGAACAGTTCTCCTAGCTCTCAGATGAGGAAAACTCTGTGAAACATCTATATTCATAGAACCACTGTTTCCTTAAAATGTCATCAGCATTTCTGAATTTACAGTAGTACTTAACCAAAAGTCATGTGTTGCCTCCCCACAAAATTGCCAGTACTTCTTTACATCCATTGAGTTGCTTAGATCTCATTTATGTTTATAACAAACCAGACAGGAAATAGCTATTCTTCATGTATAGAAACAAAGGAACACGAAAGTGTCATAATGTTCCCATATCAAATTCAAACACAGCAAGTAGGTATGCTCCAAATATAGCTTCAAATTCAGCAAATGGCAAAGTCCTCAGAGTATCAGCATTGTCCCCAAAAACCATTGTCCTCAAGAACCATTGTCAGTGAGTTAAAATCACTGGGAATCTCTGCAACAGCCTGTAGAGATTCATTAGAGTTGGTAGAACCCAAATTTTTGTGTTCCTGCGCTGGAATGTTGCTGACTTCACCAGGTACAAGAAGCAAGGTAAGACAAACTGAAAGCACTTTGATTCTTCTGAGGGTTTTCTCTCCATTGTCATTGCTCTAGTTAAATAATAAAGCAGAGTACACAGTCTAGGTCATGTAGACACATTTCTGCTACTGTTTACTGCCCTTCCACATCATTGCCATATACATGGAGATTTTATCACTGCTTCAGATACCAGGAGCTCTGTTTGCAGGTTTTGTGAAGCCAGACTCCTTTTTAAACACAGGCCTCCTTAGAAGTAAACTGTGACTTCCTCCAGGGAGATGTCATCATGAAGGAAGTCCTTGGTTTCTAGTTTTGTGGTTCAAAATGAAGGTTTCTCTGAACTGTATTCAATTTGGAAAGTGATTAAATGAATAAAAATATGTCGCTCTTGTTAAAAGCTAGTATATAATGACATTTTTGACACCTACAGCTTGCCTATGAAAGCTTATTAAATCTTCGACAACAATAGTGCAATGTCAAGAATTTGAGTCAAATTTTCAGCAAATACAAGAGTGATTCTATGATTGTATGATTTTTATTCTAGGAGTCAGCTAAATATTTTACTGTTCATATACACACAGGTTCATGAGGAAGAGCTCTTTTAGTACAGCCCTTCCATTTTGAGCAGCACAGAGTTTTCAGCAATACTGAATTTGGGTTTTATTCGAGTTTTTTAACAGCCTTTTTGGTGATACTTTGGCTTGAAGACAAAGCAAAAGGACTTCCTGAGAATAGAGGTTCTATTATCCACATTGCTTTATTTCTTAATTTCAACAAATGATGAAGCTGGTTATTTGTTTTCAGGGAACAGATATAAATGGCTAAATTTTGAGCTACTTTAGACTGGAGCATTTAGTTTAAAATAAAAATTCCAATATAAATGTATTAATTTGAATACTGACTCTTTACCAGGTTGTCTATTTTTGTGGAAATTAAAAATAATTAAAATTAAATAATAATTAAACACTAATTAAAATAATTTAAAAGATTGACAGGACACAACTAGACTTCAGAATACAAGGGATTGTTTATAATTTTCTACTGCAAGAGAAATGTATTTTTTCTAGCTGTCACAAGCCTTCAGATTTAATTTTCTTTTTAAATTGGTGTACCAGAAAGGAGGAAGAAAAAAAAATTATTTATAGTGTAATCACATAGCTGAACAAAAACCTTACATGGTATTGAGCTAACAGGAGGGTGTTTCTGGTCAAAGCAAATGCTGGCCTCTTGATTATTCAAAGGTTTCACATTGCATAGAATAAGTCGTTATTGAACCAGGGCTTAGACCTCTTATTTGTAAATGTGCCAGTTACTGCCATAGCCATCTGTGAATATGAGCTGATAGCAGAGAGAAAGGCAGACAACTTCCATAAAGGCCATGTACAATCTCACACCGTGGCAATGACAATTTTGTGTCAACTGTAAATTCTTACTTCACTATTGGCCATTTCCCCAAACCCATATATTTCTTATCCATGTATAAACTTCCCTATAGTAGGGAAGAATGCTGATTGCTGAAGCTGTTTGAATGGAAAATAAAGGAAACATCCACTCATTATATGCCATGAATTATTCCTTCTCTATGCACAAATCTTTCTGTTTCCATCTATCTGAAGAAACTGTATTTTATTGACTTGTATCCTGCATTACACATCTCTCTGCTCATTAAACTCAGGCAGAATTGCAGAGGAATTTAATATAGCAGTACCTATTAATAGTCCTCACAATTTAGTTAATTTATACTAATTTATAACTAGTATTATCTCAACTAATGTCAACCAGACAATGACATTTTTGCAACATTAAAAAATTCTAAAATATTATCTCAATGTTTTTCAGTCTAAGGACCTCATTTGGAAAATATCCAGTTTTTACATTTCTGCTGTGCTCAATGTGTGTTCACATCTTCCATAAAAGTAGAAAGAAGGATAGGATTTTGCAAGTAAAACCAAGCACAGTACTGTATTGAATCCAGGAGATCTTGGGATTTAGTGGAACCAGAAGACTACAGCTGTTACGATCATAAATAATCAAACTCCTCACTGGAACTGTTCCACTTTATACAGTTATTAATTTGCTGTGCTGTGTTAGAGTAGCAGGAAAAGTGTTTCAGTCAGGGTTTTAAAGTGCAATACCTCACGTCTCTTTATGACTTAGACTGTTTATGACAATTGTCTTTGTTATTCTGAAGGCAACATGCAGTTGATAAGAGGAAAAAAAGTGAAAAATCATGTCAGAAAGAAGTTGAGGGAAGACTTGGGACAGGCAAGCTTTGGAAGGTCTGGGTAGTCTTTTTGCTCTGTCAAGGGTACTGGGAAGAAAAATTAGATCTGCAAGTCAGTAGTGTGAGGACACTGTACTGATCATTAGCTCTCTTCCATCTCTAAAAGAAGTTCCTAGGGAAAAAAAAGGCTATTAGATGCTTTTCAGGTGTTTTTTCTAAGATTCTTTGGTTGTTTATTCTGGAAATCGTTGTTTCCTCCACTGTCCCTTTTATTTTAGCCAAAACCCAGTAATGATTTAACTTTCCACAGAAATTAATACATCCATACATCCATAAATGGTTTTAGAGAAGATTATGGCACTTTGAAAAAATTACTAGCACAGAAATCTTGATGATTTTTTTCCTCATGAAAAAGAATCCAAACAGGTATTTCAAAGACACATAGAAAGAAGAAAACTATTTTAACTGTTTGTTTCACGAGTGAAAACTAAATGCAGAACCAGGTAGAATTAGAAGTGAGCTGCTAAAGTGACCTTCCTGTGAGCTAAAAGTGTATGCATCTTTTATGATCTCTCATAGCATGTAAAACATATAGCAGCCAGCAATAGTGGAACACATCCCTCAGTGAGCCCACCTGGTTTCTGCTGATCTCACTCATATCTCAGGGGTTTTTGTGTTTTGTTTGGTTTTGATTTTTTGGGGTTTTTTGGCAAGACAGGTTGTACTATGTAAATATTTACATGATTTGTTCTCATCCTTTCGTGGCATTCAGAATAACGCAAACAAAGCTACTGTGCATCTTATAAAAATTTTTCCTTTTCACTTTCTCCATAGATCTTTTCTACAGAGCCTTTCAGTGAGAGGGGTTCTCACAAGTGCTTTTGAAATACTGTTGGAAATACCAACTTCCATTTAATAAATGGAGTACCAAGCACTGATTAACTTACAGGCCAGACCATGTCTTGAAGGCTGCAGGTTTTGGATGTAAATGTGTGTGTGATGGTTTGATACCTTATTGCTGACTGGTGTCCTTAGAGGAATTTGCAGTGGTATTCTTTCCCCCACCAAATGCACATGCAAAGGAGTAACCTCTCCTTCTTTCTCAGCCACTGAAGGGATGCTGCCTTTCACAGGAATACAGGAACCTCCCTTGGTTGCTCAGGGAGGTGAAGGACATTATCCTAGTTTAAAACTCCTTTTTTTCACTTTTGAATAAAGTGGTACCTTGTCCCCATGGGACACCAGTGTAGGTTATAGCACAGTGCTTATTCACCCACGAGTACAGGCTGAATTTCCCTTGCAGAGGGTTTGAGGAGAGAGAAAGTACTGTGCATATAATCTCCTTTTGTGCATCCACAAGTGCTAGGCTCAAGTGGATTACAACATCTCTGGGTGTAGAGCACCTAGAGGATTGATAAAGCTGCTCATCAACAGCACTTCTACACATTTCTAGGAATGACTGTTCCATGTGTAAAGGGATGTTCATAAAAGTCCTACACTTTCTTTCATTTCCTAAACAATGTGGCACAGCTCTTTGTGAAGTGAGTCATGCTGCAAGTTTGGAGCAGGCAGTGAATCTATAGTAGAGATGTCCTAAATAGACTTGACCATAAAGAGGCTTAAATTTGAGACCTCTTAACCTGATGATCCCATGAGCTTGTTAAAACTAATGGATAGCTTCTCTGCTTGCGAGTGCAGGTTGTTTGTGAAATTTTTCATATATATTGGAACATATTGGGAGTCTGAACATAGAAAATGAGGTGCAAGTTGTTATGTATTAAGGTATATAAGTGTCAGAAAGCAAAGACATGTTCCAAACAGAGTCCTGTCTCTGACTAATGCTTCCACCTTTGTACAGCTCTTTAAAATATCTTACAGAAGATGTAAATGAAAAACTTGCAGCTTTACCCTGCATGGTAAATGTTTGGCATATTGCAGAGGCATAATTGTGTGCACATATAGCAATCTCATCTAACAGAAGAGTGAATGGCACAATATTTTTGAGTTACATCTAATCTTAACTCTTGTTTTCCATATTATATGGAAAAAATAATTTTGGTTAATTATAGTTGCTTTTTACTGGATTTAAGTTTCACTTAATATCTCAGTGGTTTTTTTCAGTTTTCACTTGTGATTTGTGATCTTCATGAGCATTTATCTTAATCTCTTCTTCAAAAATAGTAGCTCAGGTGCTCACTCATGCACAGGATGTCTTTTCCATACTTAGTTAGGCTGTATCACAACTGGGGGTTTTGGCATGGAGTAAAAACTCTAAATGAAACTGGGTGAACCACCTGTGTTTAATCTGCCTCCTGAAACTCGACCTTTACTATCCATCCAACATGACTTCTTTTCTTTATAGATTTGATTAACCATGCATGCTTACCTGAGTAATTAGGAATTCTTATAAAACTAGTTATCTGCTTTTTTTTCTTTTTAAAGGGTAGAGCCTTTTTTTTTTAGTTGTAGCTGTGTTTTTGTTATGATGCAAATTTGTTTCAGACATACTACAATAATTTTACTGTCTTACTGGAGGTGGGACTCAAGTCATCTCTTGCCAAGATGAGAGTTTAATTTTGAATGTTGTGTATAAAAGTTTTCCCTATGCATTATTGCTTCTGCATGGGAGGTTTTCGAGTCAGATTCACAAATTTCTTGCAGCAGGGTTGGAAAATAATATGATATATAATTTCTTCTTCATGCACACAGACTGATGTGATTGAAATGTGTTACCTATGAATATTTTTTTTTCCACTTTTACTTGTAAGATGGGTGCTCTTCTTTTCTCTCCCCTAGTGAGGGTCATCATCAGAAGTAGTGGTGAGGGATTTTTCTGTGGTAACACAGGAGGCAAGTTTTTCTTGCCTGCTTTGCCTGCCAGGGCAGCAGCATCTGCATGATTTCCCTGAGCTCCCTACCAGCAGCCTGTACTCCAATTTCATAGTGTAGTCAACAGCCTTCTGCTCCTCAGGGAGTGCAGCCTGGCAGTGGAGGCTGCTCAGCAGAGCCGTGCCCGTGTCCTGTCCTGTCCCCAGCTGGCCCTGGGAGCCCCACTGCTGGCTGCCAGAGCAACAGGCAGCCAGAAGCTGCCAGCACAGCTGCTCTCTATTCCCTGCAGACCCCCTTCTTCTGGGACTCCATGTGAGTAGCTTGCCTACACTGTTAATCAGGACCCAATTTTTTTGTAACATTTTCCCCCCCCCCCCCCCCCCCCACCCCGCGCTTTAATAAATAAACAAATAAATAAAAGGAACCAAGAGTCCAACTGTCTGTGTGCAGCACTGCAGATGTTGTTTGGGCTCCATGTTCAGATAACATCAGTGTTTCTGTTTTGTTTATCTTCTGCAGGGTAGCCTATGAGGACATTAGCAGAGACAGTGCTGGAGACACAGCTCCTGAGCCTGTCACTTTCTGTGTCAGTGGAAGCTGCACTGAAGGGACTTGTCAGAAGAGAGCTAGCTCTGCAAATTAGTTTGTAACAGCTGGCTGCTTCAGAAAAAGGGAATTTTCTTCATTGCCAGATCCCACCTCATCAATATTGTATTGCTTTCACTCTCCCTGAGAAGCCAGAGTAGGCATAGTACATCTTTACCCATTTGCACAGTACATCAGAGAGTTTTAATGTCATTATACTGCCTAGAATGGAAGTTGCATTAAAAATGCTTGAGGAATTTGGCTTCCTGCATCTTTTTAGTGTTATTGCACTGGAAGGAATGATTGCAATTGGTAACAGATAGCATTAGGGGGAAAGCAATAACTAATTTGCTTCTTTCACCAGAAATAAATTAAGGACGTCTTGTATCTGAAAGAAGTGCTACATGCAATGGAAAAGTGTACAAAACTTAAGTAGATCTCAATTATATTTGAATACCTGGGCTTAGTTCAACTATATTTCCTATATAAATAAAGGAATAGTGTTTTACTCATAATTTAGATATATTTTTTGTTTGCTGTACCTGGTAATATATTTTTACATGGAGATAGAGCACATATTTAACATCTTGTTTCACATCTGTACCAGGGCAGAGAGCAGATCTGGTGCCTCCTCAGATTACTAGTTTTTGTGACAGGAGAAATGGGGATAATGAATTTGGACGATCCGGATTTCTTTTATAATTTGCAGTAATGGCCCCTTTCAAACTGCTGTGCTTCATTGCAGGAGGTAGGAAGCAATGACCTCTAGAACTAGAAAGAAAATCAAGCTGATGATTCCCCTAAGAGATTATTCAGATTCTCTGTCTTTACTAACTAAGTAGCAGTTTGTGTAATCTATCTGAAATATTTCTCTCTTAAATAGTACACTAGGGACTGGAAAAGTGGATGTTCTTTGAATATTACTCTCTAATCCTACCAAAGACTAAGGACAAAGAGGAGAAAAAAATTCACTCTTTGTCCACCCACTTACACTTCTGGGTTTGGGGTCTTTTGTTGTTTTGTTTGATTGGGTTGTTTTGCTTTTTTTGGTGTTTTGTTTTGTTGTTTGGTTAGATTTGTTTGTTTGGGTTTTTTGCTGCATTGTATTTTCTTGTGTTTAAATATAACACTGCTATTGCTATAATACAACAAAACATTGTTGTATTGCAAATGCTGTCATGGCAAACCTGGAAACTATGCTGGATTCAGCTTGCACTTCCCTTGTGACTCTCTTAAGAAGCATGTTCCTCTCTTTTTAAACAGGCTACTAAAGAGCCTTCTTGGCTCTTTCTTTGCAACACTTAGTGCTGTTACCAAGACAAGGAATGTACTTGGTAGTCCTTAGAAATATGTGAAAGAAATCACATAGTCAGCTACAACTTTTAAAATGCAGTTAGGTTCAATTGGGAAATACAAATAACTATTCAAACCAAATTCGTATTTGCAACATACCTTGCACAAGAAGACAGACTGGTATTGCAATTATTCAGGTTATGCTTATTCTAAAATGTGAATCTTCTCATGGCAGACAACTTTCAAGCTTTTCCCCTTAAAGCAAAATACTGAACAGAAATAATGCTACTTCAGAGTCTAATGTATTTTTTGCACAAAAGTCTCCAGATTTATTGCTTTCATGTGCTGGTCCAGCCAGTTGTATCATTTTTCTCCAAAGATTTTTGCTTTTCAGGATTTTCTTTTTCCCCAAGAAGTAAAAACTTTTATTTTTTATGGTTAATGTTAGCCTGAAACTGTCTGGTATGCTGAGCCATACTCATACAACACTAGCTGGGCGCTACCCCCAGCCTCACTGGTGTTGCTGTATCCATGCTGGCTTGTGCCATGCATGGATTTCAAACTGACTAGGATAAAAACACTGAATGCCAGATTTGTAGAATTTTTTTTGCCTTATCAGTTACTAGTGGTATTTGGAGTAGTTCACCAATATTTGAATTGCTGACTTCTTCCGGGGCCACAGGCTTTTTTCTTTACCTCTGTCTGGATGCATGTGTATGAACTTTACTTAATGTGTTGAACATGAGAAAGAAGTTATTCACTGTTGTAGACATCTGGTCCAGCTCCCTGGTAAGCAAAACAAATTTCGAAATAAGGTCAGATTGCTCAGCTGAGTTGTGAGCACCTTCAAGGAGGCACTGCTTGGGCAGTCCTCGTGCTGATGACCCAAACAGGGCATCTTTACTTTGTACATTAGGAATTGTGTTTATTGCTATTTGAAACCATTGCCTCTTGTTCTGTCACAGTGCCTCTGAGCAAACTCTGACAGTCTTTTCTACAAGTGTCTTTTTGTTGTGGACCACATCACTTACCTCCCACATTTAACCTTCTTTAATCTGCATGAACCAATTCCCTTATCTGCTCATCATATATCATATGCTCATGTACTGAGCTTCTCATGTTCTTCCTAATACTAAAGTCAACTTCCACAGAGCAGATTAATGTGAGTATTGCATATCAGGATCACTTTTTACTACTGATTTAGCTAACAAAACCAAATTGTCACAAAGAAATAACATTTGTGTAATATTTAGTAATTCCAATTTGGATTCTAAAATCAATAAATTCCGGCCTTTCTGCTTTCTTAATTTTCCTTACATTTTCCAGCTTGTTTCCTCTGCATTATATGTAGAGGCAATTGCCTTATGTGACCATCCAGTTTTATCAAGTTCATGACCGTATCGTTCAGTATTCTTCTGCCTGTGATAGCTGTGTCACCTAAAATCCCCCCAGCATCAGTATGGGTGGCTGAACTAGACAAAAAGCTTGACTAGATTTTGGACCAGCATCCCCTAAGGCTACTTCTTTTGAGCACAGAAGTTTGGCAGAGCATTCAGTATCAGTTTATTGGTACAACTGCCACTAGGTCACACTATTTCTTAACATTTTCATAATGAGCCAGTGGCAAATATGCCTAAGACAATAACCTGGTTCACATTAGAATTAGACATGCAGCCTCTCAGGGAAGTGTGTTAACTGTAATTGGAGCAGATCCTGAGTGTACCATACAGAATCCTACAAGATCTTCTATGCAACTTTATTCAGTTGAAATTGAATTTGGGCAGAGGAAATCAGGCCAAGAGTACCATCCTGAGTTTTAAATTTGCATGAGCTTGTAGAATATACAGTAGGAAAAATGTTCTTTCTTCTGTGAATTCCATCATTTTCCCATGTCACAGACACTCTCATAAGGTCACCAGCAATAAAACATTTTATTATTAGATTGTAATTTTTAGCAGTGAGAAGAACAAAAACAATAAAGCTAACAACAGTAGTTTGTCTCAAATTTATTTTAGAGATTACAGAACTACCATCAATATACAGGTTCTTGTCAGCTACTTCCTATTTGGTTTCCTCTATCTACTAAACATCTTTAAAGGAAAGCTAATAAAATTCAAATGTGGTGTGTGTATGTAATTTCTGTGATATAGAAAATGCAATATATATGTCTACGTATGTATACAATATATAAATACATAAAATGTTGTAACAAACAGGCCTGCATTAGTTGCTGGGAATAGAACATAGGAAAGTACTAAACACAAGTTTCTTGCTTTCCTTATCTTTTCCTTACCTCCCATGACCAACAGAGCTGGAGAAATCATTTATGACAATGTGTACCTACACAAGACACCATGGTTTGTCTATTTGTCGAATTTGTCTTTTAACAGCATTTAATAAAATGCTATCATCCCCAAGCCAAAGTCAGCAGCTCTCTCATGTTTGTGCATACACAGATCACTTTGGTTATAATCACAGTCCCAGCAGGAACTGCTGAATTCATTATTCTACCCGTAAACAAAAATCCCGAACTTTTGGAGTTGGGAGATTTCTCCCACTAGATTCAATTCTCAAGGATGACTTAATTGCCTATGCAAAGTTTATGACAGCAGAAATTAATTTCCATGTCTGTGCCTAACAGTGATCCTATTCCTTCTTGTGTTTGCAAAACTTGGGAGAAAAAAAAAAAAAAAAAAAGAAGTATTTTTTTCACATTGGCTGGACACATGAAATTCATCTGATATTTTTAATTCCAAAAAATTGTGGTTTTATGGCAAAAAAAAATGAGTAGAAAGAGTTGAACTTTGCCTAAGTTGCTGAGTTTTGAGCTTTTAAGTTGAATTGGTCTAGCTCAATAGGCATATTGCAGCTGAAAATTAACCATTTTGCTGTTCTAAGCAACAGCTTAAATATGAACTGAAAATATCACAATAAAGAACTGTACGTTCTTCTTCTCATAAACATTACAGCTAAATCTTGCCTGCTTCTCTTATGCCATTTAAAACCAGAGGGATAAAAAATCCTTTAATAGATGATAAGGACTTTCCAGTAGCGAACTGCAAAATATATATTGTTTACTTGCTAAGCATGAAGAATGTTGCATAAGGCATAAAAGTAGTCTGTGCCTCATAGAACATTTTAATCTAGCAACACAGATGTTGAGTAGGCAAAACATGCCAGAGTCCCTAGAAGTAGATAATTGGTCTTTTTCATGAAATTTCTAATTAATATAATTTATTCACTCTTTCTGGGCTGAGTTGAAAAGGTCTTGACTAAATATGCGCTGAGACAAGAGTCCATTTACTACTCAGTATGAAAATATACTTAATATGAGAAGTGTTTAGTGTTTAGGGTTTCATCTGGCATCATCACATCAATGAGTGACTCAACTACTTCTTTGAAATTACTACTTTACTGAAGATACTCAATAGTTCTTTGTACAGGAAGAGGGAAAGCTATTATTTGTTATAAATTTCAACAGTCCCTTCTTGCTATGATTTTCTCTTTCATATCTGCACTGTATAAGACTAAGAAAACTATTTGAAGTCAAGGAGACTACCTGTTAGCTTCCTGTAGGTACAGATGTTTGGGATACTAATCCAAAATACAATCTGTCTAACTGCCTGGGCTTTGTTAGGCAGACATGTGAAACTCTTGCAGCTGCAGTTGAGGGAAAGGTATGTTTTAAATAGCAAAGCTCTTTATGTGAAGTCAAGTGTTCTAAAAACAAATTAGAAAGCAAATCCCATAGTGTTAGCTCTTTTTGGTGCCCGAAATAAAATGTATGTTGGCATGAATCTGTCTCTGGCAGACAGATCATGTAACTGCTGCTTTCACAAGTCTTGTGAAAATTGATTATCTGTGAAGCTCTCAGACACCAGCAAAGATAGTTGCAAAAAACTATTATCATAGACTGTTCCTCATTTACAGTCTTATGAAACAGGGAAGAAAATGGTTATCTACTGATTTCCATAAACAGATTTTGTGCATATAACTGAGAAATACCTGTGTGCTGAAAGACTGGATTTTCCTGTAACTGGAACTTGCTAATAGTAATTTTAAAAATTCCACTACAATTTCATGATGAAAAGTTATTCTTTGCATTTTCCTGCTGATGTTTGAAAAACTATTCTTGGCTGCAGGTATAGCATTGCCTTCTGATCTTCTCACTTAAAAAATTGTAGAACTGTAAGGATTAGGAGTAGGAGAACTAGCTTCAAATGGGTACTAAAAACCAGTAGCAAGTGGTGACTGGCTGGGATGGGGCAGACTCTTTTCCAGGCACTAGAGATGTCCTGTCAGTGCAGCTTCCCCATGCTTGGGCTGGGAGCATGGGATGGTGGAGTTGGGACCTGGATTACTGCTTCAGATTTAGGAAAAAAAACAAAACAAACAAACAAAAAACCCCACAAAAAAACCTCAAACAAAAAATCCCCACTAGCCCCAGGAAGTTGGATTGAGGTGTATCCACCCCAACAACAAGACTAATATATCTTTTCACACATATGTGAGTAATCTTCTGGATTCTCACCTTGCTCTCCTAGTCAGGATTCATGCCACACTGAAACTGCTGCAGCAGTGGGAAAGCTTAAGTTTTATCCAGCATGAAGGAGGCAGCATTGTGGCAGCAAAAACTCAGGAGTGACTGGCATTGGAGAGGGATTATAAACACAGGCATAAAGCTTGTCCTGAATGCACGAGACTTGATGGATCTGGTATTGGCCAGTGGATTTTATAATGTAATACAGGAGTTCACCTACAGGACAAGTAAATTCTTTATGTAGTGGAAATGCAGCCTCCTTATTCCATGGCAGAATACTTGCCTTCTCAGTGTGGGAAAGGGTAAAGTGATTAATATGCTAATGATATGTACTCCTTTTCTAATTTTATTATTTTCTCCTTTTTGTGGTTTTATATGATGAAGGTGATGCTAGTAATAAGTTCTTGCTTTGAGGAAAATACTGCTTTTCATTGCTCTTCATTTGGTATTTTTTATGAAGAGAAGTAGGGAGCTAAAGAAAACAATACATGATTTTTTTTTTCCTTCCTGAAAATATAAGATACGAGCCTTCAGAAATAACAAAATATCTTCTAAAACTTACTTTTTGAATAGGAAATATCTTGTTCTTAAACATTGTGTAGTTTACTTGAAGGGAGTTTAAAGTGCTTTGCTTTAGTAAAGCCATTCTTTATTACATTCTTGATAGATTAAAATCAGCTGTAAGCAACAGTAATTTAATTAAATTTTATTTAAGCCCAGTGTTAAGCTAATGCTTGTGAATCAAAATCTTTATACACACTCTGATCCTGCTTCTTTTCCAGTTCAGTTTTCATGCCTTCTTCTAGTATCAGATAAAAAAGCCTCAAATCAATATACCCCATTTAGAGCCTGACAGTGAAATATGACTCACTAAATACAAATGCATTCATGTGTAGAAGAAGAAAACATATTTATATCTTTTCCCATAGCCTATGTTTTCATTTCTGAATTCAATTTAGCAGTTTAGTTTGTGTGACATCTCAGTTTCTTGCTTAGATTTTAGCACACTAAGGAGCTTTCTCATGATCTGTTTATGATTTTCTCCTTTCCTCAATCAGTAGGTCTCTAATATTTATATTAAATTAAACTTCATGGTACAAGCCACAGCCTTTAAATTGAAACATACAGCAAATCCCATCTTTCTCAGCCAGGAGATGGGAGGTAAGACTTAGCAAGTAGAAGTTACCACATATGCAGGTAATTTTTTTTAATGATAGTTATCAAATGCAAAATTATGTTTCATTTAGAGTGCACTCAGATTCCCTTTATTTCAATGAAGTAGTGTTTTTATGTGGAGATAAGATGTCTTCAAGCTGGCACACAAGTTCAACATAAAGGTGTAAACCAACACAGAGTGAGTGTAAAGTTTGATGTTACACCATCCTTGTGTCTGAGTAATCTGCTTGACACCACAACACATGCATAAACAAACAAATTTTACACCCAGTTTGAAATAATTCTAATGTTGTCTATAGATTTATCTGTGTCAAGCTATTTCATGTTTAGATCTGTAAGGACATAGAAATGGTATGCATGCCTTGGAATGCTTGATTTGACTGGTGGCAGTGGCTTTTCATGTTGTCCACTTGTGGGAATCCCATAGAAGCTAGGAAACAGAGAAGAAGGCTACACACTATCTATGGCAGTACCCTGCAGCTTCTACTGTTTCATCTTTATAGATGATAAAGAATTTATCCTTTTATTTCTTTGGTTTACTTTTGTGGCTTTTTTTTTTTTTTCCGTTGGATTTTTCTGTTGGAGTTTTTTGTGGTCTGTTTGTTTGGTTTGGTTTTGGTTTTGGTTTTTTTGTTGTTATTGTTGCTTCCAGTATTGAATTAGCAAGCAAATCTCATTGCCCAGGAGTTTGAAAATTCAAACTGACAAAATTTACATATGTTTTCCATGGAAACTTGCCATTATATGAAATCTCTGCTGTTCCACGAGAATGAAAACAATGTTTTGACTGATTTTAGGAAAAACAAGCTGGTCAAACTGTTAGTGATAAACAGATGGTCAACCAATTTGGACTTTTGCCTATATATGTTCTATAGGTAAGTTAATTATTTGCATGTATGAAGTGCAATGACTGTATCAGGGCAGATATCAGACTGCTTAATAATGTTGCATAGGTCATTATCATTTTAGATGCATAATAAGACTTCTGTACTTTGAGAGAAGTGAAGAGAAAGTGAATAAACAGCAAATTGAGAAGTTTAAGCTACAGAGTCTTTCATTCACAGAAGACTAATGTAAATAGGATATATTGATATTTTCACTTCAGAGCCAGCTTTGAGAAATTGCTGTCAGAAAAAGCTGAGTGGTATATATGGTAGTATTTCCAAAAGAAATTTAAATAGAATTTTCTGTGGACATGAGAAATACAAGGAAACGTGTTTGGGATTTCTTCTGTATTTTAGGTCTGTAACAAAAGGAGTAGTTAGTTCCATCTGTTTTCCTTCACCTTTGTCTTCCTGTCCCTTTTTTCCTTGTTCTAGTTCCAATGAAATTGGTCACCTACCCTGCATAACATTTCTCATTAACTGGGGTGTTTAACCCGGTCATCATCATCACCACCACTGAATAATGCCTGCAGTTTGTTTGCTAGGAAAGGCTTGGTCATATTTTAGGCCATGGTTAGTTACTTAAAGCAAATGTATTGTTCCGTGTGCTTGCTGTAAGCAGGAAGTAGGAGAAAACACCAAATGCTGAAGGACAATGCTGACTATGTGGGAAGTGAAGAGAGTTTTGTCTTTATATATCGTACATCTCTTAACGTTCCTAAATGAACTGTGACCTTTTGACACAAAGAAAACTATTATGGATTTGTGGCTTCACATCCCTTTGTTTTGCTTATTGATTATAAGTTTCTTCTTTCATGCAAGAAGCAGTAAATGGTTCGAACAGACTAACACTTAAAGTCAATTTTCTTGTAAATGGCTGCAGTACTCTCAAAAGCCTTTTCCATTTTGCAATACTGGGGGAAAGCAAGAAGTACATTTTCCAGAGACAGATCAGGCCCCATATCAGTCATTTCCATGTCAGCTGCTGGGCATGTAGATTTGCCATGCCCAGACACATGCTTGCCCAAGAGGAGAGTTAGAAATGGGGTTTAATGAGAAGACAAGGCAAACTACACTAATCAGGCACAATCCACGTCAGGTAAGTGTTGTGATCATGCCTGTTTGCACTTGAATGATCCCTTTCACCTCCTTTTTTTTTTTGGCTGTATAGCATGCTCTTTTGACTCTCCTCCATGCTTGTTTCCCCCCACCCAATCAAGTCCCTCCTGGTTCTTCTGCTGAACATCCCATAATAAAACTTTTACAAGCCCAAAACCCTCTTCCCCACACGAAGTCCCATGGCTCTGTTGGCCACAGCCCCACAGTGCTGTGAGGATGCAATGACCATGGATCTTAGGACTGTTGGTGGGGCAGGCTGCTCTCCTGCTGCCGTATGAGGAACTCAGTCAGGAGGGGTCACCATGGATCCCCACCCGATTTTCCCACATCTGCTTTGTGTTTGTGGAGAACAGGTACAGAAACAAAACCTGGATTCTTAAGAAAAAATCCCATTTCATTGAAAACCCAGGTAAATAACCCAGGACTACTAGCATGTGAGGGACTCTGAAAATATGAAAACTTAAAGCAGAGAGAGATGTGGTTTTTGATTCTGCAAGTCCTTGCTTAGGGACTGCCTGCAGCTGATTTGCCATCCAAGACCCCCTGAAACAGAGGGCCTCAATCTGATTGGAAATCTCTCTGAGAAATCTTCTCAGATAAGTTCTCCAGTAAGGTCCAGTAAGTAAGTGTTGATAAATCTCACAAAAATTCTACACTGGCATTGTGACTGTTATGTTTTCAGTGCAATATAGTGAAATTAATGAATTTAATATGAAAGAGGTTTTGATTTTCAGTTTTCAAATTAACATTTCACTTGATAACCATCAGATTGAAATAAACTCTATTAGAATTATTTTAATGAAACATTTATATATTTGCCCTGACTAAAAGTGGTACTCTCTGCTGTCCAAAAATGCATGTTACTTACAGAAAAGTACAATAGTAGTCACAGTACCAACAAGAGTACTCAAAGAGTCCTGAAAAGTACTCCTGCAGTAGTAGTAGTAGTAGTAGTAGGGTAGTTTTAGGTTAGAAATAAACCTAAAACTGTGTGGATGCAAAGGCATTGGCCCAGAGAAACTGAGAATGCCAGGTTGGATGGGGCTTTGGGAAGCCTGCTCTTAGAGGAAGGTGTGCCTGCACTCGACAGGGAGGTTGGAGCTGCAGGATCTCCAAGGTTCCTTACAACCCAGACCTTTCTGTAATTCCATACTATAACACAATATGCTCCCAGTCTTGTAAAAATTACATTTCCTAGATTATGTATGTATTGGTGACAGTATTTTAACAGTGCTTCTTAGCCACAAGCCTTCTTTGTTTTATTAGTTCTTAGTCCCTTATCTTTTAGGGATAAAAAAGGAGTGGTTTCATTTTACTAATGATTTGCAGATTGGGAAACTAAGACAAAATCTGGGAAGATCTAAGATTATTCAGGAATTTGTTGGCAGAGCAGCAGTTTCAGCCTTTAGCTACTCTCTGTAGGTTCAGCCATGCTGCAGTTTAGATCCAATGAGAGAAACATCCAGAATTTCCTTCTGCCAGAAACACAGTTAATGTAACAAGCTTTAAGTCAAGAGTGACATCCAGTGGTCAGACCCATTTTATTTCTGACTTTTCAGTCCTCTGGGCAAGCAGCAGTAATCCAGGTATAGACTAGACTAATTTATCCTTTTTTCTTTTTTTTCCCCCCCAGCATCTTCAGTGGAAAAACAGATCTTGAAAAATGTGTGTTGCTCAAAAAACTGTTCAGTGTCTATGAAACCATTTTGGCATCAGGACTGCTTGGAAACTCCTTGGTTGCAATTATTGCTTTATGACTCTGCTGAGTATAATTTATATATTGTATTTTTGGGTTGATGATCGAATCCTCACAGGACTAAGATCTTTTTACTGGCTGACTCACTTGCTGAAAGCTTGCTGAATGAGATGTGTAAGTGTGTGTGTGTGTGCACATCTTTATGTGCATATTCTAGTAGAGGTCATTGATGCTTTGCTCTTTCCATTTTATGACACATTTTGGGAGAAAAATTCCCCTAAGAGATACTGAAAAATGTGACCACATCAGTCCACAATAAATCTATTCTGCTATGAGCATAGTGACTAAACTCTTTGAGGAGTATCTCATGGAATGTCCATCCATAGAATAGAAATACAGGTCTGTCAAACAGGCTATTTGTTCATTTAACTGTCATTAAATACTACTTTCTTTTGATCAGATCTAGTCATTGCCATGTGTATCTCCTAACATCACAGTGGTTTTACCCTTATCAAAAGGAGCAAAGCTCCACAGATCACATACATAGAAAAACCTGCTTATCAATTAATATTAAAATCAGGCAAAGTGATGACAACAGGGGAAAACACAGAACACAGGACTTATAATAAATGCTGTGTTACACATGGATAATTATCTTGTATCCCTTGTGAGTAAACCGATGACTGAAAATGCACATGGTAAGAGAGGAAGCTTTTATAGAAGTGACCTGTGTATTCTCAATATGGCAATTACTTTCATGCCTTTTTATTCTTCGTTCTACAGCTGCTAATTAATGTGTAAATTTTTGCCTGCTGCCAGGCTGACCCTACAAATTTACTTGATATGTATTCCTGTTAAAGAAACTATTTGTCAAGTTTATAATTCACTTTGTATCTAATCAATTAACATGGGGTCATTCAATTAACTAAATCTGACTAAAAGATAACTGACTCAAATTATTTAAATAAGCTACTTTATTTTAGCAACTGGTAGGAAATGAAATTACATTTTAGACAGGTGACATATGAGTTGAAAAGACAAGCAGTGTATCTGTTTAAGATATTACTTTCCTTAAAACTACTCTTTTAATTAGGTATACAGAAAACCATTGTTCTAGACATGACTAGCAGATAAACATAATAAATTTAATTTTTACTGTAGTGGTGAAATCAAACTTCATATAAACAGAATTCTAAGCTCAGAAACCCATGTTAGTAATGTATCTAAATTCATATTCAGAGTGTGCAGTTAAGGTATTTGTTTAATTTATTTTTTTGTTTCTTATAGCTCTATGGAGATTGTCACTTTTTTTTATTTTTTCCAACTCAATTTAAAGGAATTTATTTTTGGTTATTTTCAGAACAGCTGGAGGGTCAATTTTTTTTTCCTGTTTTGGGTAAGCTGCCTTTTTGGCAAGGCAAGCAATGGCTATTGCAAATCAATTTTGAATATTAAATTTGTATGTCTGTTTGTTTATTGTCTTTTGGACTAGTAAAATATTCCACAGTAGTTACAGCAAAAATTATTGCATTGTGTATGGTGCACTAAAATAGTAGATCCATATTTCTGGGCATGCTTTACCGGATATTTCTTCTTACATTTATGCCTAGAAAAATCAGTGCCCTTATTTTTGGAGGGATCTAATGCCCTCAGGAAAGTGCAAAAAACCAATTTTAGTCTGCTGTTTTTGTCACACAGAAAATTGAAAAACATCACATGGTAAGCACTGATTATTATTTCTGACTGCAAGCCCAATCTAATCTTCCAGAGTAAAATTTTTTCTCATTGCATTTTGTGGCAAAATAGTAATGTTTCATTTAAAGCAGTAATAATGTAAGCCTAATAATTGCTATGACAGAAATGTAGTGTTGCATGCAATATTCTATGTTGGTAGAGAACCTTTTGTCCTGAAAAATGTCAGTGCATTTTCCAAACTAAGTATGTACTAAGGCTATATTTATCACTGGAAGTGGAAAATACCCATCATCTGTCATTACTGGCACAAATCAAGAGTCAACTCACTACAGCTTTGCAAAACACCTAGGGTCCTAACACTGAGGGTGATGACACAAAATTACATTATATGGTATATTGCATAGCCAAGGATATATATATTGCATAGCCAAGGAAGTGATGTTTGACTTGGGAGTGCTAAGTAAATAAAATGTGAATAAATAAATAAAAATGTGATGGACATTTTTAATGTTTAGTATGGGTAGACATAGGATTTCATGGTGAAAATAGTAATTCCATGATTAATGTAAGTGAAAACGTCAGTTATGCACAAAGTGAACTCAGCGTTCATAAGGCTGAATACTATGCACTGAAAATCAGTGGGATATATTCAAAGCCTTCCATTCCAGAACTGACATTGTCTTCCATCATCAGTTAAAGAGGCTTAAAAATTCCAGCTGAAACACAGGTAAATAATTCCAGTCCTTGGTGAGCAAGTTATTGTTGCCAATGCCAAAAACAGCAATCCAGGCAAAGCTTAAATTTAAAAATATCCCTTACTTTACTTGGTACGTGCAAAGTCAAATACAGAAGGCAAAGTGTAACTGCATAGACTTGCAGAGTTTCCCTTTGTGGAGCTGAAATTCCTCAGATTCAATGTGCCTGGTTTTCCTTTAAGCCTCAAAAGGATAAAACATCTCCCTCCCTTTTAGCTTATTCACTCCCTCACTGGGTCTATCTTTGCCTGCCTGAAGTCCTCATGTAACAGTCTCCTCCAGTACATTTCTAGTATGGTTAGCTTTATAGTTGATTTTACTTCTCCAGTGACTTTCTAATCTTGCTTCCAACTTTCGTAAGCACACTCCAGTGGCTTCAGGCAGATAGATGTGATACTGTTTCGTTTTCTTCATTATTCATCTGAAGTGGTTTGGCTTGTGTTGGTGTGAGTGTAGAGTGTAGAGATGCTGGTTTCTTAATGCTCGAATCACTTAAGTCATGAGCTTATATAAAAGTGGGGGAGAAGTAAAGGGACAATTGTGTGTTGGGTGAGCTTAAACTGTACAACCAGTAGCCTCCTGCATAATACATAGGAACTGTTAGGATGGGATCCTTCAGTGGACTCTTGTGGTAACTGGGAGTCTGCTCATTCAGGTTTGCATGCATTGCATGGTGCAGCAGGGATTTAACATGGAGAGATAATCACTCATTTATTGGCACCACAATGAAATCCTGTTATCATCTAGCTGTGTCAGGTTTGCATGGCAAGATTTTTGTAGCAGGGCAGACAGTGGGGTGGCTGCTGTGAGAGGTTGTTAGAAGCTTTCCCCATGTGCCCTAGAGTGAGTGCCAAATGGGTCCAAGACAGACCCACTGCTGGCCAAGGCAGAGCCCATCAGCAACAGTGGTAACACCTCTGGGATAATGTATTTACAAAGAAAAATATGGCCGTGCAACAGCATCCAGAGGAGAGGAATGAGAATACGGAGGGAAAGAGCTCTGCAGACAGCCAGGTCAGTGGAGAAGGACAGAGAGAGATTCCTGCAGCCTGGGGTGCAGACCATGGTGAGGCAGCTGTGCCTCTGCAGCCATGGAGGTCCATGGTGAGGTCCATAGCCAGCTGCAGCTGTGGAGGATGTCACAGGGTGCCTCAAGAAGGTTGTGATCCCATGGGAGGCACATGCTGGAGCAGGCTCCTGTCAGGACCTGTGGTCCTGCAGAGAGAGGAGCCCATGCTGGAGGAGGTTCCCTGGTGGGACTTGTGACCCTGACCCCATAGGGGACCCTTGCTGGAGCAGGCTGTGCCTGAAGGACTGACCCCTTGGGAGGGGACCCAGCCTGTGGGAAGGACTCCCCTTTGAGAAGTTCATGGAGGAATGTCTCCTGTGGGAAGAATCCCGTGCTGGAGCAGGGGAGGAGTGTGAGGAGTCCTTCTGTGGAGGAAGGAGCAGCAGACACAACGTGATGAGGTGACCACAGCCCTTTCTGTGTTTCTTTGTACCACTGGGGTCACAAGGGGGAAAAAACTGGGAGCAAAATTCAGCCTGGAATGAAAGGAAGTGTGGGGGCATGGCTTTTGAAGTTTTATTTTTAATTCTCATTATTCTACTCTGGTTTGAGTAAATATATTTGATGAATTGCCCCATGGTGAGTCTGTTTAGCCCCAATGATAATTGGTGATGATCTCTCCTGGTCCTTGTCTTTCCCTTTGAGCCTTTTATTACATTTTTTATCTCCTGTCCAGCTGAGGAAGGGAGTGATAGAGCAGCTTTGGTGGGCACTTGGCTTCCAGCCAGGGCCAAACCATCCTATTAGCAAAACAGGAAAACAGAGCATCTGTTTCTGACACATTCTTTGAATAATATTGCTGAAGGCCCTGGATAGATGCCTACTCTTCTCCCAAGGAGAAGTTGTTTATGTCTGAGCTTATGTTAGACAGCTGAAGAAAAGAAAGCAAATCACTGTGTTTGCTAACTAGTTCCTCCATACAAATAACGAAGAATGAAATATTAAGAGTTAAATTAGTTGCTCAACAAACAGAGATAGTTCCGTTCTGAAATAGTTAATCAGGGTTAATCAAGGTTAACATTAGCTTTGAAGAAATCAAAAGTGGGCTCTGGAATCCTCTTAATTACCCCATCCCTCAAATATACAATATGCTAGACACAAGAAACCTTACATTTAATTCTAGTAATTTTATGTCAGATTAAACAATGAAGGCAGAGAAGAGGCATAATCAAAGGCTGTAGTTCTTGTGACCTAGAGAATGGATGAGTGTACATAGCTTTTGTTCCACTCAATAATTTGATGTAATCAGTAAAAAAAGAAATCACTACAATAGAGTCTTACATCTAAAATGAGTTAGCCAATGTGGGGACTGTGCAGCCACCTTTTAATAAATTATTAAATTTCAAGGACAGTGTTACCACAATTGTCAAAAAACTTCCAACACTTTTGCTGTAGAATTATTTCCTTTCATTATAGTATTTCTACTAGAAATTTCTGAGTAACATCAAGAGGATAAGCAGTGCTTAGTAAAAATGAAAATTAAGAGTAATTATTTGTACTGAAAGGAAGATAAGTGTGGTGATATTGCAGATGTTTGAAGTGTTGCATTGCATATACAGATAAATAAATTACCTCTCTTCCTCCTGGTTTAATAATTCTAGATTTATCTGAGATAACAGCATGTTATTTGCTTTGGTGTTATTACACTGATCTCATTGCAACTGCTGTTATTTATCAGTTTTATTTTGGCTCTGGAGGAAGTAATGGACATTGGTATAGAAAATACTTTCTTCAGTTAGTACAGGTGTGAATCCTTTGAGGTAGATCTGATCCTGCTTTAGTCTTTTCAGAATCAGTTTTACCCTTCTTTATCACCATGGGCGGGCAGTCTCCCAAGGTCCCTGTAGCCTGGTGAACTCTTGCTTCAACACTGTGTGACAGTGTTAAAGCAAGAACACGCCCTGCAGTGATCACACCACTGCTGGCTACTGCTTTACCACTTTGTGGTCAGGCTCACCTCATCTCTTCATGCAAGCACAAGGCCTCTTTGATGTATCTCTTCCATATTTGTTACCCATCAGTGCACAAATGTGCAACTACTGAAGCTAGATGCAAATGAGTACTGAGATGTTTGTCGAAGCAGGAGCAAAAATGCAATACTGGAAACAAAAGCAGAGAATGCACAATGAAGTTAAATAGATCAGTTCGGTCATGGAGAAGTACACATTGCATATCAAAGCCAGATTTTTTTCTTTGTCATTTAAATAGTTATTAATGTACCTGTATGGTAATTTAGAGTAAACTAAGTTGGAAATTTGCATGTTTTATTTAAAAAAGTATTTTCACTCAAGCTTGCAGACAGTGATCACATTTTAATGGAGGACTTATTTAATATTTTCTTCATTCCGTTTTCTTCAAATTTCACCCTAGACATTCCTTTGCAAAATTTCTCCTATGGAATCAAAAGAAAAGAATCATGTATACATTTTAAATTGTCTTTAGGACCCTGAAACACAGTCACGCTGGCCATGGTACCGCCTGGTACTGTGGAAGCAGAATCCAGAGCGCATGAGTCATACTGTTGAAGCTGTTTCCCCTCAAATTTAAATGTTTTATTTGGCAAAGTTTTCAGATTCTTCAGACAATTTTATGCATAAATCCTTCCCTCCTTATTTCCTTCCTTCCTGGAATCCTTCCTTCCTTCCTGGAATCCTTCCTTCCTTCCTTCCTCCCTCCCTCCCTCCCTCCCTCCCTCCCTCCCTCCCTCCCTCCCTCCCTCCCTCCCTCCCTCCCTCCCTCCCTCCCTCCCTCCCTCCCTCCCTCCCTCCCTCCCTCCCTCCCTCCCTCCCTCCCTCCCTCCCTCCCTCCCTCCCTCCCTCCCTCCCCTCCTTTTCCTTCTTTCTTTCTTTCCTGTGTATTTCTGGGTTGCAGAGGCATTTTGAATGTGTGTTGATGGCTCTTTACAAATACACATGTTATGACTTCCATCACTTTGTGAAGTCTGAAGGAAATAATCCTTTTAAAAAAATATGTGATTCATTAAGGAGGTGTCTTCATTCTAAGTGCACTTGGTGTAGCACACACCATATTGGCACATGCAGGTGTTCTCAAAAAGGTACAGGGCTAGACAGGGAGGCAACACTTGAGCAAACAAATAAAAATTGGGAATCAGGCTATTCACTCACCTAACCAGTAATTCAGTCTCTGTGGTTTGACCCTTATTGTCTTCTGAACTCTTCTTTCTTAATCAAAAGGCACATGGTAAGAAGTGAGTGATCCTCCTTCAAAAAATCCCCTTTACTATTTCTTAGCTTAATCTTAGCTATTTTAGAGCCCAGAATTAATTTTTGCCAGATGGTAAGACTTATAGGAGTATTAAAAGTCCAAGACTCTCTAACACTTCCATTAAGTATTTTGGTATGAATACATCCCGGTTAAGGGACCTCTTGCTGTGGTCAGTCCCACAGTTTACAGGGTGTTGTAACAACTGCTCCGGTGAAATAGGAAAAAAATCCTCTAAGCAATAAGACTGAAAAACTGAGTTGGAGCTAAAAAACAGATCACAGATCAGCAATCACAGTAAGTTGAAGGAGAAAATGAGATCTTTGTACAGAGACCCCTTGGGTAGAGTAGAACCAGCATCAAGATCTCTTGATTTCTACAGCACTGTGCTAACTGGCTGAAGTATAAAACCTTTGAATGTCTGTAAGAAGAATATTCTGTGTGAGAATGATAAGCAGCAGAAGTTACAAGAGGAAAATATATTAAAAGTAGGACTACAAAATTATTTTTCTTTATAGATCCCTCAGTCTTGCAATAGACAGCAGTTTAAAGCGTCAGTCAGGAGCATCTTCCAAAGCAATGTGGTTTAGATAACTTTTCTTAGAGACATTCATAGTCTCTTTCATTAAATTATAATTTTATTAATCTTTTAACTCATCCATCTTTAATTATTTCTTTTAATGTACTGTATCAAAGTGGTTTACAGTTTAAATAATACTAGCTGAAGGAGGGATTTTTTTTACACTTGCAGTGAAATTATTAATTCTTAATTGGTTTTATGAGAAACAGCAAATTACCATTCCGGGGTCCTCTCAACAATGTTCACAATAATGTTTTTGGGGTTTATATTTTTTTTCCTCTACCCCCTTTGTTTGAGGGAACTTGTCTTGTCTCCTCTACTAGGTAATACTATAAATGTACTTCATACCTGTAGTCATCTTTGTTGGCATTCCCTACTTTTTTATTATTATACTATATATTTCTTAAAATTTACTAATTAGAGCTATATAACTTTTCATGTTTTGCACTCAAATTCTTTCCCAAAGACTTGTAAGATTATATTTGACTTGATGTGTGTTCGAAATAATTCTGTGTGGCACAGCATCCCATTTCCCGGTCACTTCGCAGGAGATTTCACCATGCCTGTAACCTTTCCCACACTGTGGAGTCTGCTTAATACCTAGACACTGGTGGATATGGAGACTTCTTTCTGTTACATGATGGCTTCACAGACTTCCCATGATATTCCTAGATACCATCTGCCTACCCACCTGCTCATTGAATTTGTCACGGAACTCTACCATAGTTTTGAGGCATTTTATCTGCAGAGCTGAACTGATTACTCTCTGTTAGTGTGTCATCATCCTTTTGCTTTCTGTATTTCATCATTATACTTTCCACAGTTGCCTTGGTACAGATCACAAACACACCAGTCTTGATTTTTCATATAACTGACAGACATGATTTTTTAATCTTCTGTTGTTAGCAGTGGACCAGGATTTTCCTCTCTGATCATTCTGTCAGTGGCTGAGCATTCATAATATATAGGAAATTTGATCAGATATGATATTTACAAGGTGTTTGTTTTACTTAAGTAAAACTTCATTATTTATTTCCTTTGGCTATCTTAGTTGCCAGTGTTGTTTCATGAATTATTGCTACATCAAATGCCACAGTAACAAACTCACAGTCTGCACCTCCCTCTCAATATGACACGTGAATGTTTGATATTAAAAAACTGTAAGAATCATAAATGAAAATTAGAGTTTTCTCTGTTTATTTATTATCAGCAGTGTTTTGCATCAAAACCTTTGGATTATGAACAGACAGGAGATTGCATAAAAATAAGAGCATTTCAAGAGGGCTGGGATGCAACTTTTTAATGAAGAAAGCAGCAATATGCATGTTGCATGATATTGTCTTTAAATATTGCCATAACGAATTTTAAAGGCTTTGCAGAGATTCAGTTAATCTTTCTTAAATAACTTTGCAACTCTGGGTATTTGATAACACCTACAGCATTTCAAATGCCTGCTGTAAATGCACAACCATGTTTTCAGCTGTAGATTCAACTGCAGATTTTAATTGCAATTAGGAAAGTTGTCAAATACATTTCTTCAAAACTCTGATTAATGTTTTATTTTTGTGGATTTTTTTTCTACATTTGGGTATTTGGCACATACTCATAGCTAATATACAAAGTGAGTGGCTGCATCTGCTTCAGCTAATTTTAGCAGGAATAAAGCCAGGTTCTGAAATTGCAAGGCAGCATCTCTGATTTTAGATAAAACTTGAAAGTTTTGTTCCTTAAGGTTGTGGTGACAAGACTCTGGAGAATACTTGTCAAAAGGCTATAGTCTTCTCAGTATCAGGACCCAGGTTTTTCTCAGAAAAAAAAATATGAACTCTCAAGCTGCTGCAGTCATTATTTGTGAATTACACCGTGGTGCCCTAAATTTGGTGAGTTGACAGGAGAATTTGAATTGTCTCCATGAGTTCAACAATTAATTCTAGAGAATGTTTTTCTTTAAATAGTAAGAGGACTTGCAGAGAAAATATTTACATGTCATAGGAGAGGACTGTTAAGTGGTTGTCGTGATCTTTGGATTTAACTCTGTGATGGTGTCTTGCATAATTAGCATAGGTTTCTATATAGAAAATAGAGTTTTACAAAGATTCACAATAACTCTAAATATAGAAGACAACTATTTATCTTAATTTCATTGTACTTGCTAAACTTTCTAATTTCAAATTCCTTTTGTGGTATCTTGTTTTTCATTTTTGCAATGATCTTTAAGCAGCCTTGTTCTTACATCTCTGCCCATTAAGATATAGTACTCCTTTGTTTCTTTGTACTCTTCCCCTCAAGAATCACCTACTGTAGCACAGCTTACATGAATACTGTTCATCCATTAATCCAAAATTAAATGTGTTACAGCTTATGCAGTCACTGGGCTATGGTGGTGTTTCTGTGCTGGCTTCTAAATTCTTTAATGCTAATACTTAAATGAAGAAAGCCCTGTTTTCAAACCCTGAGTCCTAAAAACAACTTCTCTTTGCATGGGATGCCAGTGCATTCAGGCAGTATAGAAATTGAGCAATTTCCACTTCAATTTAAAGAAAAAAAGAAGACCAATGCCTCTGAGATCTCTGAACTTACAGTGCTTCCAGGGGACTTCAGGTGCAGAAACAGTGAAAACAGGTGAACAAAAGTTACCATCCCTTACTGGTATCTCCTCACTGGTGCAAGAATTACTTAAGGTGGCTCAGTTGAGTCTGATGACTAATTAATGTAATTTTGTCCTGTTCTAAGCTCAAGGCTAACTGGGCATTGTCTACAGGAACAGCCAGGCCAAATAATTTATGGGGAAGCACTTTGTGGATAGGGAAGAGAGATTTTGTGCTCTGGTCTGAAGGGTGGTTGGTTTGGGCATGGTCAAGGTGAAGAATCTAAAATGTGTTTTGTCAGACAGAGCTGGGAAATGGCTCTTATGTCTATAATGGCACCTTTTTGGTATGTGTTTGGTTGGTTTTGGTGTTTTTGTTTTGTTTTGCTTGGTGTGTTTTTTGTTGGTGGTTTTGTTTGTTTGTTTGTTTTGGTTTGTTTTCTGTTGGTGGTGGTTGTGATTTTTTGAGGGTTTTCTGTGCTCATTTGTGGGGGAGCAATTGGGGGGACACAGCAGAACAACATCAGTAAATTTTCAGGATTTCTTTAAAATTATGATCCAGAGTCCCATATCTAATTTTCTATGGCAGTTTGTAACACATACTAACTCTTTCAAAAGATGTTTTTCAAAAACTGATTTTTAAGTTTTAGACTTTTGGTCTTCAGAAAATAACATGTTATATCAGTATTAACACCTGAACATAAACACTTTACTCTCTCAGAATTGCAAAATACAGCCCCCGCCCCCCCCCCCAAAAAAAAAACAAACAAAAAAACAAAACAAAACAAAAAAAAATAGGTGTAGTTATTTGAATTTTGTGTTCTATTTCCTTTTTTTTTCTGTCCCTACCTCACCCCTATTGGTACTGCATCATACATTTTACTCACTGTATCTCTGTTCATTAAGTGTATAAATTCACCTCTTCCCATTGCAAACAAAGTAATCTGTCTCCTTGACCCTGACCCCACATGCAAATACAGCTCATTCATTTGAGTCTTCCTCTTGAGGTGAATGGGGCAGGCCTTTAGAGCAGTGGAGGAGTTCCCATTTCATATTTTTTTCATCTGATCAACCAATACATGTGTAGCTCAGCTGAAGAGTCCTCTTCCCACCCATTGAGATACATGATTTTCCCTTGAAGTGTGAAAATGACTCATTATAGACAGGAAATTCACTTAGGCATTTCACAATGACTTATTAACATCCACACTGCAAAATTCACATATAATACCTCCCAGCAAAAGACCTTTGGTTGAACAACAATATTTTTCTGGGTGGCAGTCATAATGGGTTTTTAACCATTTCTTTTAGGAGATCAGTTTTTAATAGAAGCACAGCATATATTTACACAGTGTTAGTCTTAGTGTTTCCATATTTCACCTGAGATTAGTTTCTAATCCAGACTGTTGAACAAAATTAATTTAGGGAGTATTTCCATTATTCCAAGTTAGTTTCAAGGTTTGAGTGTTTTGGTAGTATTTTAATGGTGTCTCAAGAGGTGATTCAAGGCAGGTGCTCAGTGCAGACTTAGTTATTTAAATCATTTGCTCACTTCTTAGAAGGACTGTGGACACAATGAAGAGTGTCTGTGCCCTTTCAACACCCTCTTATGTCACAAAATTAGCAGAGAGCAATAAAATAAATCTGAATTCTACCATTTCCTGAAAGAAAATCTTGGGATTGGTACCAGAAATTACAATGCATATGAACTGACAACATTCCTTATACTTACGTGGCACCCACTTGGACTCCTTTTCATTTCAGGAATAATTGATTTTTCTCTCCCTTATATGAACAATGAGTTCTCTTAAAGAACACAAAGGATTTTCATATTTCTGTCCAAATAAATTCACATAATATATGTTAAAAGATTTATGATAAATTTAGCAAAATATGAAACCAGTAACTCCATCTATTTAGGCAGAGACTTCAGAGGTAAAACCAAACCTTTCTAACTTTTTTTTCAGGTGATCATGTCAAGATTCATGTCTTGACTAATATTCTGCATGTAGAGTTCTAATGGTTTTATGCAACCTTTAATATATGTATGTGAATAAGGATTGAAATAATCAGGGGTATAATCTGTATTGTTACAAAAAAACAAAAACAGAAACAAAAAGCAACTATATTTGGAACAGCACACACCATATACCTCTGTTTTTAAAAGAGTTTATTGAAATGCAGAGCTGTGCCAAACTTTTTTTTTTTTTTTTGGAAGCTGTCTTATTTGCTGAACTTTCTACTTGACTTTGTCTAAATTATTCTTGCATTTATATTTTGTTCAGATTTTCTCTAGACCTAGGATGAAAATGTTGAAATTCATGTTTGGTACAGAATCTAACCTAACCATATTTCATTCTCTCTGTCTTTACTGTTTGGAATGAACACATCTTATCTTATTTAAGTGCTAATTTTATATTTTTTTCTGTGGACAGAGATGTTTTCTTTATCATGAATGTTCATGAGTTTTTATTGTTTGATCTACAATTGTGACAGACATTCACTAAATACATAAATTGTTATATGAACATTTCCTTGTCATTAATAGTCCTCTTTTATTTTTAATTCATTTTTTTACAAAAATACTGGTAATAAAATAATCTTGCTGATGATAAATGAACAGAAAAGATACATTTTACTGTCAGAGACAGTGAAACTCTTATCAACCAATGGTTTGAAAGGTGGTAAACCCAAAGAAAATAGGAAGATATTCCCAGACATCCCTGCTAGGGCAAATAGCTAGGCTGCTCCCATGACTGTGCTGCCCAATACCATGTTTGTAAATAAGTTAATTGTATTTTGACCTTTTATATTGTATGCAGACTCACTGTCCTAGTTTACAATACTTAAAACTTTACAAACTGTATATTACCAGCCTCTGAAAATTTAATCTGGCTTTTATTCGTTTTACTCTCTTCAATGACCTTGTCAGAAAAGAATACTCTAGAATGACTCTTTTTTGAAGTTCATGTGATTTGTATAAGTAAAACCAGAACATATCAGGAAATAAAATAATGAAGTGTTCTGAAAATTATTAAGTTCAAAAGCCAAGGAGGATTTAAAGGAATTACAGCCAAAACCCTGGTTAGGTTTTCCTTGTAGAGTTGTAAGACAGTAAATGCTATTTTTCTTTATTTGTTCTTGAATGCACTTGGGTTACTTCCCTGGGGGAAAGAGTGGAGAACATTAATTTGGCTTCTTTTAAGAATTTGCACAAATGTAAATGTAGAAAGAATATTCTATAGAAATTATAAACATAGAGTGCAGCATGAGTGATATGCTTTCTGGGTAAACTAGGGAACTCTTTTCCTTACATTTTCTGAGGACTAAAAGCTATATAGACCAAAATTTAGTACTGTGACATTCACCTATGCCAGAAGTTTCATAAAATCTAGTGGTGTGAACAAGTATTGTGACAACCTATCTGTCAGAAAAAAGGAAATGTGAATGTTGTCATAAAGTGCAATTAGGCAAAATGAAGCAGTAATGTATATGTTTTGAGTGTGATAGCATAGTGACTGAAGTACTACAAAAATATGAGGCCTAATTATGTAATCTTTCAAGTGAATGCATATTCACTGAACTAAATGAGATTTAATTGCATAAATATCAGTGCTTATGTACACATATTTGTAAATTGGAAAAGTATTGATATGATGGAAGTTTTAAACTAGCACTTCTTACCACTTTCTAAGATCATCTCACCTGCATTCATCTAGAGGGCTTCCATACTTAATCACAGTAATCTCATATTTAATCTCAGTAATGAAAATTTGCAATTTCCAAAAAGAAAAAACCAAAACCAAACAAAAAAACAAAAAAAAAAAACCAAAAAAAAAAAAAAACCCACCAACAAAACCCTTACCTTCTTAAAATAGATAAAATCTGAAATTTTGTAAAGCATGATAAATTCTTAGTTTCTCCATATCTCTGTTTGAATCCACTAAATACACTAATGTTTCTATCTTCCTGTTATCTAAAACTGTGATGTGAAGTCAGGCAGGCATTGTCTTTACAGTTAATTCAGATCTGAAGTTTTGTTATAAGGTATACTGAAATTTTAAATTTTCTGGATGATACAAGGCATGTGATATTATAAAAGTCATTTGAACATGGTATTTTTCAACCAAAATCCATTGTTGAAGAAAGCCTGGAACATTATTTTTTAGCTATTGCTCTCTATTCTACCTTCCAATCTTACTATATTTGCTGACTGTTCTTTACAGTAGACTTTCTGGTCGTGTGAAGACTATTTACACAATATTTGTCCTGCCCTAACTGTAATTCACTTAGGTGATTTCCCTGTTGTCCAAATTAAGTTGAAAATCAAAGAAACCTTGTAGTGGTTTTGGTTTGCCGATTTGTGATTTCCCAGCCAATGCACCGATTTATGTTGAGGTTTTAGCATTGGCCAAATCGCCAGTGCACCCACTAGAATTACTTAATTTCCTGCTGTGACATAGGATTAGGAGGAGGGCAAAACAGGCTCAAACTTTAAAGGGTACAAAGAAAAAATTTTATTACTAGAAACTGTAAGGAAAAATAATAGGAATCAGAATTAAACTTTCAGAAGATTTATCCTCCCACCACAACTTCTTTTCTTTCACACTGACAATGTACAGAAACAAATCAGTCAGTTTACCATCTCTTTCACCAGTTTACTTGGGAGAGGAGTTTCTGTCTTCAGTCTGTGGAGATTTTTTTCTCCACAAGAAACAATTCTCTCATGGCCTGGATGTCACAGTGAATCAGCTGCCCAGGAGAATGGAAATCTGATCACTGTGTAAGAATCCCTTCCTTGACTATCAATCTTCCCACAACTGTTATCAAGGACCACGTCAACTTATGTGGCACACATAAGGATTATAACGGCTCAAACAAAAACTTGATTTTTTCAAGTTTCTCCTGAAGTCAGCATTGGTAAGTATCATATAAACCATTGCTTTAGATTTTAATGTCTCATGAATTAAGTTTAAAATCTTCTGAAAAATTGACAGAGTTAATTGGAAGGAGCTAATTTTGTTTCTCTTTTGCATTCAAGGGATTCTTTTTTCTGGTTCTGCCTTAATGGGGTCTGCTGTGTGAACATGAAATACTGACAGGAAACCCAGCAAATATCTTTCCAAATTGTCACTAGGATCTGTCCAAACAGTATGATAAGTGTCAAGTATCAATCAAAATATAAAAGGCTCTGTCAGATAGAGACAGGTACTGAGATTATGAGATTCATGTTATTTTACAGGCTCAGGCAGTGAGTAGCTATTGTGGATACTTAAAATGGCCAGAAATTCTGGCTATCCACTCTTCCAGCTTTAATTTACCTGAGCATTCATTTTTAAGGATAAAGAGTAGAGTAGAATTTCAATCTTTATGTCTAAATTTTACATAGTGAAGAGTTGGCCTGGAAGCATACAACAGCTGTTTAGTTCTGCATTGAGCATGTTCATAGCTCATTGCCCTTTAGCTCAAGGTTTGCCTTTTAGCTCAAGCTTTTGTCCTTTCTCTTTGCTTGCAAGATTCAGTTTCTTTCTTCACTTTGAGTAAATTCCAGCATCAGTCTCAGTTATTTCCTCTGTAAAACGGTCATGTCTGACAAATGAACTTACACCTCCAAAGAAATTTCACACGTTGTAGGTAGAGTTTGCTGGCCTTGTAAGACTTGTAGTTCAGGAGACAGATTTTGGTAGTGCTCTATCTGAACAGAATAGGACTGAGAAATTAAGAAGTTGGGCTTCTTTACATTATTTATAACTTTCCTGCCTACCAGCAGTCATGAATAAAGGACCTTTGTGGATCAAACCTTTAGGTAGATTGCTTGTCTTGCAAACTGAAGTGTTGTCTTCTAGAACCTACTCTTTTTTTCCAGAAAGACTGCCTACAAGGTGTTCTTATTGAGCTAATAGAAGATGTAAAAAGGTATATGTTACTTGTATAGTGTCCAGAGAACCACTGAATGGCTCAGATTGGAGAGAAACTTCAAAGATGATCTAGTCAAATTCCCTTGCTATGGACAGATAGATCAAAGATATGAGGAATAACTATTTTTCTCTGCCCAGATATCTGCAAGTTCTAGTTATTAAAACAAAAAAAAAAATAAAATAGAAGACTATTATGAAGAGAGATTGCCTTATAAAATATTCATTATTAAATATAATTAAAATTCATGCAATTTTTTTGATATTTTAAGAAGTTAGATCCACATCTTTCTTTTCTAGCCACTCATGAATCAAACTCCCCTCCATATGGGATCATATCCAGTGCAATATTTATCCAAGTGTGGAGCTCAGTGTCTGCAGTGAGCACTCTTGTATGTTTCCCTGTGCAGTTTTTAGGATGTTCTTTGAAAATACTGATTTTTGAAGCTTTCAATATAGAAGATACATGCAGGATTTAACTGAATATTCAAGCTTGCAGAACGTCAGTCTGCATTGAGTATGGCCATTCTAATATTAATAAACACCTTTCTGAAACAGAGGTGTGAATTGAAATTAACCAGGTCAACCTTTTGGAGTTGTTCAAATAACTTTAATTTTCTTCTTAACTTAGGAGTGACTTGCTAGCTGGTGACTCCAAGATTTAAGGGAATTGTTCTTCACTTTATGTTTCTCATTGCTTCTTTCTGAGGGTGACATCTGGAAAGTGTTCCTAAAAATTTTGTATAGCTTTAGTTAACTCCCCTCCCCCTTCATATTTCTCAGGAAAAACAAAAGGAAGTAAAAAAAAAAAAAAAATCTGAATTTTCTTTGTGACCCCTAATGATGCATCTCCAGTAGCAGACTTGAATCTTTTTGAGGGAACCTGCTGTTCATAGAAGCATAGAATCTTAGAATAGTTTGTGTTGGAAAGATTCTTGAAAGGTCTTCAACCCCCCTGCAATGATCAGGAGCATCTTTAACTATACCAGGTGCTTAGAGCCCCATCCAACTTGACCTTGAATGTTTCCAAGGATGGACACCCACCACCAGTCTGGACAGGTTATTCCAGTGTTTTATCAGCTTCCTTGTAAAAAACTTCTTGTAAAAATCTTCTTCCTTGTATCTAATCTAATACACAACCTGTTACTCAATCAGAGTTTTCCTTCTGACCCATAAATTCTGCATTCTTTGTGTCCATTATCAGTGACACATTCTTCTCCCCCAGCTTTGTTAGTCTTCCCCTAGATCTGAGATAACACCCAGACAACAGTACCACGTTTTTTATCTTAAGTTCCTGTAATGGTGGCTTAACTTGCAGTCCAAGTGGAGGTGTATTTGGGTGTGGGCATATTTGGGAGTCTGTCCCCTAACTTGGGGGTCTTTGACGAGTGATATGCATACAAGCAGCTGCTTTGTTTTTTTGCAGTTTGCCACAGTGGGAATTTTTGTCTGGCTGCATTAATCACTAATCATATCTTGCCTCCAACAAGCCTGAAGTTAGTAACATCTTGTTATTCCATTGTGTGCTTATAGCAAAGTCTTTCTGTGGCCTTAACAGTGTTTGAGACAGGCAGCTGTGCTCTTTAAGTTCTTACACCTTCTGCTGGTGAATCCAGATCTGGACATGGTACTGCCAGGTGGGTCCTCATGAGAGCAGAGCAGAGAGGCAGATTCCCCTCCTTCACCCTGCTTCCCATGCTGCATTTTCATAGAAACATGATATCTCTGGCAGTAATAAAACTTAGACTAAAAAACCCCATTGTTTACATATAAACCCCATTGTTTACATATAAACCCCATTGTTTACCATATTCTTTACATATAAAGAAAAGTTGATTCCATCCTCTTCTTTCTTCTGATTTTGCTCATTCATAGGTCTCTGTAATTTCCTCCAGGATCTAGAATTTTTTAAGCTTTCAGGCCATGCTGAAAAGCAATATAGATTTCTGGATGCATTAAGGTTACAAAGAAGAATGGGACATTTTCAGCTCTGTCACAACAATTCATGGTGTCAATCTGTCTACAATTTAAAGTCATTAAAATCTGAAGGTTCTGACCCAGCAAGCATAAATAGTAGCTTTTTGATATTCCAGTGATTACAGAATATAATGTCCTTATTTATTTTATGATGAAATATGGGTATGCTGTGTAATCACCCTCCATGTAAAGTGTTAAAGTGTATATCCAACAGCAAGAATCCCCCCCAGTCATCTTATATTGCACCTATTCTGGAAGAAATCAAGAGCTATCTTGACAAGAGCTTTGATAAATCACCTTCCAGTCTCCAGTAGTGCAGTACAGATGCAAATGCTTCTGTTGCCTGTATTTGACTTCTGGCAGCAGGGGTTAGAGATCACTCTTAAAAGTTGTTATGCTCTTTCCTTCCATGGAAAAGAAAAAGGTCAGACCTTTACTCAAGGCCTGGCTCCCTTTTTCTGCTCCTTGTTGTGCTGTATGGTGTCGATCTATTTTTGGAATTACCCATTTAACTTTGGGCTTTGAGATATCTGATTGAAAAGAAAATGGCAATGCAAAAATAACTCCTCATGATAAACAGTACATGAATAATTTTACCACTCATTGATTTTCTAATCTAATACTTGGAAGAATTTTGGGATCCCCTCTGGAACACTTCCCACCACAGTGCATTTCTTAAGGACAGGAAATGGTCTACTATTAAAAGAGCTGTCAGTTTGATAGAGGGGGAACCAACATTGTATATGTAATGAGGATACAAAATTATAGCACCTTCAAAATATTCTACACCTTTTTTTTTCAATCTTAAGCCTCTATAAGTGGTTTTGATATGCTTAGTTGATGTTAGATAACTTTGAATTGTTATGAAGTAGGGATATCTGCATTTTGTAGTAACCCCATTTTGTTTGCTTATTTTTCCCTGCCTGTAGACATTTGTTCCATTTTTCTAACATTTCCATTTTCATTTAAACAAATATTTCTGTAAGCCTTTAAATGAGTTTCCCAGATTTACCGTTCCGTGGGGGCTGACTTTAGTCTTTTAAATAAAGTAAAATTTAATTCAAACTTTTTCTCTTTTGAGGGCTTTTCCCTGTCTTTTTTTTCTTCTTCTTCTCTGTGGACCCACTGTGCCAAGCAGTGCATATGCTGCTTCTGCACTGTTCCTACCATTGCCAACACCTAGGGGGTCACTTCCTTCTCCTCTACAGGCTATTTTAGGACCTCACCTCTCTGTGACTTCTTTAAAAATGACCAGCGTGGGTAGATGCAGTCACTTGGCTCAGGAGTCTTGGATGTAGGGAACAGAAAACCTGACCACATAAGTCTGAGAAGCCAAGCTAAAAACAGGAATAACACTTGCCTGGCTTGATTTACTTTCCAGTCTCTGGAAGGCCTGGGTCAAAAATAAATGGAAATTTTATAATGGGACTGTTTAAGTGTTTTCTACAATATCCAGCAGTGCCACATACCAGCCCCAGAACTATTCAGACACTTTCTACTACATTTTGTTTAGGAACTTTTTTTGTATTTGTGGTGTTGGACACAAGAAAGAGGCAAAGGAACAGTGAATTTCCTACAGGAATGCAAAACATCTTACATCTGACTTGGTTTAGGCAAAATTTATTTAGGTCCATATTCACACTGGAGACCATTGTAAAATTCATGTTTATTGACTTCATGTTTTCTGAACCTGAATTTTTCTTAGCTTATGACAGTGAATCCTGTATCTCATGCTGAGCTTAGAAACTAGTTCTAGAGTCAACAGGATCTGACGAGATTCTGGATTTGACAAGAAACAGGCAAACATTAGGGAAAGTCACTCTGATGGCAGATTCTTGAATGAGGAGTTCCTGTGAAATTGAGTTAAATCAAAAGAGTAGTCACACAGTCAACAGAAATTGTTGTCCCAAACTAATACTTCCACAGCTTTATTGTCTTTAGGAAATATAAAAACAAAATTGAAAATTAAGGCAGTTTCTAAGCCCCTGGTAAAGAGAAATCAGTAGTACTGGTATTTGGGGCGAATGGATCATGTCCAGACACTCAAGCAAGTGAAATAGTAACTTTTAAAATAAAGTATTGACTGAGGTACTTGTCAGCCTCCTGAAACAGAGATACTGGAATTTGCAGGGTGGAAGAATAGCAGATACTGAATTACACTTGGTCTTTGGCAACGCATGTGAATGAAGTTTCCTACCATCTTGGGCCTGAAAGATTTGTTCAGGTGACAGTAATGCTTTCAGGGATGCTCTTTTCTTCCTTCATTAACTGTGCCAGCAGTTACACTGTTTGTGCTTGTTCTTGTATGCATTTGACCCAAAACTGAGCTTGAGAGACCAAACTCAGTGCTTGCAGTGCATCCACCGAGGAGGAGTGTCAGACTGCAGGGAGCACCTGTGTCTCTGAGAATACAAAGTTAAGAAGAACCTAGGGTACCTGATCCCATGCCACCCTAGAACCAATAAATTTAGATTCAAGCTCCCTAAGGCTGAGGAAGGTTTTGAAATTTGAATTTTGAATTATTCATTTAGAAAAGTGAAGTGGCTTTATCGCCATAGTTCTTTGTGAACATTTTTTTCATCTGATTGCATTTGACAAATCTGACCCAAATCACCTTAACACTCTTTTGAATAATTAGGGGGGTGGTTCTGTTGTTTCTTTAGTGTGAGCTTTTGTTTGTTTGCTTTGATAGCTAAATTGTTACTCTATTTTAAGACTGGACGTCAATGACTGATGTATTTCAGTCCTCCTATTATCTAGATTAATGGACTAGCCACCTTGAAAGCACATATATAATTTTGATTTGCAAATAAAAATCTCTTAATGAGGATGTTTTTCACTAAAGGGCTGAGCTTCTTCCTGTTTTCAGCTATTTTGTACCGCTATCAAATCATTGAAGAAAGTTTCTGCTGAACTCCACAGAGAGATGCTGAATATTTGTGCAGATACAGTCAAAGGCTTGTAAAATTTGGCTACTTCATATTTTCATCTATGAGTATCATAAGTCCAGAAAGGCAAATGTAAAGCATGAAGTTGGAACAGGAAAGAAATGAGACAACTGAGCAAAGGAAATAGCAAAAAACAAAAGCTAGATGGAAATCCAATGTTATGAAATGGAATTCTATGGAAAGGTTTTTATAGCAGACACAAAAAAAGAAAACCTGCAGAGAGAAAGATTTCCCAACTTTTTTTTATTTTTTTTTTAATTGAAAAGTTGGGTGACATATGAAAAAGAAAGTGAAGTGAAGTGACTAAGCAATGGTCATCATAATGACTCTCTGCTATTCACTACTTTTCTTAAGTTGGAATATCTCAAGGAATGGATTGTATGGTAATATACAAATGATCATGGAAAAATGAAAGAAAAAGAAAAGAGGAAAAATAAATTGTTTTCAGCCTTTGGTTGATTTGTTTATTTTTAATTTTTAAGACAGCATGGTTCCAGATTTTTCTTTTTAATTTTTAAGGACCTTAAAAAAATCATCTTGCCCCATGATTCATTATCACCAGCTGATTCAACTGTTTGCTTTTACATCTATCACCTCCTCCTCTTTTATTTGAATAAAAGACTCAACGTAGACTTTGATAAAACAGAGTGAGAGAGTAAAATTTAGACATTTCCTTGCTAGCTCCATGGATGCTCCCAAGAGTTGTTGCATGCAGAGCAGCAGCTGGATGTTCATTGTGCTGAATCAAGTTTAATGAGAATAGAAACTGTATGCACTGCACTAGAAATTGCTCTGGGAGCAATCTTCAGACATTTTCAGCACCATAATATCTTGCAGAAGGAATGAAATTGAATCTGTCAGTTCTGCTTACACACATATGAAAAGAGTCTTTAATTGTTTCTTGATTAGATTAACGTTTTGCTTACAATCCTTACATGCATAACATTTCAAGTTATCTGTAGTCTAAGCAAAAATGTCTCACTTCTCTTTTGCAACCTTATCTAGTGAAGTGTTTAATGGACCAACATCTCGTGAAGGGCTACATTGTACTTGGTTCACATGATATACTTATTAAATGACTATAATTTCCTAGAAACTTCTGTAATATTTGGCGTTAGTTTCCTGAAGTAATACTTACGATAAAATTGATGGTATAAGATAATGTTGGTTAAATTGAAACTAAGTCTGTTCTGCCTGTAGTGCAGCTGTTAATTACTGTATTTCAAGCCCCACAGATAATGCTGCAATCACAAAACCTCTTTCAAATCATATTCTGTGAACCTATTTAAAATTAATTTCTGAGAATTTATCTGTAGGTGGGTAATTGAGGCAATAGCAGAATGTTTTTTTCCCCTTTCAGTGTATCTAGTGTGTCGCTATAAAGGCATGCCTGTGGCAGGATTGATTTTATTTTTCAGAGCCTTTTAATTCTTTTATGAAAAAATTGCTTGGGTTGAAGATGGGCCAGTTCTACTAGTGAGGACATTTTTTATGAATCTGAGCTAGGAAAATCCATATGTGTCTAAGATAATGTTGAAAATTCAGTGAAATGTCAGCAGATCTTCACTTTGCCATACAAGACCCTTGTGTCCCATACTGGAAATTTTACAGATGTCTGCTGCATGGTTGAAATATCTGAAGAGACAGTTATGCACAGTCTTCCTTTGAAAAGTTGGTGCTCTTTTAATTTTATAAAATGAACAATATGAAAACATTAAAATAGAAAGAAAAATGTCACTACAAGAAAGTAATTAATTTAGCACCAGGCAAAAAGCAAGAAATTAATTAATTTAGCTCCAGGCAAAAAGCATTTCAACAGAAAAAATGTTTTAAGCAAATGTTGTATTAAATTCGTAGCTTTGGTTGTGTTCATGAGTCTCAGTTTCCTTTTCCTTTACTTTCCTCTCCTTTCCTTTCCTTTAAACAAGAGTTTAAATGAAGAATGACTTGATTGAAATATATTGAATTTCACAAACACATGTAAAAGAAGAATCCAATTGAATAATGATTATTTATAACAAGTAAGTTTGAAGTATTTGCAGAGAACAGACAAATGTGAGTAAATATTTAGTTTTAAAACATAAGCAGGGATCGCACAATGTTTTAAGTTTCCTGAAGATAAATCTATAAAAGTTCACAAATATTAACAAATATAATATAAGTACATACTATTTAGCTACATATTTGTGATAGGAAGGAATCATTATGATTAAGAATCTGTGTAGGAGAGTCACCAGGAGAAACGTGAGGTTTGGACAGCATCCCTGACTTTCTGTTCACGTCTTTTGTAACAGTGATGTGAGGCAATACTCATGGAGTTTTATTTGCTATTGTCTTGTACCCAGGTCTCTTCTTTTGGGTACAAAAGTAGCAAAAAAACTTAATCAGATCACCAGCAAGTTGCCCTATCTTTCCACTTGCAAAGTAACTACATGAAAAGTTAGACAACTGATGAATTCCCTTTTCCGAGTTTGGCAAGTGGTAGGAACATTGTGACTTTTGTTCCTTAACACTGAAGGAAAAGTCCTTTGCTCCTCTTCCTGTGTGGGAAGCAACTGTATTACTAGCAGTGTATTTTTTAGAAACTAACAAGAAAATCTGCAGTTTCTTACAGTGAAGGGAACACAGTGTGACATACTCTGTCACATTTCAGTGCTGTATTTTCCCAGAAGTGGCCTGCCTTGCCAGCAGGACAAGAGGTTCTCTTTATTTAAGGATGCTTTCAGTAGGAATGAGAGCAAGATCTGTCTATGTGCCTACATCTTTATAATGCTCTTCAGGAAGTGTATCTTGGAAAAAGGTGTGGAAGCAGACTCTTAAGTTTCTGTAAATAATCAATTAAAAGAGCATCAGGTATTTAGTATTCATTCTGAAAACTGACTTTCTTTGCTTCCTTTTGGAGATGTGATTTCAGTTTTGTTATAAGAGATTTATTTACTGGATTAAATTGCAGAGTGAAGACTTGTTGACTTATATTACATACTCACATACAAAGGAAATGAGAAAATGTTGAATTCAGTACTTAATGTTTTTAGTAAATGCTGCAGTGCAAGCCAAAACAATGATTTTTTTTTTTCCCAAATCTATGATGCTGTAAAAATGTACTCTTAAAAATTTTGTTAAATTGACAAATATCATGGTTCTTTGTAAGAAAGGTACGGTGAAATTTGGTAATTACTGACATGACATGAGCTCAGTACATGGAAGGTAGAATTTTCCTATCCATAGTAGTGGAACATGCAAAAGCCACTAGTGTCTTGAACTCTTGGCTATCCAAATTTGAACAAAAACAAAACCAAAACCAAACCAACAAACAAAAAAAACCCCAAAATCACAAAACTCAAGTGACACGTATTTGAGATAACACAGCCCCCAAAAGCTTTGTAAAGGTATATAACTCACTTTGCAAAGAAACAGTAAGCAGGGATTCCCTCTGAACAGTATTTTCTAAGCTCATCAGTGGCACCAGTCTTCCTAGCTTTCCTACTCACCCATCTAACTTACTTTACTTATTGCCTCTGACATCCCATGCTGGATTCAGTTACATCTGAGCTTTGGCTTTCCTAACTTCATCTCCAGATGCTCAGATGATGTCTCTGCATTCCTCCCAGACTGTCTCCATACACTTTAAATGCCTATTTGTTATTTGTCTGTATGGAGAGTACCAAGAGCAATGCAAACCTTACAAAACCACAGTCTTTCTGTGCTATGAATACTGACTCAGTAGTGGGTGGAAATCTCCCTTCTTTGTCTTGTAAATTTTGGGTTATAGGTAGTACATAGATGACAGTTCAGTATCTTTATATATTCTTGCAGAATACAGTGGTCCTAAAAAATATATTTTGAGGTGTACATATTAAAAAAGTGGCTAACTGGTTGCTTTTAATTTCTATATTTTGGGCATTTTGTATAGCTATCCAAGGAAGCAGACAGTGATTTCAGTAGGAATTTGAGCTTATCTGAGCTTTCACACAGGGGAAAGACATTGCACAATTTTATGCGATCGGGACAACGTGTGAACTGCCCAGTTCTGCCATTCTTGTTTCTGGCTCAGAAATAACTGGTGTTCCTTTCTTGAGGGGGAGTATATGCAGTTCTGCATCAATGTTTTTGTATGTCTTCATCTACTTATTTTAAGTGACAGTCTGTTCATCAGGCACCTGTCAGAGCATGTGTTTACTTTGCAGTTGCAGATAGTTCACTTGGGTCTGACCTTCTAATTTTCGTACAATTTAACAGCTTTTATTCTCTATGTCACTGACAGCAATGTAGACTGTTTTATTATTTGATGCTCTAGCCCAAAACATGCAGAAGGTTCTGGAACTATTTTAGGAATTTCTTTATTTTAAGTTAGTTTATTATACAAAAATGTGATGACAGAAGGCTTTAAAGACTTTAACAGGAGGCAGAAATGTTCTTTAAATGACAAATTATGCTCTAATGTATATTTGTAGCAATGTTTATTAGGAAGGTTTAACTGTCCCAGTGACTGTGCTCAATTCAATGACCAAAGAGCTCTAGCAGCAGAAGATATTTACCTTTAATTAAAAAAAACCCCTTGTTCTTGGAGCATGTACCTAATTCAGGCATCTGGTCATAATTACCTGGGAAATCTTCTACCAAAAGCCAGAAGTAATTCTAGACTATTAACAACCAGGTTCTACTGAAACTAAAATGCATTTATATCACTGTCTTGGCACAGTTCTGAAGAGTCATTTACTGCTTTGCAGGAGTTCCTGTTGTAGTCATAGCATGGTGTTTAGATGAGGTCTGATTTACTCATCCTGAAAGGTGATCCCCATGTACTCAAAAATTTCAGGCAGCCTCTCTAATGACTCTCCCCCTGTGCAGCTCTTTCTGGTTCACTTACTAAGAAATACTTGTGGCCTGCTACAGGCATTATTCTTCTAGACTGACTTTTTATTGGGTGGCCTTTCTAAAGCAAAAGGGAAGGCTGTACTAGGATGGAAGATGCAGAATGCATCTAAATTTTGTTAAAAATGTGTATTTTGAGAGTCTTAGGAGTGGGAATGTTTTCCATCAATTTCAAAGGGGATAAGGGGGACTTTTCTGACCTTGTAGCCATACATTAAATAAGACCTTAGGTTTTAGGAAACATGCTGGTTCATGTTCCACCACTGAACCTATTGTCTCTTGTGCTGGTTCCCTTCATTAAGATTGTATTTAATAATTTTCTGATTCAGTTTTCAGTAAAGAACCAAAAATGTAAGGAAAGGTATGGTATGGTATGGTATGGTATGGTATGGTATGGTATGGTATGGTATGGTATGGTATGGTATGGTATGGTATGGTATGGTATGGTATGGTATGGTATGGTATGGTATGGTATGATGGAAACTTTCATGCAGCACTGGAATTCTAGTGCTCAGCCTGCTGCTGCCTGCTGTTTGCTACTGTCTTGCCTGAGGTAAGTCAGTGTCATCTTCATGGAGGCAGAAGTAATGTGAATATGTATATTGTTGCCTCTGAACAAGAAATGCTAATGTTAAATATTCATCTCTGACAGTCTGTTATCTGGAAAAAGAAAAGCATACATCCAAAATGAAAAATATCTTGTCATCATCAGTGGCTCAGGCTGCAGATTTCAGGCTCTGTCAGGGAAATGTATCAAGGACAAATGTGTGTCCATGTGTACTTCTACGTGAAGGTCTGACCAGAAAAAAAACCTATTTATAAACAATAAGCTGATTATTGACTTTTTACAGAAATTATTGAGCTAATATAGCTGGCAATAAATGAATAATTCCAAGCTGTCAGATGTCTGCATGCATATTTTCAATGCTGGAGCATGCTGCTTACTGCTTCTTTAGTTGTCCTGTGGCAAACATAGTTCTCACTGAGGTACTGTTTCACCTGTAGTGGCATCTCTCCCTGGTTTTTGGGGGAAGAGGAGAGAGAATCCAGCATTACCCTACTACCAATTTCCAGATGAAAAGGACTGATTTAACTTCCTATTATCTTAGCTATGATAATCTGACACTTCAGAAAGACTGGAGGCATACTTTCCTTTTGTAATTTTCACCCAGGTGACTGGATAGAGCTCTCTTGGCACTGCTGCAGCTGAAATAATCAGTCTTGGACAGTTCTGAACTTTCCATCAGAACTTTGTGATGCACTGAATGCTTGATCTAAACCAACAACCGGTTTTGGGGTCTATTTGCTTTATTTCTTTACAAACTGTTTAAAAATCATTAGCCTTTGCGTGCATTGAGCAATGACTCTTTTTTCTGTCCTGCTTCTGTAATTAACTGTAACTAAACCAAAATATAGGAGTGAGTTTGGAGGAAGAGTTTGAAAAAAAAGCTTTTTTGCAATGCTCAGCATGTTTGTGGCCTGCTTAGACTCAGTGGCTATGTGCTGTTGGTCTTATTAGCATATTGCATGTTTCAAGTCGCAGGAAACACTAGCCAAGGAAAGAAAACATTATATGTGGTGAATTTACTCCTAAGGGTGGATTATCTCATTTTTTCAGCATTGGATGAGTTGTTAGAACTAGCCCTAGAACTGAAACAGTGCACATTTTGCAGCATCTACAATCCTCTATCTTGCTTTGCTGTTGTTCTCTTTTAAGTTCTCAGTGGTCCTTACTCTCCAAGCCCCCAACTCATGTCTCACATGTGTGTAAATGAGGAGGTTAATCTACTGAGTTGCAAATCTTCATGAGATCTTCTTAATCAACAAAGAAAGACTGGAACAAAGTGACTAATATCTGTAAGAAATTAATAGGTTCCGTTGCGTCTTTTTTATGAGTCAGAAGCAATTAAGTGAGAGATCAGAATGTTCCAGAGTGCAAAATCCATGCAGTAAGTATGAGCAATTTTTACAGAGTTTTTCCAGGTAAACTTCCGTTTTTCTTTCTTAAACATCTGAAGATTCTTTGAATCAATATACACTTAATATTTCTTGATAAAGAATGCAGTACTCTAAGGGAGAGATGGGTAGGGTGGTAGGGACAAAACTCCAGCCTGTGTTTACCGAGTATAAAGATGTATCTCTAGATTAACATCAATTATGGTAATAGAGGGTGAAGTCTTTCACTGCCATGATTTAATCTCACCAGCAATAATAATTGAAAAACAATAAATGCAGGATTTTAACTTTTAGGAAAGGACAGTAAGAATAGTTGGTCGTAAATCATTTGGTTTGGATTTTTATTTTTTTATGGGGGGGCTGTTATAGTTTTTGTTGGTTTATTTTATTTTATGAAGCAGAATAGCAGGTTGCTTCCAAACTTGGAAGGCATTTAGGAAAAGGAAGTTTGATGATCTGTGAGAGTCTAAAGGATGTTTTTAAAATATATTTGTGGCAACTGATGGAGAAACAGATGGTAAAAAGCAGAGAATTATTAAAAGCAGAAAATGATGTATGTTAGGAGCATAGAAAAAGTACTGTTTCTTTATCAACAGTAATATTATGAAATAGCTTTACAATGAGAGCTGTAGATGAGAAGACTGTGTTTCTCTAAGGACACATCCCATTATTCTGTCAAGGGATCATGGGATAGAATGTCTGTGATAGGTACACAGGGTCTAGGAACAATGGGATGGCTGCAGCCACCAAGTGCTGTTCCTTGTCATGTCAGCATTAATCCTAGAGAAAATCAGAGCTAATTGGATGTGCAGATTTGAGAGGAATCCACTAATTACACTGTGACTCCTTCAATCACCAGCTGGTCTGCGAAGTCAGCCATCAGTTTTCTAAATCACTGTTTCCCAAGGTGGTCAGGAAAGGGTAGTTCTTGGATAGCTGTTTTTAGACCTTTTTACGGGGGTGGGGAGGAGACATTTTATTTGTTCCTACTTAGTGATCAATGAGTTTATACAGAAATAGCAGAATTCAGAATCCCTAAATAGTTTTGTCTGAATGACTTTAGATCAGTATTCTGCAAATCCCTTGGGAACAATTTGTTTATTTGAATTAAAAGTGACACCAAATGTCTACAGCTCCTTTCATGCTGTAGTCAAGAGTCCTTATTACTCAATTACATGCTTTTTACGTTCATCTTACATTAATTCTTTTTCTCCCATCCCACCACACATTTGCCTCCTCTTATTTCTGTTGGTTTGGTTTTTTGCTTGGAATTGCTTTTGCAAATCCATTTGCTCTTGCAAAATCCATTTCATTTTCAGTTCGTTTTCTTCAGTTCATTTGTATGTTGCCATGGTAGATCACAATTTTATCTGTACAAACTAAGGCAGACTGTTAAATCAAATTTCAGTCTTAAAACCAAGACATCTTCAGCCATGAAGGTGTACTTATCCCATCAACAGAATGTCTCCTGCTACAGGGTCTGATGTAGGTCTGTACTTCAGGCAAGTAGAATCCTGCTAAGTACTAACTTTTTGTGGTTTGATGGATTGTGTCTTGGATTGGTTCCAGCTGTTGGCTACAGATTTCAGTGTTCTCAATTATGTTTCATTACACTTTTTTCCCCCCTCTCTTAAGGTATAAGTATTTCTCATTGCAAACTGCATAAATTTAGACTGAAAATAGTAAGTCTAGTAAGTAAATTTTCCATACATATATGTAAAAATCTTGTAGTCATATGTCTTTAAAAAAAAAAAATAAAAAATCTGAGCACAAAAAAAACCCCATCTATCAATGCATACTCTGGTTGGAGAAAAGGTCTTTGCTTTTGAGAATTATGCTTTTCATTGATTCTTTGTGATCCAGGTTTTCTGTATATACTGTATTAAGAGATACTTTAAGTCTTTTACAACCAGCAAAGAGTACCCATGTATGTGGGGTTTTTTCATGTCTTTTTCTTTAAGGTGCACCTTTTCTGAGGTTTTTCCTGCACCATTCTTCATGTAGCAAATGTCAGCAATCTAGTCATAGATCTGAATAATCTGTGACATTGCCAGGACATTACACAATCCTGTTTAGCGTTCTTCCTGTTGTTATTTTTAATTCCTGCCCTCTTCTGCATCTTGTGTGTGTGCATGGGCATTTATATTCTCAAAGTGCAGGTTATGTACCTTCATTATTCACAAAGCTTCTTGTGTTTTAATGATACAAGGGAAATTTTTCATAGTACCAACATCTACTTGTACTAAAAAATTTGCTGGAATAAATGAATGGAAAATAATTGAAGAATAATTTCAGAAAGAACAGTTTAAACTTCTTTTTTTCACAGTGAATTGTGCTTTTATTTCAGTTTACCCATTCACCAAAGAGAAAATTATCCTATTATCCCTGAAGGAATTGTCTAGGGATTTTCATTAATAAATGTACATCTTTAAAAGGCTTATTTACAAAAATTCATAGCCATACACTAAATGTCATTCTTTTAATTAATTCAAAGGAGTTATCACTTATATGGATCCTAAAATTTAATCTAAATTGATCAAAGCAGAGTGGAAAGAAAATGTGCTTGAATCTAATGAGATCCAGCCAGGGTGTTTTAAAGGATATGTCTTGATTCTCATTATCCTGATTTTGGCTGGGATAGAGTTAATTTTCTTCCTAGTAGCTGGTTTAGTGCTGTGTTTAGGATTTACTAAGAGAATAGTATTGACAACACTCTGATGTCCTGGTTACAGCTAAGCAGTGCTTGCCCTAAATCAAGGAGTTTCAATTTTCCATGATGAGCAGGCACACAAAAAACTGGGAGAAAGCAGTGCCAGTGCAACTGACCCCAAACAGACCAAACAGGTGTTCCATGCCACACAAGGTCATGCCCAGCATACAGACTGGAGAATTTGGCTGGGAGCTGCAGGTCACTGCTGGGGGCTGGGCATCAATCAGCAAATGGTGACCAGGTGTAGTGTGCCTCACCTGTGGAGTTTGGGGGTTTCTCCCTCTCTCTTTTTCATTATTGTTGTATCGATCAACATTACTTTGATCATTATATTTATTTATTTGTGATATTTTTCTTTACTTCAATTATTGAACTATTCTTATCTCAACACAAGTGTTTTCTCTTTTTCCTGCTCTCCTCTCCATCTCGCTGCAGACAGGGCAGAGCAAGGGGAGTTAGTGAGTGACTCCATGGTACTTATTTGTCAGCTGGGGTTAAACCACATAAGTTGTGGCTCTTTATGGAATTTTTACCTTTTTTTGTACTGCTCATTATGATCTACCAATAATACTCCTTAATACGTCATTTCTTTTATTTCTTTTCTTAAGCAAAATGTCACATTTTGAAGACCAGCCCAATAGGTGCCACTTTGCTTGGCTTAATCTGAGTTTGCATCTATAAGTTGCTTTCTATGCATAGAGACCTTAAGATCTCTCCATTCCCATGACTCTACTATCCTTAAGCAAAATATTTTAAATAGTTAGAGAAAATTCACTGTAAAACTTCCTAAAACAACTTTCCAAGCTTTTATTGAAATGATTTTTATGCAAGCACCTAGTAGACAAATTAGATACCTTTGCAAAATACTCATCTTTGATTGACCTCATGGAATGCACTCTTGTCCCTCCTAAAATAAAGATAACATTTTCATGTGAAAATTATCTATCTTCATAAAATTCTATATGAGGCCCTTTCACATATTCCCTGAGAAGTGGCTTCAGGTGATTCCCTTTCTACTTACCTTTGCACTTCCATTTTTTGCAGCCTTAATTTGGGGTCCAATATTCAGAAATATTTACTTTAGATGTAGGTCTCACAGGTTCACCCTCTGTTTCTACACTGTATTTCTATGGCAATATTGATAATTATTTAGATACAGCTGAAAAAATGCCACGCAAGAAATTAAGGGATTTATGCAGTTTCTTTTTCAATTGTGCTATTACTGTACTAGTAACACTGCAATTAAATGTAATTTGAAGAGTTCACTCACACTGGAAATTTTGATCAAGACCTTTAGGGATTTATTTGTGATAAATTGTTCCTTGTTCAAATGTTTGCATTTTTAACTGGGCATTCTTGTGTCAGCATGTCTGTTCTGTTAGTTTATGAATAAAAATAATGCATAGAGTTGAAAAATATTGGGAAAGAAGGAAAATTCTTTTTAAATCCATCTGGTATCTGTTAGCACACATATCTTTCTTATCCCAGCTGTTTGTTCCCGTCCCATATTGTTTGTAGCTTAATGCCAGGGTGAGATGCAGTGTCTCAGGGAGCTCACGATGCCTGAATGGCATTTTGACCTTGCTGAAGCACGAGTCCTGACTATGCACCAGCTTGCTGGAAGCAGAGACATAGCTGGAGACCTATACGTACATTTTGCATGGCATTTGAGGAGGCAACAAAGTTTGAGGGCGTATTTTGAAAATCGGCATCTCTGTGCCCTCACAGGAGGGCCCTTCCTGCAGGAGGAAGTAAATCCTGCACAGGGGTTGCACCCTGACTATGAGCTGGGAGCTGCTGTGCCTGCAGGCAGCTGGTAAGTGGCCAGCAGAGCTGTATGAGCAATTCCCAGAAGTGGGAAGCAGATTCTGCTTTCTTCTGGCTGGTCCCTGTTGTTAACAGGGAAAAGAAGGTGTTTTCAGAACATCTCTGGATCACGTAAGAGCTGAATGTGGAGGTTCTAAAGAGCATCTGTGTATCAGAGGGCGAGAGTGGTCCCTTGCTTCCTCTCCTGGCAGCTTGAATGCTGTTCCTAAAAATCAGGCCAGCACTTCTTGTTTAAGATGAGGAATGATTATGTGCAAGACAAAGCATACAGCTGTGAATTACTCCCAGAAGTATTGCTGTCAAGAATCATCAGATTTCTATGTTTTACAAATGCTGGTTTTCTAGTCTGCCTTAAGCAATATAAAGCCTTTAAATTCAAAGAATAAAATGATGGAGAATATTTTATAGACTTTGTATACTATTTACTTACAGAATCCTGCTTGTAGTTTTTAGGGTTTTTTTCTTCCGAGTTTTTTGATTAACAATATAGACATCATGTATAACTTGGTGTCTATTCTTGAATACTCTATAACATTTCTCTTTCTTTTAAATATTATGTTAAAAGTTCTTTTTTGGGTTTGTTTTTGTTTTTTTGGGTTTTTTTTTTGCATTTCTCCTATATTCTTTATTAATTTTGAATTCTGGGTAAATGTGGCAGCTCTAATATGCATCAGGATAATGAATTTTTCCAAGACATTTTGATGAGATGTCAAATTTAGCCATTAGTTTGAGTCTTTGGGGTTTTAATTAGTGGGTCCAACCCAGCATAAACAGAAAAAGGTATTGTGGCTTTTCCTTATTCTGTCAAATGAGAGAGAGCATGAGATGGAAAATAAGAGGGCAGGTAGTCAAAAAAAAAATTATAAAAGAATGTGAAAGAATAGGAATCCTTGTTTGGACTAAGTCAGTGGTATTCATCCAGCTTAATCCCTCTGAGATGCTTGTGTGCATAAAAGCAAATCCGTAAAGCCTAAAGCTGTTTTAGAGAAGGAAATAGAAGAAGCTCACAAAGCCCAGCCCAAAAGCTGTTTGAGGAAAGAAGCAAAAAGGAAGTGGTGTTCTGGTTTTTCAGCAGGGTTTAAAGTGCTGCCGGTATATTGAGATCACCATTACTTCGAGTAGGCCTCTCTTTTTTGTGGTCCAGGGATCACAGAACTATAGAACAGTTTGGATTGTAAGGGGCCTTAGAGATCTCCTGGCTCAAGCCCCCTGCCATGTTCAGGGACACCTTCCATAGACCAGGCTGTTCACAGCCATATCCAACCAGGCCTTAAACATTTCCAGGGATGGCACATCCACAGCTTCTGTTTCAGAGGGCAACATTTCACAGCCTCACCACCTGCAGAGCAAAGAATTTCTTCCTAACATCTCATGTAAACCTGTTATCTTTCAGTTTAAAGCCATTTCCCCTTTTTCTATCACTCCATGCCTTTATAAGAGGTCCCTCTTCACCTCTCTTTGTAGACTGGAAGGTGCTCCTTGACCTCCCTGGAGCCTTCTCTTTTCCAGCTCAATAGGACCCTGCGTCTCTTAGCCTGTCTAGGAGTGCTGTTTCAACAACCTGATCATCACTGTTGCCTTCCTGTGCACTAGTTCCAACAGTTCCATGTCCTTCCTGTGTTGGGGACCCCAGAGCTGGACGCAGCCCTGCAGTGGGGTCTCACCAGAGCAGAGCAGAGGGACAGGATCCCCTCCCTCACCCTGCTGGCCACGCTGCTTTGGGAGCAGCCCAGGTACGGCTGGCTTTCTGTGCTGCCAGTGCTGGGTCATGTATGGCTTCTGGTACACCAGCACCTCTCAGTCCTTTTTCACAGGGTTGCTCCCAATCCATTTCCTACCCAGCATGTTCTTGTGCTTGGGATGGATATACATTTGTGTCCTTCTCCCCAGCCTGCTCAGGTTAGCATATCATACAATATAGATCCATTTATCTTTCTAGTTACATTTTCTTGGAAATAGCATATCTACATTATTTTTCATTATTTTCAACTGCTATAGGTGTTGACACATCAGCAGAAAAAACTGAAGTGTATTGCCTTAACCAATGCTGATACAAAAAATAAGGAAGTTTGGATTTTTTATAAGAAATAACTATCACAAATACTCTAAAGGGATAGATATGGATCTAATTACGGACTTCTAGACTCATTTTCCAGGGTAGTTACAGCAAAGAACACTTTGGAAAGCTGTAATCTGTGGTACACAAAATAGTTCAAATTATTACTTTCTAAGGCTGTGTGAACTGTAAATTTTTAAAGATTGTCAAACCTCCAGACAGCTGACAAATATGCCAATATTAACAAGTACTTACAGTCATCTAGAATTTCTTTATTATTCATGAACATGTTTAACAATACCTATGAAACCCATATCCAGGGAAAATCAATGCATCAGAGTTTAAAGAGAACTCCCATTAGAAGCATTTATTAAGTTAGCACGCCTGTACATGGAATGTACTGAGAAATAAATGAAATAAACCATACCTCACTAAATATGAGGAATTCTCAATACTTCTACTGCAGAGCTCTAATCTTAATCCAAAGACATTTTACTTAGAGCATTAGTGACAGCTGGTAATGAAGTATATTTAATATTATGTTGTAAATAAAGCCTTTTGTGTGCAGAAATTAAAGACAATTTGTCACATTCTCAAACAGCATGGAAAGAATGTAGTACATACAATATTAATAAAAAAGAAACATAGAAGATTTATCTTTTCTGGTGATAAACATACTTCTAAGAAAAACTAGAGAAGTGGCATATTTCATTAAAACAGATTACTTTCTATATAAAGAAAACAGGAAAGCTATGAACAAATATATATATATATATATATATAAAAGGGAAAAGATCTGCACAATGTAGATCTTTAGCACAAATGAAAGTTTCACAGAATCATAGAATGGGTCAAGATGGGGCCACAATGAGTCCTCTAGTGCGATTACTCTGCTTAAGCAGCACATTGCACAGGATTTTGTCCAGATGGTTCTTGAATATCTCCAGTGAGGGAGATCCCACACCCTCTCTGGGCAATCTGTTCCAGGGAACAGTCACCTGCAGGGTAAAAAAGTTCTTCCTCATGTGCAAGTGGAAGATATTGTGCATCAGTTTCTGTCCATTGCCTCTTGTCTTATTACTTGACCAAGAATAGTGTGGCTTCTTGGCAGGCTTTTTGCAGATACTTACAGATACTGATGAGGTCCTTTCTCAGTAATTTCCCTGCAAAATTACTGTTTTCTCCAAAATTTAGAATTACTTGTCTAACAGGTCTTCAATAATGTAATGTTTAATTTTTTTTTTCATGATAAACACTTCAAATGTAAAGTCTTGCACAGAGTAAGCAAGTTTTAAAAAGCTAGTATTTAAAACCATACTACATTGTACATGTTGCATTGCATTCAGTTGATGAAATTTAATTAGCTCAAATGAAAGCATCATCAATTTAAAAAAATATTCTGAAAAATATATCTTTTATATCTATATATTTTGGAGCAGTTTTTTTTTTAAAGATTCATTCTGTTAGCCTTGATATTGCTGGCAAAAAAAGGTAAATCAAAGTAAAGGCTGTGGTACACTCTTCTTACCTGCCTGCTGGTTAGATTATTTTTTCAGGATATTGGAAAGAGAAGCCAACATTGGCTTAATTAACCTAAATTATTTAGTGCTTCTTAGAATCAGAATACTGGTGTTTTATTACTGTCCCCTTTGCAAACTGTCCCAAGTCTCAACAAGTCATTCTGATGATGATTATGATGGTGATGGTGGTTGTTGTTACCATTTTCATCAGGTCACAGTTTATCCTGGAGAAACAGATGATCTTCCATGCAATTAATTGAAGAGGTGAGGCAACCTTTCCCCCAGAATTTTAGGGCCCACTTTACATCAATAACTAACAAAGAAAGGATGATGAGGATTAAAGGAACACTAGTGGGCTGCTGGTAAAAGTGGTCTTATGGCAGTAGCAGGTGAAAAATGAAATTGACCATACCCACTTGCAAACTACCTTTCCATTCAGAATCAAAAGTTTTGAGAAAAAACACTTTTGCTGTAGGAGAGTATTAGTAATTCCTCAATATCTATTTTTTTTTCTGTATCTATCATAACTTCTTACAATTTTGTTGGTTTTGGGAAGGCTTTTAAAAGCACTGTATAACTTTGTTCCATTAAGAATGTGGCAATCAGTAATTATTTTAAGGGCTATATTATTTTATCAGGGTTTTTAAGTCTGTGTTAGTATATATTTTCTTGAAATACACAAAAATCACCACAGAGACATATATACAGTGAATTGAAAATGTTCTTAATCGCTGTAGTTTGTAATATGCTAATTCAAAATTATTGTAGCCCTAAATTAGGCAAGAAATTAGCTGAATCATTAATTAATGAATGATTTACACTGAAAATCACGGATAGCTAGTGTTCCATACAGAGTAATGTTATGTGAGGTTACCCCTCACACCAAAAGAGTAAGGAGATTTAAATGTCTTTCTCCAAAATATACTGCTTGGTCAGTCTTCAGTAAAAATTCAAAGAAGGAAAACTCCAAACTGAATTTATTATTCTCCAGATCCTGTATTTTAAATAGAAATAATTTTGTTCTATATTATAAAGAAATATATAAACCTGTCTACTGCAATTGACTTTGCAGTCTTGCCTGAGGCTTGTTGGCAGCTTAGCAGGGTTTTAGATTCCAAAGTCTGTATTTCTGCCATCTAGCCACAATCACAATTATACAACGAGTTGCATATCTACAAAGTGGAAGAACAGTTGGTATGTTAACTCACTAGCAATTCTTTTTCCACAAAATATTTCTTTATAGGATAATTCTGTCATCAGGAGAATTTCCACTTTGTCTGGTAGAAGTTTTATTGAAGACATTAGTCTTGTTCTGAAATTATTTGAAAAATGTGGTTAATAAACTGCATCTTTTATATAATTTTATTTCTGTGATCTTATTTGTCTAGGAACCAGTTACAACAGCCTATGCTTTTCTCCAGAAATACTGATCTCCTTTTTCCTCCTGCACGTTTTCCTTCAGGTGGAGAAGGTTTCATAGTACAGCTTTCACACATCTGTTCATTTCTCACTGAGAAATTTCATATGCATTTGGCTTTTCTTGTGTAACTCTGTGCCGTGTTCAGTGGAAACAGTAACATGGGATGTGCAAAGGAACAGCTAGCTGTTTTAGTTACTCTTTTAATGGAATTATCTTCCATCTAGTGTGACTCTTGGGGATGGTCTTGTACAGCACCAGAAGTTGGATTTGATCATCCTATTTGCATATTTTGTAGTACTTTTGGCAAAACTGGTGGTTCCCTCTCTTAAACTAGGATTGAGCTTCTTGAAAGTCAAAACCTCACATCTGGACACCAGTGTGAAGGAGCATCTTTCATTCTTGGCAGGTTGGTTGTGTGAGTGATGTGGACCCTTATCTCTCAGTCACTGTGAGTGCATTCTGGCAAAGAAGTGTTTCTGCTTTGATAGAGGAAATCTGTTCCTCTTTTCAGACAAAGACTTTTATTCCTATACTAGCATCCTCATATATCATCATATTTCCTTAGGAATCTAAGTAAATTATGAAATACCTTTTCATTAAATATATATAAATAAAATTTAAATGAATAAATATGTATTATACATATATATATGTGTATATATATATGTGTGTGTGTGTGTGTGTGTGTATATATATATACATATATATATACATATATATATTAGTGTTACACATGTGCACTTGTGCTGCTTTGTCCCTGGCTGGATGTCAGGTGCCCTCACAAGCTGTTCCATGGCTCCCCTCCTCAGCTGAAGAGAGGAGAGAAAATTAACCAATGCCTTATTATAGTTGAAATAAGGACAAAGAGAGATCACTCAGTAATTACTGTCACAGGCGAAAGAGGCTCAAGTTGTGGACCCTAATTCCTTGCCAATCAAATGAGAGTAGTTTGCATTAACCCCTCCCTTATTTCTGGACTCAATGAAATTTCTAAATTCTCTGTCTCCCACCCCTGAGCAGCACAGATAGATGGGGAATAGGGTCTGATGTCAATTCTTCACACCTTATCTCTGCCACTCCTTCCTACCCAGGGTAGACTCCTCACCCTGTTCCCCTGCCACAGTGTGGGGTCCTTCCCACAGGAAACAGTCTTCCATGGACTTCACCAACATGGGTCCTTCCCACTGGCTGGCTGCCTTTCTTTACAAGCTGCCCCATAGTGGTCCCTCCCATGGGGCCAGTCTTTAGGGACAGGCTGTTCCAGTGTGGGGAACTTGTGGGGTCACAAGTCCTGCTGGCAAACCTGCTCCTCTGTCAGCTGCACTCTCCACAGATTCTGCCAGACCCTGCTCTAGTGCAGGCTTCCCACAGGATCACAGTCTGCTTTGAGAACCCACTGAGTTTGGCATAGGGTCCTCCACAGGCTGCAGGTGGATCTCTGTTGCCCTGGGACTGCAGGGACACAGCTGTCTCACCATGGCCTTCACAGGATTCTCTGCCCCAGCATGGAGCATTTCCTACCCCTCCTTTTCCACTGACCTTGGTGTGTGCAGAGTTCTTTGTCACATATTCTCACTTTCATGGCTGCTGCAGTGCAGCCATTCTTTCCTTCTTTAGAGACTTGATCTTATCGCTGTCACTGGTGGGCTGTGCCCTCTCTTGGTTACACTGCAAGGAGAGAGCACTGAATGAAAGGAAGGTTTGTATAGGTTGGTAAAAGGTAGACACAGAACTTTCTTCTTTCCAGAAAAAATTTCTGTCATAGTCTAGCACTCCTCAAATGCTGAGTCTGCCAAAGGAGCAGACCAGCTACATCAGATGTTAAATCTGAGACAACAATAGACATAGCCTGAGAGAGATGTAGCATTTGAAAATCACTGACTTGTATCATAGAACTGTCCTGGAAACAAACTTATTCTATTCCTATGAGTTCAGGAAGCAAGAGTCTCCTCCAGCTATCATAAGCAAGTCCATGCAATACCCCACAATGCTATAAAATTTTGTCCATCACACTGTCATACTTGCAGAGTATAGCAGTTTTGATTCTTTCTGAGAAAAATCCAGTTTGTTGCCTGCAATGAAGCATCAAGAGAGAGACTGCAAAGAAATAAGCATTGGGCAATTGCTTTTGGGTATCTCTCATGTGACAGGATGGAATATTCTTTTTGAGAGGCAAGACTTGCAAAATGATGGTTGTATTTCCTCGAAAGTTTTGAAAAGAACGGGCTGTGATTAGGTAAAAAAATTAAAGTCTTCCTGTTCTGAGTATGCAGAAAAACCTACTGATTACATATTATCCTTAAATTTGAGTCAGCAGTTTTACCATCGCTCTGTGTAGCATGGCCAAAATTAAGGTTTTTTGTCCAGAAGTAATAATGGGTATTGGACAAACTCATTTCTATTTGTGCATTGCTTTATTTCAGTTTTTCCTTTTTTTTTTTTTTTTTTTTTTTTTTTTTTTTTTCATCTGGCTCAATATGAACCTGTAGTGTGTTCAGGTGGCCAAAAAGGCCAGTGGCATTTCGATGGCTTTCTTTGGCTTTCTGCCAAAAAGTCTATTTATAAATTATGTCTCTTCTCCATAAAAATATTTCCAGCTTTAAATATAAGCAAGGAAAATAGGATTTTTTTTTCCAGAAAACTGTAACCATGTATATTTTAGAGGTAAGTACTAGAAGATTAATACCTTGGTCAGTGTTGAACAAGTTATCCAGGTTTTGGGTAGATTAATATTTGTGCTGAAATCTGTGCTGCCATAACTGTTAATATCTTTTTATTATTTAGGAGAATGTACTAGGAGCAAAATGATGCTGAAGACATTTAGCTCATAAAAAAAAAAACAACTTATGTAATTCTTCAGGTACCTCAGAACACAGACACAGCCAAGCTTATGTAACTCAAAGACTTCTCTCTGTTGACAAAAAAGTCACACAATCATTTAACATGTATCAACTTGTAAATCACTGTTTTTCATTTTGTATTATTTTGTGGCAAGACCACTTCCTATTTTTAGTCTTTTAAAGTAGTGTTTAGGAGTGTGGTTCTTTAATAACTGTGCTCTTTTAAAGGTGAATTCCCTTTCAGGTCAAATACAGCCTAAAACAGGAATATGTTTATCAGAAAGTGCCCACGGAAAATATATTAAATGTCATCAAGATGTACTGGCACATTTTTTGGATGTGTGGCAAAATGTCAAGAAGTTACATCTTCTGGGCTTGGTACTGGTTCAGCTCCACATATGTGACTGAAGTGAGAGCTCAGTGCAGTAAGTGCCATACCAGATCCTTTTATTTCTTGCCCTCTAATCTAGGTATTGAATCAGTTAGTAAAAAGTTAACAAAGTTTTCTCAGGCCTTGTGTATAAAAATACTTACCTGAGCTGTGATATAAGCAGACATAAATCAATAAACTGTTATTTCAAGAGTAATAGGCAAAAAAGCATTAAAAAAATCAAAAAACAAAATGGAAAGTAATTGCAGCATGAGAATAGACATGAAGAAAATGTAGGAAATAAGAATTGCCTATTGCAGAATGAGAGCTCATTAGGCAAATCATGGCATCAAATAGTGTCAGTTTTACTTTCAGCTAGTTTTAGGAAAAACTGTATTTATCTAGCTGGGTGATGGAACGCAGAGAAAACTGGAATATCTGGAACTAAAGTATAGCCTTAAGCTAATACAAGGTAAGGTGGCCCTTTATTAAAGAGAATTTTTCCTATCTGGCTTTATCTTCTGCTGTGCTTCCTTAGTAAGCAGAAACAATTCCCAAGCTGAATCTTAATACTCACTGCTATACAAATTTGGTGTGCTCCGAGGAGTTCATCTGAGCAAAGGAAATGCTTTCAGAAATATTTTCCAAAGCTCAAATTAATTCTTCTCATTCTTTAGTTGAATTTGTTGAGATCCAAAAAAGAATCACATTGTCTTGCATTGGTTTAGCTCCTGCTTTTTTTGTTCAGATTAAAGAATCACAAAATAAGCTGAGTTGGAAAGGACCCACAAAGATCATCAAGACCAGCTCCTGGCCCAGAACAGCACCATTCCCAGTAGTAGCACCATGTGCCTGAGAATATTATCCAAATGTTTCTTGAACCCAGACAGACTTGGTGCTGTGACCACTTCCCTGTGGAGTCTGTTCCACTGCCCAACCACCCTGTGGGTAAAGAACCTTTTTCTGATGCCCAATCTAAACCTCCCCTGACACAACTTCAGGCCATTCCCATGGACCCTGTCTATGGTCACCACAGAGAGAGTTCTCTTGCCCTCATGAGAAAGTGGTAAATGCAGGTCTCCTCTCAGTCTCCTTTTCTCCAGGCTGAACAAACCAAGTGACCTCAGCCACTCCTCATAAGGCTCATCCTCATGCCCCTCCTTTGGACAGTCTCTAATAACTTTATATCCTTCATGCATCTTGTGGCCCCCAGAGCTGCCCCAGCACTGGAGGTGAGGCTGCCCCAGCTCAGAGCAGAGCAGGACAATCCCCTCCCTTGCCCAGCTGTGATGCTGTGCCTGATGCTTCCCAGGACGTTTTTGTCCCTCCTGGCTGCCAGGGCACTGCTGGCTCATGTTCAACTTGCCATGGACCAGGACCCCCAAGTCCCTTTCCATGGCACTGCTCTTTAGCCTCTCATTCCCCAGTGTGTCCACGGATCCAGGACTGACCCACCCCAAGTGCAGAATCTGGCACTTTCCCCTGTGAAATTTCATATTGTTGGTGGTTGTCCAGCCCTCTAGTTTGTCAAGGTCTCTGCAGATTATGATCTGGTATACACAGAAAATCAACAGCACTTTGCCTGGCTTCTGAGCAGTCTCCCTGTAGAAAGCTAATCGTAAAAATCCCGCTGTGAAGAGAGTTTTAGTAACAAATAACACATCAGAGGGTGCTGGACCATGAAATGCAGTAAAGAACAGCTTTGGAATATAAGGAAGTGTATTAACATGAACTGGTACTAAGCATTTCATGTGGTTCAGCCTTGGCTGCATACTAACTGCTTGGTAAAATCTGCAGAACAAATTAAAATTTAAATGAATGCAGGAGAAAAAAATTACCTGTCCTGTTTTCTGTGTAAGCAGAAGCATCTCTGCTCTAAAACTAACTTGATTAGTAGACCTTTATAAAATGCATCTGCTGTGTTTCAGTCATGTTAGAATACTAAGTCTTCTTTTATCAGAGTATAGATGTAGGACATATTCAATGCTGCTATTATTAGGACTTTCAACTGCCTCTGACATACACATGCCTTAATATATTTTCTTTGATCATTTATGGCATTTAGGAAACTGCCCTGGTGTCCCATTTATTTTTCCTTTTTTTTTTTAAAAACCCCTTTTTACTAGCAATTTTCCTTTTCTCAGGTAGGGTAAATTTTTCCTGGCTGGAGCTGGGGGAAAATTTGGAATTTGCATTTTATAAAAACTTTACTACTTTAACATTTTAGACACTGTCTCTGTAGAAACCTGAAAACCGTGGAAGTCTCAGGAGAAAAAGAAGGTGAAAAGTTTTGTTTAGAATTCATGTGAAATAAAAAGAAACTGAACCAGTAGTCTATTTTTGGACTGTCACATTCTTACTTTCTTGGAGGTGACTCAAATTAGGATTTTGTGTTTTCTAGAAGTCAATATTGATGCACCTATTGTATGTAATAGTAATACCAAGTGTAATACCAAGCAGCTGAAGAACTAAACTGGGAATGAGAAGGATGATCTACCATGAATCACATTCTGTGTGGTATCAAATGGTCTTGATTAGGTGGCATTCAAAACCATTATTTTAATCAGTGCTGAACCCCCTCGAGGTTCAGGTGTTTTGAAATTGGATTTTTAGTCACCTGAACTAATTTTCTTTGAACAATTGCGCCTATGTCAAGAGGGAGGCTGTTTTAAAAAATGAAAATGTGTTTGCATGGAGAACCTGCCTCATGTAATTAAAAGGAATTGCTTGGAATTTCCTGTCATCATCGTTGACATGTAGTAGTATGTCCTTGCCCTAGATAAGGGTGATTTTTTTCTTCCATTTTAATGTCTGTTGTTCTCAGCAGGAAAAATTCTTCTTTACATTTTCTCTTTGCTCAGTTGACTATGTTATTTTCTTTTAAAAAGTGTTTTTGACTTGTAAGGCCCTAATAAAATTTATGCAATTTGCATTTGCTTTTTGGTCTTAATAGGTGTGTATGTCAAAAGAGATTTTATTCTTTCTCCAGTGCTTTTATATTGTTTGACAGCTCACAAACAGTGTTCTAGTAAATAACTGGTGTTATCTGACACTGGTATTTTTACAGTGTGTTTCTAAAACAGAGTATAGTCAGATTACATTTGCAAAATAATTGGTAATTTGTTTCTGACTGTAAACATTTGTTGACTTCTACAATTTAAGAGCCATTTGCATTCGGAGGGGGAATTAGTTCTGCTTGGCCATTGTTTCTCAAACAATTACAAAGTGTGAAATCTTTTTTTGAAGCCACGTGCATAAACAGGGAAGCAGTCCTGTTCTGGGAGTCCAAGTGACTCGAATGAATAAAGCCCAACACTAGAACTGTAGTGCCATCTGCTGAAAAGTGGTGCAGACCCACTGGTACCTGAACAGAAGCCTTTTCTATCTTGGATGGCAAATTCTCGATTCTCTTATGCTTCTCTGCCTGTCAACAGTCACTCCTCTCTTACTGACTTCTCATGTTTCTTTTCTTCTTGTACTGGACCTCGTTGGGGATCTCAATCATGCAAGCAATGCTGCAGTGTTCAATGGTGTTTAAGTGGCAGACTCAGAAAAGACAGGACACAGACTGAAAATATTTCATATTAATCTTCAGAAAAGCTTTTTCTATAACTTCATTGTCCTCAGAGATACCAAACACAGATTTAGAAGAAAACAGGCAATGTAAATCAAGAGGTACTTTCTGTTTTCAGCATCCCTGGTTTTGTTGTTTGCTCCCACCACTGTGGATTTCCTGTCTGAGATGGTATGCTTATGTTTTGAGGGTTGTTTTGGACTGTGCTCCATGAAATCACTGTCTCCCTCGAGGATACAGTCTGCATTCATTTTTTGTTGTAGTCTTTGCACTCAGTTCTTGCCATTCCTTTACTTTTCAACTGGCCACAGCTCCCTCACCCCCAAAAAGTACAGCCTGGCAGGGGTGCAATGCCAGGAGTGTGGAGCAAGACTGTGTGTGGGCACTGACCTCCTGACACAGCAGGGGCTGCATCCTCCCCATACACAGCCTCTGTCAGGAACGAGACAACAACCATCACCATGGTGGGTGGCACAGCTCTAAAGGTGTCTCTAAAGCATGATTTTTAGTGATGTCTCTCTAAACCTAAGGGCAATGATAACATCAGTTGTGTGGGAGCAGCTCAGGGTCTCTTATTCAGAGCTTCGCACGTTGTTTAGCAAAGGGATTCCTGGGCATTGCTGTCACTTGCCATGACACCTGTCATAATATTCTTCTCAATATGATAACCTCCTCTTAATCAGTAGCTGGAAAAGAGCTGACAGTGGGCTTAAGTTTGATGAATAGACTTGTTAGTTCCTACAAAGAAATAGAGTGAAGTATGTGCTTATAAAAAAATCCTGGAATATATATTTAAATGCTTATAAGGGAAACTGATGGTCTTAAAAATATGAAAGACAGTAATTTTGCTGTTCATGATCTGACAATCTTAATCCTCAGTTAGTCATAATGGTTTCTTTCTGCCTGTATCAGTTCAAATGAAAATATGCAAGGAAAACATTGCAAGTCTCTGTCAAACAGAAACACAAGACTCTAGGGCTCACTTTATTGGAAAAAATACATTTGTGCCTCTTTGATGACAGAAATCGATCAGTAATTTTCAAGACTTTTGCATCCATACACTTTTTTGATTAAGTATAATATTGCCAAAGCAGAGGATAAATTATAATGAGAACATTGGCATAGAAAGCAATGTAATATAAAAGACATCCAAAAGGACAGGTGATGTTAGAAGTCTTGTGGCCAAATACATTTATTCTAGGACCAGGAAATAATGTTCCATTTGTTTTGTTGTAATAATAATACTGATGTAAAATTCTCTTTTTGTTTAAGGACAAAGAGCACTGCATTGTTAAAATATACCAGTGTCTTTTAAGGGTCTGAATGATAACTAGAGATACAGTGATGCAGAAGGTCACAAATGACAGAAAATATTTATAGAGGTGGATCGATATCCATAGTGGAACTTGATCTTTTGGGTAGCCTCTGATCATGCTGATACCTTTGGAAGGGCGTATTCCACATGAAATAGACTCAGTCTCTTTGTCAAAGATGTCTTTATGGCTAAACCTGGCCAGAGACTCATGTTCTAATTTCATAGTAGTTTACAAGTTTCAGATTTTGATTTTAATCTTTTTTGGACTGGAAGAAATGTATTTTCTTTCCATAAAGATAATAAGCACATGTTTGCATCAACCCTACTCACAAAGGTCCTGGTTCCTGTGGTAAGAAATGCATGTTCACCCTCTTCCCCATCTTATTTGAGAGACAGGAGATAATAAAGGCAGAGGAAGGTGTTGGCCTTCCTTCCCTTTGTGCTTTAACATTAGGCCAGCCAAATTCCAGGTCACCTTTTTGTACCACTACCTGTAGAACTGGAGATTTCTACTCATTCTTTGCCAGCAAAAGTTAGCAAAATATATCTACAAACCATTATAGCATTACATTGAAATATTTTGCCAGGAGGAGATGTTTAGTTATAGTGCTGTGTCAGCAGATGGTCACTGTCATTTATTTTGTTTTCAGAGCCTAGTATTTCTGTGGTGCTGGTTAAAATGGCTTGCCCGCTGTTCAGTTGTTTGCATTGAAATAATACTTCAATTTGCTGCTCAGAGATCCATAAAAATGGATCACAGGGAAATATGAGGGTCACATCAATGAAGTTCTTATCTAAACTACCAAAGTTTTTCTAACTCAGCCTTCTCAGGCATATTGCTAAACCCAGCGTAGCAACTTTGTTAGAAGCATCTTCATAAACAAGTAAGAAAAAGAACAATTCAACAATCCAAACTTGACAAGCTGTATATCCCATTCAATATATGGAGTCAATATAAGAAACAATTTATGTGGGAGTCCAGGGTTTTTCCCTGGCTCCTCTGGGGTTGCAAAAACCGCCCTGGCAGACTCCTCTGAGACCCCCGAGTGCTGTCCAGGAGCTGCAGGGGCTGGATTTGGCTCCCAGGGAGAATCTGCCAATGCTGAGGGAAGAGACACTGAAAATAATGATGAGTAGAGTGTAAATTAGAATGTTAGAATGTAGTATAAGTAGGTTTTTAGATTGTTTCTATTAAGAGCCATGTGGCCAAGATGGAGGATCCTGGGTGTGGTGGGCTTCTTCCTCCTTCTTCTTCGTGTCATCCATGCAGAAGTTGCACCCTGGGAACCACAGATTGGATGGGGAAAGAACTGGACATTGTAAAGAGGTTGCATGGCACTGGGGAGAATTTGTAAATATTGTATACGTAGTTTAGAGTATTAAGACCTTGGCACAACCTGCCCAGGAGACCTTCTGCGATGGTCGACCTGCAGAGCGGACCCATGCTGGGCTGGCAGAAACATTTTTAAGATAAGATAAATAAACAGCCCTGAAGCAACACAAAGTAGTCTCAAGCTGCTTTCTTGCCGGTGCCTCAGCGAGAACCAGACTCCTGACCACCTGCATATCCTCTCTGGGGAGGTCTCACGCCTGAAGAGACCCTCAGGGATAGGACAAATTTATTCTAATTAATTTGCCATCCAGTTAATAAAGGGGGAAAAGGTTTCACTAGAGAAGACAATGCCTATTTTAACTTCAGGTTATAATGCTAGGGTGGCCAACTAAGTTTACAAAATATCCTCCAGTATTCAAAATCTGTCATTTTAATAGAAGTGAAAAAAGGCTTAGGTGAGAGTTGTAGTAGTTCGTGGGTCAAAATGCTTATTTATGTAAAGGTGTCACTTGATCAGTTTTGGTAAAGTATTTTTAGAAACTTACTAGATAACTAGTTCTTTTCAATTCTTTTTTACTTTATGTTGGATTCAGTGAGTCAGGGGTCTCTCTGAATTCTTCAGAGAGAAATCAGAGTGCAGGGACTGAATTAAAGCCTTTGGATGGATTGAAGTATATTAAGCCACTCACATAAAGTAGATGTTTAAGTAGAAGTAAGTCAGTAAGTTTTAGTAGGACCTCTTTTAGTGCTTTTACTAAGTTAAAGGTCTGGATTCCACAGTAGTAATTAATGTTCTAGTGAAGGTTGAAACATACTGATATCTTCAGCAAGAGGTTCTAGGCCCACAGTTGTAGACAGGACTTAGACATAATACAGATATAATAAGAGTATTGCTGACATTTTTCAGATAGAACAAGATAGGTTGTATGAGCAGTTCTGTATGTAACCTGTTCTGTATGTGTGCTAAGAAACTAGAATTCTAATAAGTTAATCCCAATAGGTTAATTCTAATGGTCTTAGTTTGCATCTTAGCTTGTGGGAAAAATCTTATATAAGAGTATGTATTGGGGACAGTTGCTACTTTTAGCCTTTGGGTTTTGCCAGGGCTTTTAGCCACTTGCTTTTAGCCATTCTGACTTCTTGCCATTTGCTTGTTGCTTTACTACTGCTTTGCTATTGCCTTTTGCTATTGCCTTTTGCTATTGCCTTTTGCTATTGCCTTTTGAGACTGATGTGCTTTGTAATAAGACATGTTTTTTAATAAATATCATTTTTAACTATTAGCTACTTCGGTTATTTAAGATGATCCAATGAAGTAGGATCCAGAGTAGGCACCGTAGAGCACTGGAGGTCCGAGAACCTCACAACTTTATGTGCAGATATGTATATTTTGCTCAATAAACTCACTGAGTTTAATTTTCTGAGCCTTCAACTACCGGAGAATTTTTTATGATCAGATTTTCTTAATGAAAAAAGTTCTTGCGCATAGCTGATAAGTTATATGATTGTTTTTAGAAGCAAGATATCTACAGACTTACTCCTTCTGTATTTTTTCAGTTGTCGTCCTTATGTGGCTTTCCTTCTCAGGCACATTGTACTTCTGATTTTAAAACCCAAATTGTGCCATGTGGTCAGGAAGGATCCTGAAATGAATGTGGATAACTTCAAAATAATGGGAAGCAAATATTGTTAACTTCAATTTCATAGGTGTATTTCAATTTTAGGTCTTGATTTCTTTTAAAGTTTTAAATTTTAGTTTGCTATGAGTCGTAAACTATTTTAATCAATTTCATTTTGCTTTCTTCTCAGTTTATTCAGCAATTTCTGATGTCTGTAAAGGCAGTTATTTTACTCAGGAAAACACAATGCTGCTGAATATTTGCAGCACAATATATAGCATAAAAATTCCTGTTGTCAATATTTGCTATGGGAATACAATTAAGATTTAATACATATTCAGTAATCAATGTTTTTGCTTACAAGATGCCTCAAATATTTTCACCTGGCCATTCTAATTGAGGAAGAAAATATTTGATTATGCTTTGAAATACATTTCATGTTTGAAGTGTTAGTGTTTATTTGTGGTTTTAGAGAAATATTTGGATTGTATTTCTTCCAAAAATGTGATTTTTTTATTGACACACACTGTTGGTATCCTCTAGGAACCTTTTCATCTGTGCTCCAAAAAATTATTTAGTCCTCTATAGCAATATTGCAAAATTGGAGTGTCTGTTGTGAAGGGAAGGTGTTTGATTCACAAAAGTAGCTAGAAGTTAAAACTTATGTGATGTACATCTCAAATCTGAAATGTGGTCAAAGTGAGATAGACCTATCCAAGCAAAATAAACATAGCCTGAGAGTAATGTATATATATGTACATATATAGTAATGTATATATATGTATATAAGTATACAATAGGATATATATAACTACGTATAACTGATAGTTAGCAATATAACTGAGAGTAATTATATTGTTAATTATCAAATATTATTTATTTACTTACTGCATGTTACTGTTCCTCAGATTTTCAATGAATAATTTCACTCAAAAGTGTTATAGGACTAGAATTGACTTAAATTTTTAAGATTTTCAAGAAAATGTATATAAACAAATTTGTATATAGATTCTTTTGCACATTTTGATTAAAATAGTGTACATATGATTAAATCTGGGTCATTGAGTAGGAAAATACAAAAGTCTTAAAATTATTTTGTATCAGCCTCTGTTTGTCTATCTGCCTAAATAGGCAGTTTAAAATAACTAAAGAAAATGTTGTATCATCATAGGACTACTAAGCAGAGAGATCTTCCTGAGATTGATCTCTATAGAACTGTAGAACTAGGTCTACATTAATAAGAAATGTGGTCCACTGCTGCAGTTGGTGCTAAGAACCTGCATTATTGTGATGTGCACTTTGCACATTTTACTTCAGTTGAGCTTCTGACCAGTCCCCTAGGTACAATATATTTGTCATGAGTGGGGTTGAAACCATGAAAAGAAAAATTGTTCACTTGACTGTGAATGAAAAGAAGTGCCACAATACCCCTTCTTCTGCCTCCTGCACATGGTGGTACCTGTTACTGCAACCTTGGTTATATGTAATTTATTCTTGTTCCTGCGTGGTTTCTCACATTATTTCCATTTGTCCCTGTGAGTTGCCAAGTGACACAACAGTACGTGTGGTGTGAATCTCTTCAGGCTCTGAGGAGGCTGAAATAAAATGGTTAAGAAGAAGGAGAGTGAGGAGCAAGGAATATTAACGTGTAGGTACTACTTTGACCCAAGGACTCTGAATATTCAGTGGTTAATTCAAAGCTTTCAGATGCAGAGCAGCACAGCCAGTGCTTTGACTTCACTACCCTTGATGATATTTTGGGAGGTTTTCTATATCTGTGTCCAAAAGTCCTGCTGTCTCCCTAGCAAAGAAACCTTGGCACTGTTGAAGTGTACAAATCAGTGGCTAAAAAGTTCAGGGTGGCCTGCAGATATGAAAATGGCTGTTGTACAGACCTTGGGAGAGCACCAGGCAAAATTAGGCAGAGCTCTGCTGCGTGTCCTAGGAGGACCCATAGTCCTTGTGATGTTCATCATGCTGGCTTTAAAAGAGGACACTGACTCCTCCTCTCACCAGCATCATCCGGAGAATGTCCCCATCTGAGCTGTGGCAATGCTACATTATACCCTGTGCTCTGGGTTTACGAGTGAATGAATACCCAAACCATGGTGTAGTCCACATGCTGAAGTGATACCAGAAAGCCACAAGTCCTCCTACCAACTGTCTCCATTTTTAAAATATGTAAAACTTATTCTGGGATTGTGATCACTGGCGAGTTGTTGGAAGGAAGTTGTTGGCATTAGCAGTGACTAGGAGCACACCTAAGAGGAACAATACAGGATCAAGGAATGCAAACTTCAGGTGAGGAGATCTTCTCTAGACTCTCCACAGGAGTAAAATTGAGTCTGCAGTTGTGGGTACACAGGCAGGTACCTGTCGTCAGCAGGGTCTGTGGTGTGCTTCTGCCAAGAGGTCTGCCCAACACAACCACAGCAGGGGCACATTCAGAGTGTGTCTATTGACCCATATCACAATTTCTGTGAGTTCCCTTTTCTTGACATTTGTTAGGTCTTTTCTCAAAAGTTTTTAGATGTTTTCTTAAATTTTGTAAGATCTTTTCTTATTGTTCAGGTTAATTGATCATCTAATCAATTTTTTTTTTTCATACTGTTACCCAGTATTAGAGAAGACTTTGATCTCCCCTTTGCAAGTTTGATTTATGAATTTTTCTGTTGACTGCATCAACCTGTGTCTTTAAGGAGTTCAATGTGACTGACTTTGCATCAGAAAAATATTAAGAAAAGAAAGAAAAACAAAAGCAATGGCTTGTCAATTGAGGAAGGCAAGAGAAGGAAGAATGGGTATATAAAGCAGGAGAATTACTATATTTTATATTTCATATATTTATATACATATACTATATATTAATGTAATAATGTATTTATACATAAAATATATTTATATTTAATTTTTATTTATATTCAAGAGGTTTGGGCCTTATGAGGGTTGTGGGATGGTATAGATGAGTGTATAAGGGCATGAAATAATCAGTGCAGTTTGGCTCGTTTTACATGTGCTAAGAACTGTCATGTGTTTATTGTGCAAAGTTTGAAGATGTGTCCCAGAGGACATCACACTCATACAATCCACCCACCAGCCTCGTGTCCCCCCATGGGGCCTTGCACACATTTGGAAACCACAGAAAACAGGTCTTTCCATTTCCACTGTTTTCTAAAAGGAATATAATTCATACTGAAACTGGTTCATATCCCCGATTAATAAGGGAAGTAATATGGACATTCACTTCAGAAACCGACTACAAGTCTAAGTGCTAATGTTGTTACATAATACATGGCAAAATATGGAAACATTTTCTATCTTTTGTGTTTGGTTAATGCCTTTTGAGAAAAACAATGTTTTCTTGGGGTTTTGTTTGTAAAGCTAACCTCGAATAATGCAAATTTCCAGAAAAAATTCAATAATGTGTTTTTAAGTTTAACAATTGGATGAGTATTCTTCACACTAAAAGAGGATGGAAGCTTCTGTTTCTCAGTGAAAGCTAAAATAAAATGTGACACTGGTAGGATTTCAAATGAATTGAAGAGGGTACTGTTCAATTGGTATCATGAGGTCCCAAATGCTGTTTCTGTTGAAACTGGTAACAGCATAGCAGAAAAGTTGTTTTCTTGCTTAAGTACTTATTGTTATTCATCCATCAGTATTGTACCAAAAGCATCTAATTTAATATCTGTGGTTTGCTTTTCATCTGCAGAAGGAAACTGTTCTGCAGTCTCAACAAGGAGGTAGAAGAGAGAATTGTGAAGGAAAAATTGCACTTCTCAGGCCTGCCCTGGGAGATATGGCTTTTTTAGCACATAGACAAGGGAATAATAGAGTCGTTATGACTTGGAATTGACCCATGCTTAAATGCACCAGTGCAAACTTATGGGAAAATGTGTGGTGCTTAGCACAGTGCATCTCCACTGCCCAATCACAAATATTTTTTATACAAACAGTAATGCAGCCATTCAGTGGTATAGAAGGTGCTGAGAAATAATAAACAGAAATTCAGAATTGAAATTAGGTTTTATCACAATTTTCCCTTTTTACTTACACATACATAATTATTAATGACCAGCATTTCTTTAAACAGAATTTTACAAATTCCTAGTACATCTTTTTGACAATGAGATAAAACAAAGGCTACAGATGAACACCTTCATGTATTTTGCAGAACATTTGATGGAGTTCTGTTTTTTTGCCTGATGCAGTCTCTAAATTCTAATTTTACTTAGGAAAAGTGAATGCAATAATTTGGTTCATGGCCCTATTGTGGAAGTTCAGGATCCATGATTTTAAATAATCAAGAGTAAAATGAGATCTTGTAGAACTATCAGTGAGCAGAGTAGTCATCAGAACTGAGTTCTCATTTGGGATTGGGGATATCCTTCTCCAGCCTCTCCTTTTTTTCTTTCTTCTGAATGGTCCTGATTTGTCATCTACGTATAACGCTGTAATCCCCACAGCCAAACTTGTCAGTCATTCTCCACCATAATAATCTGCTGAGGTTTTAAAAATCTGGTGATGAGTAGAATCTCATTTAATCAACAAAGAAAACTATCATAATTGTTTCAAGTGCAGAGCTCTGCTACACTGCAGACTATATGCAAGTCCTGCCCATTGTGCTGCGTCAGTGACCTGGAAACAAGGACTCCAGTGCTAACAGGGGGACTTGAAATGTCAGGAGTTTCATGATTCAATATAGAGAATGCAACAGAGTAATAGCATGAAGCTTTTTGCATGTAGCTTGATGCTTACATTTTGCGTCCTAAAAGGATCTCCAGCAAAACCCCTTTTTTTTTTTTTTTTTTTTTTTTAATTTCTTAAAATTCTCTGTTAGGAATAGTTTAGTAAGAAACTATAAGGGAAAACTAAAAGAAAGTATTAAAGCCAGTAAATAGGCCATTTTGAGTTTTCTTAGGTAATGATATGCATTTTTATGCTTCCAAGGCCTAGACTTACAGTCATCCTTTATTCCTGGTAAGCATTTGAAGAGAAAGATTATGAAAATTGCTGATCTGTAGTTCAGATGTCTTGACTCTACGTATTTGTATGCTCTATAAAAGAGCTGATTCAACTTGTGCTGATTCATTCAAGTAAGCATTCTGCTGGCTAATATGAGTGCTAAGGTTAAACCAGCCCCATGATTGGCATGGCTCACTGCTTGAGTGTTTGATCAGGATAGGTATTACAACCCATACTTTACTTTGATTTCAGTGATTACATGATTTTCAGTACCTGAGTTTGCAAACTTGCATTGTCCTTTGTACATCTGCCTGCTGCCAGGCTTTTGGCTGTGCTAACATACCCCTAAAGTGATTAATGGTGGAGTAACATTACACTCCTGACAACCACTGCCCATTTGTCAGTCACAGCCTTGGCCCTATATTACTCTTCCCATCACAATCCTTCAGTGAGTATTTCTTCCTTGTGAAGATCCTCCATGGATAAATTTCTGAGACTGTAACAAGTGCCACAGCCTCAGGCTACTCTTTATTCTGAGTCACTTCATCTTGCAAAGCTTTCTCCATCATGTCAGGATGATTTCTTGTTTTATCCAAAGAGGTGATGTCATACAACCAGTGACCTCTGGAAAAAGATACAGTGGGACATGTTGTGCGTACTCAGCACATCCCAAAAAATAATTGTGAAATCAAAGGAAGAAAAAAAAGAAAAATATCAGTTAAATGGTCTGAAGTCTTTAAACTATAGCTGTTCTTACTGTGCTACACAGTTTTCGTCATATCTACAGATAAGAAGCTCTACTTACTAGACTGTGATAGCATGGAGGAGCTGCCATCACCCTGCAAATTATATCACACCCTTATCACATCATGATTTACATCTAGCAGATTTGTGACAGTCACTCCAAAGCCTCACTCACCCTGTGGAACTGAGCCAGAATGATGAAAGGGCAACACTTGGCAAAGTAAAACCCAATGAACAGAACTTAAAGGAAGATACTATTCTTATTATTGAATTATAGCAGATATTGGAAAGGACATTTGGAGATCATTTAGTCGATTTCTCCTGCTCAAGCATGGTGAGCAGCAGCAGGTTGCTTAGTTCTCGGTCTAATAAGGAGTATCTCCAAGGATGGATATTATATAGTCTCTCTGAACAGCCTGTTCCATTGTTCAAATGCTCCAGTGTTTCTTCTTATGTTAAAAGGCATGTATATGTCAGTGAGGGCTCACTTCCTCTGGTTCTGTCTATATTCAGCAATACTGAAAAGAGCCTGGCTCCATCTTCTTGTCTCACTCCCTTTGAATATTTATATACAGTGATAAGACACTATGAATCTTCTCTTCTAGAAGCAAATAATCCTATCTCAGACTTTTCTTATAGAAGAGATGCTTTTGTCCTTTAATAATTTTTTTGGCCCTCGAGTATGCTTTCTCCAGTATGTCCATGTCTCTCTCAAACTCGAGAGACCAGAACTGCACTCCTCAATCCAAGTGTGGCATCAGCAGAGCAGAGGACAGGAATGGGATTGTCTCCCTCCAGCTTCTGTCAACACTGCCCCATCACTGAGGCAGTGAAATGAATTTTGCTTTGCATTACACATATAAGATACAATTCAGCTTCCTTAAGCAAATAATTGTGCCATATATACCAAATGGGGAAAGGAGATGTCTGGAGGCAATATAAAACATCCATGTTAGCCTAAAATAAACACTGCAGAATACCTGACATTTGTCTGCTATGTAGATGATGTTTCTAAACATATTCTGATTAAATAGAGTGCTGATTCAGTATTACATGGTAAAGATATATGAAGGGAGATGAATTTCTGACCATTGAGAAAAAATGCCTTGGTAAGAAAGAGAGCTGAAGAAAGCATTGAATTGAAGTATCCAGAAAACAGAACTTTTTGACTCCACCATTCAGTGTAAAGTCTATTTATCAGGAAACACATAATAGGTGAAAAGAGGAGTTTATTTTTGCTAAAAGCACAGAAAATAACTAGATGCTTAAAGAGTCAGTAAACCACATACAGTGGCTCCTTCTTGGACTCGTGCTAAGCTCTATTTGTTTCTACAATGGCATATGGGATCCATGTACTGCTTGCATAGCAGACTGTCTTCTATCCCAGAAACTGCCCTGGGCTAATGTGCAATGTGTATGAGATCCAGTCGTGATTTGGATTCCATGTTTTTTGCAGGATAATGCAATCAATAAACTCAGAAGTTGGGTAGGTCATTAGGTTACTTTTATCTGGAGTGATCCAAAAGATTGTGTATTTTAATCTCTTTATTCAAGTGCAATCAATGATGTGTCTAGATTTTTATGAGTTTTGATACCACATTCTTAGAGGACATGTGTTCTATATATAGATGTATAATGCTAAATATATATGCCTCTTTCTTATGGCCTATCCACTCCTAGCATTGCAGGTGAACAAAGTTCTACCTGACCAAGTATTGATGAAACTTTTTTAAAAGCTGTTTCTATCAGTGCATATTTATGGTATTTCTTGTGGGCACATTTATGATGTGACTCCCAGAAGACAGGATCCCTAATGTCTCTGTGAAACATTTCCTGCCTCCTCTGGGATAACTATTATTGACCAAACTCTTGTTTAGCTGTTATTTGTTAAAATAAAAAAGTGTATTAGTATTTTTTATGCATGCCCAGCACATAAACATTAAAAATATACAAGTATCATGCTAGAAGTTCGTGAAAACTGGCTGTAACACCAGACCTTTGTCTAACTTATGATCTTTTACAGCATAAGAGAGCTGAGCTAGTAGGAATTCTACTATAGCATGAAAGAGCTGAGCTAATAGAAATCCAAGGCCAAAAACCAGGAAAATGTGGTCAAATTAGCAATAAACTGTGTGGAAGGATGTGACTGTGTGTTTGTTAAGGCAAGGAATGTCCATAACAGCAAACAACTGTCAGGGACTGGCAGGAAGAAAGCAAGGTGAAACCAAAAGTAATTGACTGAACAGATATATCTACGAAAGGATTTGAGAGACAGATTTGTGCCTCACAACACGTTGTGGCTGTTAACAAAGATATCAGATTGCAAGATAATGTTTGATGATATGACATCAGTGGAAATAGATGAAAATCAGGTTCAGATATTCATTTTGGTACAGTCTTGTGTTCCTACTTTCCACATGTGCTTGTCTTTCTATTCACTGTCTAGACTAGGCTGAGCTCTGGGTCCTTGTATTTGTGAAGTGCCTGCAGCAACTAGATTCTGTTTTCAGACAGTGGTCCTATGAGCTAGTGCAATATAAATTATTAATGAAGCAATTAATATTGCATTACTAAATTCATATACTTTAGACATGATGCTTCCTGTCTATAAGGCTTTCAAGAAATAGTATCTCCAGCTTACTGAGGAACAAATGTGAGACAAGCTGGTTTGCTTAGTGTAACATGAGAAATCAACCAGAGAAACTGGCTCCCAGCACTATTTTTTGAGTGCCAAGAGGCATAAATGTGCTTTTCAGAAGATACTGCTTCTTGTATATTCCTTCCTAGACAAGACTGCTTTAATTTTGGTACAGCCTAAAAAGAGCAGTAAGTTTCTACTTTCTTCTGCTCTTCAAGTAATAGAAATAGTATTTGTTGGACTAAATATTGCTGAACCATCTTCCACTTTTACTAGTGTTGCAGATGGTCATGATGACAACAGAATTATGTATTTTAAAGTATTATTGAATAAGAAAATGGTTGTGGGATATTTTTAAACACCAGAGAAAACTGATACTATAAAGTAGAGGAAAATAATACAGCTCTCATGAGTTCTTACTTTCAGAAACTCTCATATTTGGATGTCACTTTCAGGAGGAAAGGGAAATTAGTGAAGATGATATAAAATGTTATTATTAAAGACCTTATTTTTATCATCTCAAATTCCAAATGCTATATGTAAACTGTTATATCTATTTGGTGCTTATCATTGGAGAGACCAAATAAAGAAGACCCTTAATAATTTCAAGATACTAGGATTTGCCTGATGATTTCTTAAATTATTATCTATAATGCATGTATATTTTCCTGTCATCAGCTGATGTGTGTATAAATGGAACCAGCAAATGGAAAATGCAAACTAAGGAAGGCAAATCCTTCTCAGCTCAATAAGCACCTTGACAGGGGAGAAGGAATAAGAGTAAAGTATTCATATTTTCATATACATTTTTCGGTGCCTTTTTAAAATTTTTATTAAGTAATACAGTGATTAGGCAAAAAAAGCAGAATTGTTTTATACACAGTGAAAAAGACAGGACATTACTTTTCTCCAGTGCTTTGGCCATAGTCTTAGAGTGCTGTGAGTTAGTGAGACTTAAATTAATCATCTTTTTCAGCTAAAAAGCAGGAAATTATGTATTTGCTCAGTATATGAGTTCCATTGTTTCAATACCAACTAATGACAGGCTTCTTTCAATTAGAAAATTCAATAAATAATAGATATTAAAGCGAAAATTGACTTATTTTTCTATAAGAAATACCACAAACAAAGTAGATACACAGTAAATGATGTGCTTTGTGTTTGCATTACACACTCTGACTTCAGATAGTGAAAATCTCATAAAGACAACTACAGCTTAAAATTTGATTTCTCTGTCTGCATTTTATATAAATGCTCTTATGTGGTATTTTTTCAGAAAATGATTAGTCTTGACTGAGATTCTGAGATTCTCCATACTAAAATGGCACAGAAAACTGAAAGACTAGGTAGGGGAAATCTTCTTGTGATTTCCAGTTCCTCCTTTATTTTTGTATACTTCTGGCTGATAGAAGGCAGCAGAAGAGCACTCAGCTGATGATGAAATAAGGGAGGTCACATGTAAGGGTGAAAATGTTTGCAGACCTGCTACTGTTGGTAAAAAGTCTCAGTGATACTCTGCTCTTGGAGAACTTCCCATGAATAGAAAGATCTGGTAGTAGACGCTGAAATTGTTACTGAAAATTATTGGAGGAAGTTACTGGATTTTTTTTTTTTAAATTGTGGAGTTTAATGTAAGCTATAAAGAAATCTTAAGTCTTGTTTCAATATAATAACTTCTAGATTCTGTATCTCTTTGCAAAGTTTGTGTTTGAAAGCCATCCTCCAAACCACTATCATCATACCAAATATATATTTTGATAACTTCTGGGAATTAACTGATGTTGGAGAAAGAGTTTGCTTTAATTGATAATTTTTATTCGTAAAAAAGTTACATTTATATTGCTCTTGAGTGTACTATCTCAGGATGAAAAGTAGGTTATGGTAAAGAGAAATAATCTAAACCTCAGTTAACCACACAAATGTGTGTGGAGTGGGACTTAAAAATGAACAACCGCCTTCAGAATGTGTCTCTGATGTTGCAGCCATTAAATCCTGTGTTTCAAGTGAGGAATTTTAGGGCATTTGGCAGTAAGCTATTTAATTCCCAGGAGACTCAAACCTCTTGGCTATTTCAGTAGCTCAGACTGCTGGAAATGCAGAAATTTTTGTCCTTGCTAAGAATGAGCAAAAGTGTCTTAAGTGGTTCCCAATAACTAAGAAACTAATTTTGCAGTTAAAGAAACATGCAGAATCTTCTATATTCTTTGACTCAGAAACTCACTGCAAAGAAGAATATAATATGAAACATCCTTTAGTCAGTCTAAAGAGTGGCCAAAGGCTTTTCTACTGAGATTCCTGACTGTAGGTGAAAATACTGGTGAAACTGCTGGATGTAGTTCTGGCAGACCAGTATTGACTAGGTCTGGAGTTAAGGACGAGATGGTCCTTACCTGGAGGAAGAAAGAAAACAGCCACAGAAACCAGCTGCTTTGAGGTGCTAGTCCAAGTAGAATGGGGAGCTGCTGCTGAGCCAAAATAATTTCATTTCCCAGTTAGAACATAGTAGCAATGGGACAAGAGTTACCTGGGAGTTGTTTTAATCACCTGGTTTTGCCAAACAGAACTGACTTGCCTCAAGCACAGCAGGATAGCAGACTAATTGTATCAAGACTATAAATAGACTGGTACTAAGGAGTGTATTCTAAATTTTGAGTGATAGATGCAGTCTAATAGGGTATGCTAGTGATTCAACAAAACAATATAAAGATGGTGATGCAACAGTTTTTGTTTACTAAGATGTCTTCTAGCTAAAAAATTTAAAAAAGGAAATATAAATCATAGAGAATTTCTAAGTTACTGTATCCTATTGTAATCTTATTTCTTCAAGTAATGTGTTCTACACAATGCTCTCAAAAGTAGATACGGCTTTATGAGTCTGTCTCCTTTTTATTCTGTATATATGTACCTAATGATAGAGTGTGTCTGCAGCATTGAATCAGACCAAACAGCTCTCTTTCATCTCTTCAGTGTCCAAGGGCTACTTGCCCATTGGAAGTCCTGCTTAAAACACAAGTTGCTTCTGGAATTTGAAGACTTTTCTTTGCAGTTGATCATGTTTGTTGACACAGTACTCCCCTCCTGTAATGTAATCAAAACCCTCACTCATATAGCACTGCCCTGTGCCTAAATGAGCATTTGCCTTCCCAGCTGTGTTTACCAGACATGAAGATGCATCTCCACCACCACAGAAGGATTGGAGAAAAAATCACCAGGAGGGGATTGTCCTCTACTCAGCAAAAAACATTATTTTTGCTTCTAATGAAACAAAAAATCAAATGTGTATTGCCATATCTGTTCCTGCTGTGTTCACTTAGTGGGAGAGTTCGTCACAATCCACAAAGCAGAGCAGCAGAGTTATGATAATCCATTGTGATTCATGTTAATATAAAAGCTATTTAATTTTTATTTAATCCCTCTATTTTGCACTCTAATCAGTTGGTTGGGTTCAACACTGGATTGTTTTTCTAAAGGAGATTAATTTAGCTGAACCTCTCTGACTCTACCTAAAATACTACCCCTGGTGAAAGCTGATGAAAAAGCAGCATCACAGTAGTTTTGCCATGGAAACAGTCTGTTTAATTTCTGTCTGCACAGTGGAACAGTCAAATACTGTAGATTGAAGTGGTTACCTTGCCAGCAAAAGCAGTACAAACCTATAGTTTGTGTGACTGTAAACCAGTTAGCAGTCAAAGGCAAACTAGGATATATAAGGCAGATCACATGATTTCTTCAAATAAATCTGACTAAGAAAATAGTTTTCAGCTCCACTGGTTACCAAATAAACAGGGAGGCTGAAACAGTGTTTCAGGGAATATAATCAGAGTATCTGGTTTTATTAAAAAGCAGAAAAATTATCAGAAATAGAAAAGGTTGACTCTAAGTATCCAGTGCACATATCTAATTCTCAACATTTGTGCTATACACCTTAAAGGAACAGACAGAACATTATATGATGTAATTTTTATAAAATGGATAGAGGAAAAACAGAGCACAAATGTTATGTAAAACCTGAGGGAACAAATCAGCTAAATGGCATTAAAAATAAATTTTCTTTAAGGATACTTTTAAATATGTCCTTTCTCTGCTTAAAGTTGAGCTAGAAAATGTTTTTAAATGTAACTGAAATTGTAGTCATGAGGAGCACAGACATATCTTTAGAAAATTATTTATCTGATTAAGAAATTTTCTCACCTATAGAGACTTCTCTTTCATACAGGAGAATTATATTGACTTAATAAGAGTATTTAAAGATTGTTTATAAATCTTAGCTTCTGAGTGATTTGCTAAGCACAAGCTCTTATGTGCCAAGCTACTTGAGCCATGGATTTTAAATTTATTTTATGTACAACTCTCTTACCAACGAAACAACCAGAGCACAAGCTGCATTCAGTCCGTAAGCTTTTGGCAGAGTAAAACAGACCATTGGTTTACTCTTTATTTTCATGTGTGAAAAGTTAATACCTAGTATGACCTAGGGAGGCCAGGAAATACATTTGGGAGCTTGTTGTTTAAAGAAGCACTGATAATGCAGCATAGTTATAAATTTTCTTTGATGTTTTGTAGGAGTAGAGTTGTGATTCCTGCATATGCTTTAAGTAGTTGATTCTGTTTGCTGCACAGAGATTCAGAATCTTCTCACAGAGATTCTTGCCTCCGTCAGGATTGAAATTATAGTTACTGAGGTATAGATTTATTACCTTAGAAAATATCAACTCTTCAAAACTTGAAGTTATTAACATCACACCATAACCATCAGTCTGCTGTGGGGGAGTTACATTCTCCTCTATGCAAATATATACGCAGGGATGAAGTTACATTTGGGGATAGGTATCCAGCTTTCCAGGGTAGAACTCCATCACTGTCATGCAGGAGCACTGCTCTTGCTGGTTTGTCTGTCCTGTCATTTCATATTGCCAACATGGGTTTGCTGTTGTATGGGCTACCAACCCAGGCATGCATAGCTGCACTTGTGTGTGTGTTAGCTTTCCATGGAGCATGTTGGAAGCTGCTGACAGCAAGCGGCATATCTGGCAGACGACATTTATTTTTTATAGGCTTTCACACATGACAAATCACAGCAAATTTACATACCACTGGCCTAATGATTTCAATATGAAATGTGAAAGTGCTTGAAATAAAAGTTGAGAATCCTGAAAAGAAACTCAGGGACAAAAAAACACCCCTGTATGTTTGGGAGAACGTAGTGGTGGATTTCTGCTCAAATTGTAATCTGCCATTCTCTGTGGCAAAAACTTTGCTTTGTGGCCTATTAGGTATTCAGTGGAGCCTGCTAAGCCACCAGGAAATGATGCAAGGTGTGACCAGGGACTGCTGAGAGAGGCAGTGTTCAGCCAGCTGTGAGCTGCTCATGTTGCCAGCTCAGAGGCTGACAGAACAAGTTAGAAAAGAGCAGAACAAATACAGTGTGAGAGAAGTGAAAAGAGGAGGTAGACAATTTAACTAGTAAAACTAGTAAGGGGAAAGCAAGAGAGATTCTGAAAATGTTCTATGAGAAATGAGGCATAATCTGCTATAGGGAAGGGAATGAATGAAAACCAGGATGAGGGGAAAATGCTAGAAAAAAGTGCACTGAAAGGAAGTCTAACTTCATAAGGTTACTTTGTTATAGAGTGTATGAAGTAGTATCCATTCCACTTTATGCTTCAGAAATGTGGTCAGTGGAAAATCATGAAACAATAGTTATTCATATTCAAACAAGTTTTTTCCAGCTTGTGAGGCGAGCTAGTGTTGGTTCAGATTAAGACTTTGTAGCAATTTTTTTACAGGTTTGTTCTGAAAAAGCTTGACATACTCCAAGTAAGGGTTCTTACTTGTTTCCCCCTGTGTCTTATATGTTTCATTACAGTTTAATGGATTAGCGTAAATAATTGTCCATGGCAAAAAATTACCATGCTGTCTAGGGAAGTACTTGTTTCCCTCCTTTCAAATGATGCATTTGTCACCTGCTAAAACTGATTAGTATGCTTTAGAAACGAAAAGAATTTATGAAATCCAAGGTAGTATTTATAGTATTGCTTAATCACTCTGGCAGGCTGAAGACTTCAGGAAAACATTTCTGTTTGGAAAAGTATTTAGAGAAAATTCATGCTATTTTGAGCCTTATATTTAGGAAGACTGCACTACTGAATTTGAGTATGCACCAAGTATTGTCAACTAAAAAACCCAATAAAGTTTGAGAATTATTTTGACTCGAAAGAATTTTTGGTTTTTTTTTGCTCTTAAGGAAAATCTGCTAGCCCATGTACTGTGCTAAAGATGCGATGAGAAATTAGACTGTATGTCTGATGTGTAGAATAGCAGCCTCCCTCCACATGTCCTCTGAATTTTCACTGGTGGTGGAAACTTGTCTCAATAAGGAGGTTCCAACCCAATGTTTGTGTGATGGCTCAGCTGTGTCACATTGGGAGAAGTCAGAGCTGAAATGCCAATTCCATAGGGCTTGGAGTGGCAACAACACCCATATGTTTCAAAGGATACTGAGATCAGTCAGGATTTTCCAGGCCAGGAACTCTAGGATAACAAAAGCAGTGACCTTCCAGCTAATCTCCAGTATTATTTAGTGTTCACATCAATAGTATATACTGCACAAAGTTGACTCTTATGTTGTATGAGAATCATAATTATTGTTATTGAACCAGAGCAAAATTCAGTTAATACTCTCACTTTTGACTGCACAGAGCTTTCTGAAGTCTGTGCCAGAGATAATTAAAGAATGGCTCAAATAGAAGTTTCTAAGGCCTTGGAAATATTGTGGGAAATAAGCTGCTCAGTTTTTCTTTACTGCCATTATGTATTAGAAGTGACACTACTAAAACTGGGTTCATCTTTCTGGTCCAGTAGACCAATTGAGATATTCATATTTTGCAACCCCCGATTGCCCAATTGTTGGCATCACTTCTCCAATTACAGCTGCTTTGCAGAAAGCCATATAATATTATCTGAAGGCTTTTAATATCTATGTTTCATGTGGAAAATACCTGTAAAGATATGAATGAGAAGGGTAATCTATTTACTTAAGACGTACAAAAAGGAGCAATTTTTGCATTCTGCTGTATGTAACTAAATTGAAGAGAAAATTGAAGTTGCTGAAAAAGAAATCAGCAGGGAAAATAAATTCACTGGCTTCCAGTGGTCTTGATCTGAATTTGACTTAATGGTTTTTACTTACATGTCTAAAACTGGTCTTCTTCAAGAATTGTTAATTAATATTTTGCTGCTTAGGACTTGATCCTTTGATTAGCTGTTGTTTTGATGGCATTTTTTAATTAAAAAAAAAAAAAAAAAAAGGAAGAGTGTGCTGATTCACTAAGATGCTTAAGCATTTAAAACAGACCCAAGTTCATTTTTTGCATGTTCCTTTTTAGCTTAGATTTAAAAAAAAAAAAAGGCCACTGGCACCCTATATCTATGTGCACAATATGCAAGGCTAGTTATACATCTGTTTGATCAATACCAATCTTTCATAATGGAATTAGGTTTTCTAGAAGTGCACTCAATTTTGTCCATTAATTATTGCATTTTGAAGCTTTTAAAAGCCTAATTAGGTTTTAAAACCTTAATATCTACATTTAGGTTTTCTTTAGTTGCTAGATTACTTTTCATCCCATTTCCTCCTAATTTTTCTTCAATTACAATTTCCATGTCTCACAATAACATACTTCCTTTATAGAGGAGTTTATTTTAAATTGTGAAATAGGAAGAGGAAGGTGAATGTGAAAGATAAATGCTCTTACAGCATATCCCCACTATTTTCTATCTTACGTGCTTCAGGGTGAAGGTTCCTGTTAGCAGGCTGGGCAATCATATTAGTTATTTTGTCAGTGGTAAACTGTAGCTCAGATCTCCATTGAAGCCACAAAAGCAGCAAACGTGAGTTTTTGCTTGTGATAATTTATTTTATGAGCTTGGAGCTGGTACTGCATGGTTCAGATACACATCCTGCTGACTATGCATTGGAAGCAAATTTGCTAATATTATTTCTTAGCTTCTTTTCTCAAGGCCAGCACTCCCACCTATAATAGACTTTACATTTTGTGGTGAAAATTTTCACTATCTGCAGAGTAGTCTGAAGAGAAGGACATAACTTTTTTTCAGTATGTGAGATTGCTAAAAAATAGCAGGACTGTGTATATGAGCTGCAGTGAGGTCATGAGGCACTTATGATAAACTGGAGATTATTAAATTGCAATAAATTGCTGAAATTTTTCTATACATAGCTCTGTAAAGGCACCACTGAAATATTATCTTACTGAAAGAAATGCTTTTGTTATGATTTCAGATCTTAAAGCAGCAGATTGTGTCCCTGTAATTGCATTAGTGTCATTTTTTTCAGAAAGTTATTTGAAGTACAGTTCATTTGCAGCAAAATAAATTCATGTGCCCTTTGGCATGTTAGATTATTGTAGATTGGAGGACAGTGGTGAAGGAAAATAAAGGGAAATGGGAAGAATTTGGTATCCATTAAAGTCTTGCATGCTTTGAATTAATCTTAATGCACAGTGTAAGACAATTGAACCCATTTATCTAAATGTGCGTAGCTGGGTAGAAATATCAGATAGGGACTAACCACTGTTCTTTCATCAAATTTCATTTTCACAAAAGCATCAGATACCTTCTTTTTACAGTAGGTGAGGCAGCCTCTTTCAGCTTGGCTCCTGTGACCAGCAGCTGCAAGAGCACAAGAGTCTGTCATGCAGCTGCACACAACATGAAATTGAGTGGAAAGAAACAGGATAGAAAACATCCCATACAACTGGAAAAAAAATCTTCTCTGGCAATGTTGAGGGTTAAAATACCTGCTACAAAATACTGGTTTTCCACCAATTTTCTGTATGAGTTCTGTAGCTTTCTAAAGGAAAGATATCAGTAGAAGGATACCTTTGGACAGCTTGTTTTTTTACTTGTTTCCTTGTTTTTTTCTGTTGGTATTGGCTGCTTATTATATGTTACTTTTAAAAGGTTAAGGGAACAAAACCTCATTTTAAGAATATTTCTGTGATTTCTGGAAAACTTCTTGATAGCTAATTTGGAATATTTTGATTGTAGCAGTAACATAGATGTATAATAACTAAACCTAACTAAAACTTCTGAGCTAAAGCATCCCAAATGTGTTGCTGTTTGAAATATTGAACAAGGTTTGATAAAATATTTGCATTTGTTTTTCATAAACTTGAGCCAAAAGAGTTGATTTATGTTTCGAAAATAGTTACGGACACATGGTGTTCAAGTTGGCCTCTTACAGGATTTGCCACTTTTTCCTTTGGATCTTTCTGGCAGTGTGTTGAAAGTGTGATAATGTGTTTACTGCACATCCTGGAAGTGAGAGTCCAGAAATTATGGAACACTGGGACAGCCCTGACACATGTAGAGTCCAGGGGGAAAAAGACATTTACCTCATCATTAAATAAGCACTGAAGATTTTAAAATAACCTTTGGTTTTCTCCCTTGACTCAAATACAAAAGGATAATTAATTTCTGGCTGCAGTTAGCATAAATGTGTACAGGCTTTTTTTCCCCCCAGGCAGATTACCTGAAAGGCCCTGCACAAAAGCTGTGTAAATCATTCGTATGCTCAGGCCTGAAAGATTTAATACAGCAGAAAGAACATTGTATATTTGGTTGCAAAGAAAATCAATTTTGCAAGATATTAAACCTGTCTGAGTTAATAGCTGTGTCTTGTGTATTATGGATCAAATTCACCTTTCATGTAAGCACACAAATCTAACTTCAGTCAAGAGAGATTGAAACTGAATTTGACTCACTATGTTTAGATCCAGATGCCAATCATTTATACATTTAATCACAAAAGAAAATCTGTGATTGAAGGTTTAGGATAACTTTCCAGTCTTTTGATTGATATTAATTGCAAAGCTGTGTTTGTTTTGGAAACTAGAGTGAGTAGTAACCAATTCCTGTTAATTAATGTTTTCTAATTATTAGTGAATTGTCTAAGGTTTTAAAACTTTTCATGTTTTTCTTAGATTCAAATCATTGTATGGAGCATTTTTAACATGCATCACAGAACAAATAGCTGTAAAATATGGCTGAAGCTGTAGTCTGAAGCTGTCCTGATTAATTGCTAAGAATGAATTTAATGTTTTAAAAAGCTGAAACATGTCAGATATCAAGCAATGGTAGAATCTTGCCTGCCTTGTGCATTGAAATCTATGACAGTTAATGTTTTGGCAAATGCAGTTGAATCATTTGTGGTTAAATCTGAATGCATACATGAATATGTAAAACCCTCCAAATTCCATTAGGCTCACTTGCACTCTATGTGCTGCCATTTGGTAATACTCTGGCAATGATTTGCTACTAGTAAAGTCCTTCTCAGGCTTGAAAGTAAACGTTTGTGGGCGGGAATGGGCAAGTGATAGATTTTTCTATGTTTGGAGATGCTGCATGCCCTGAAGAATTTGTACTAAATATAGTCACCTCACCACCTTGCAGGCCACTTGTTCCTGTACTGTTGCATCTTACAGTCCTTCAAAATGTCAGGACTGTAGGTATTTGCTCAAAATAATATTTTTTGGGCAGTGGGTTATAGTCACTGGAGACTTCTGTGAAGGTCATGTTGGTTTGTCTTAAATAAAAACCTTTTAAAAATATATTTTTTTTATGTTGACTAATTGCTGACAGTAGTTGAGCTCCTTTAAATAAAATAATAAAAATCTACATGATTGGCTGCAAATGCCTGAGGTAGATATGGAATTGATAACTACCTTTAATTTCTGACAGCAACTCAACTCTGTAGCATACTGCAGATAGTAATCACAGCCTTGATCTTCCTCCTCTCTCTTCCATGAACATCCCATATAATATTTAATCACAGATTCTCATCCTGCTGAAGTCAACAACAAGATGGTCTTCCTAATTATACAATTACATAAACAGCAAGAACCCCTACAGTGTAATGGAAAATGTGCATTCTGAATACTGACAAAATATTTCAGGGTGAAACAGTGTACTTTGTATTGTCAAGTCCTGCTAATCAAAATTTTTAAACTTACATCAGATTCAGGGTTCTTAGTTTTGGACAATATTTAGTGGGAGGACTACAGGGAGTGGAGGGATGTTATCTCTTTATTTTTAATAGCAACGAATGGGTTATTTTCCTAACAGAATAAACCTATAGGTGTCCAAATATTAATAAAATCCCACTCATTTATTACAAAGCTAAATACATACAAGTAGGGACATTCTTTTTAAAATCTGTGATATTTCCTTTTTTTCATGGTTAGCTTTTTTTGCTTAAATTTAACTAAGGATAATCATCTATGCTTACTTTTAAGACTCAGGCATCTAAGGCTTACACTGAACATTGGTAAATGTATATCTGCACAGAGAAGGGTTAAGTTACATAAAGTATTTAAAAATCTGCAAGTTACTGGATTTAAGTACAGTGTAACTACAGATAGAAGTAATAAATTTTAAATTAATGATAGAGAAGACATAATTATAGAGGGAGGACATGTACATTTAATAATTTCTTGCCTATGAAAATGTTCTGATTAAACAAAAATCCATCACTCTGCTGGAGATATTGTTCTTTCTCCATTGATGTAATAAAAGAGAAGTTGAATTTATGGGTAGTAGTAAGAGAAATCTACAAAAGCTTGCTTGAAAGTATACCATGGGAGACAATTTGCTCTTAAAAGATTCATAGACAATCTTATTTTTCTGTGATATGACAGAAGGAAAATGCTTAAGAAAAACATAAATGAAATTTCCAAATTGCTACTTAAAAATCTACTCTGGCTCAGCTTGGAAATCTCATAACAGTGGCAAGGGGTTGCCAGTATTTGGTAGCCGTTTGGATGCAGCTGAGAAAAGACTTTAGGAAAGGCATTTGGGAAAGAGAAACACTTTTAAATGCAGTTGTTAAAGGAGAGGGTGGAAGTAGATTTTATCATTGTGATGTTCACTGTGTTCTACAGAGTGGAATAATTCCCCTGAAAAAGTAGCTCTGGAGTGCATGGGAAGTAGTTACCCAGTATCGGGATAATTTTTAAAAGAAAGTACAGAAATTTTTGCTTTGCTTTCCATCAATAGATTCCACTCCATCATAACAGAAAAGGGTTCTGAAAATGCTCAGCTTTTTTTTGGCCAAATGATTTTTACACTGGAAGATCCCTCTAGGACATGTACTGAAGTGTCTTTTTTTTCAGGTATTGAAACCTGTTCTCTACTAATAAAGCTGACCCTTTCCTAACTTTTTACAGGGAAAGTCTACTTGATGCTGGTCTCCAAAAATGCTTGGTTTGGTGTTTTCAGCTCTGTTAGCTAAAATGTTAATATTACAATATGAGCTTTGTGGTAAAAATGTCAAGATACCATCAAAAAGCTAAACTGAGAACAAATTGTTCTCATTGGAAATGTACAATACAAAATAGAAAGTCTGCTGGGCATATATCTTTGAAAAATATCCTCTTTTCTTTGTTTCTCTATACTTTCCCACAATATTTGAGGCCTAAGACATTTATGAAGAAGCTGTAGGGGAAATAGAGTAATTGCAGTCTGAATAAAATATTCAGACACTTAAGACATATTGTGTTAGTTTTCAATTCCTGTGACATAATTTTTTATTCTTTTAATAAGAATAAAGAATTGTTAACTCTTGTGAGTTTTTTCCCTATAGAAAATAATTTTCACATGTTTTAGCTAGCTAGCTATCTGCACTGAATGTAACATAGTGAGCCAGGTGACCTAGATCCTGTTAGCATTGCCTTATATAATCAGGCAGTAGTCTTATTCTTCATTAGGTTGTGAAAAAGAGATGTTTAAAGCAAAGGGCAGCACAGCTCTGAAGTTGTAGCTCCCAGGTTTTAGACATATCTTTTAGCCATGGAGTTTTTAGATGTATCTTAATGTTTTATTTTGTAAGATATAGACAAAAGAAATATATTGTAGAATATAATTATCTGTGCTGAAAACAAAGCCTAAACCAAAGAATACTGTGAAGTACTTTTCAGTATCACAGTTGTCATTTTGCATACCCTTTATTTGGACCAGCAAATTGTCCAGCAGCATTCAGGCTCCTAAAAACAGCATTTTAGTGTGAACAGACACATAAAATTCCTGTGTTAGGTGATTTCATGAAAAAATAACACAGAGATGGGCATTTTTCACAAGCAAACCTTGTCCTTCTGAGACTTGCAGTTTGATTTTCATAAATGCAGGCTTCTAATTTTTCTTTAATTTGAGCATTTTGCAGGCATGGACAGCCATAAAATACTGACACTTGGGAGAATCCATGGGGAACTTTCATGGGGAACCATTTACATTTTTTCCTTTTAGTGAAGGACCCAGATTCCAAAGGTTGGTCTTAAATGTCTGCTTCAAAACATACAATACCATGATGCTGAATTAGTTGTGCCTGAGTTTAATCTTGCATATTTCCTTTGCTATGAAGTCGTTAAAAATTAAAACACGCAGATCAGTAATTAAAGAATGGGAGGCTTGCAAGATGTTGCACAGTGCAGATGCTTACTGCAGATAAGGGACTTGCCCCCTAGCCACACTCAAGTGTGAGCACAGAGAATAGGAAATCTGTACCAGATTTGTGGTTGTAATGAGAAGTTTTCATTTCATGGAAATGGAAATTGGCCACCTTCAGCAGCATCATCCCCACAACCAGCTCCCAAAGTCTCCAGGAGCTGGAGGAGCAGAGAAAACCCATCCCAGTTATGCTTCCCTTCAGATCTCCTTCCTGCACTGCCACTGTTGATTTGGGGCTGCTGATCTCATGTGCCTGCTCTAATGCAGAGGTCTGTGCTCTTGGAGCTGCAACCTTCCCAAACTGTCAAGGAGTTGCTGTGATTTCTCTATACCTAGTTATGAACTGACAAGTGCACTTTAATTCCTCAGAGATTAAGGGTTTGTATTGTTACTTTTGCTTTTGAAAAGGTGCAAAATTGCTGCAGAAACATAAAAGAGGAAAAGAGATTAACAATCTCAGTTGTGTTACAGGGCAGTCCTTTGGATTGCTAAGAAATCTGGCTTCCCTCCACATCAGTAGCCACTCTAGCTTGACCTGTCACTTCTGTCTGCAGACTTTTCAAGTAGATATGACTGATTTGAGCTTCATTCATGCTGTGAATCTGTAAATTCCTCAGGCTGGACAAGATGAACTCGTTTTTAGTTGTCATATCTCCTGTTGCAGACCCTCTTCTGGAGATGAAGTAGCAGACAGATTGTTGCTGTTAATGATACTTTAATCCACAACTGCTGCCTGGCAAGGCCTGAGGGAGTGACATTAGAAAGCCCTAAATGCAATAAATGAAGTCTGAAATAGAACGTATTTCTAGCATTCACATAAAAGCAGAGTTCAGGGCCAAATTTGTCTCTGCATTTCAGTGGGGCAATACCAGTGATTACCATGGCTTTCCTGTCAGAAACAATAGTAAAGTTTGGTCAAATAGAATCCTCATATAATGTTTTTCAAAAGATTAAACTAAAATTTGAGTTCTCCTGCATTTCCCTGTGAAATTCACTTAAGTCATATATTATACCATAAATACTACTACTGTATTTCTTTCTTCACTTGTATCTGTCTGAAAATAGTGTAAAACATCGATAATTTATGCTGCAACCTTTTTGTTACTGCTTCCAGGCTACTTGGTGTGAAGTGTCTCATTTATGAAGTTAGAAACTGTTTTTTGAGTATGAGCTTCTAAACTTGGAAACCTATCTTGCCATAACAAGTTTACTTATTTGGAGCTCTTTTGAAGATGGTAAACAGAGCAGAGGTTGACAACAGCAATAGTAGCTAATTAAGCGTATTTATTAATTTTTTCTTTGAAGCTGGCACTGAGTAGCTTTCACACTGTGCAGCTCCTCAGAGTGCTGCAGTGGTGTTGCAGGCTGTACCTGTGGAGCACAGCCACCAGAGCAGCCTCTCCCTGCACACCTGGCCAGGGCTCCGTGCTGGACAGCAATCAGAGGTATCCCTGCAAAACTCTGGACTGAGCCTTTCCTCACTGCCCCTCTCAGCTCGGCAGGAATTCTGCTTGGCTGTTTTGGGGCTGTTTTGTTATCACATTTCTCAGAATCAGAGGTATTTTCCCAAGTGTTTTTGATACAGTTGCATTTGGCGAGTTATTTTCTTTAATTTAGTCCTCTTTTCCAAATCTTACTGAGAATTAATTTTTTTCTTTAAGCAAGAATTTCAAGTGTACAGACAGTGCAGTAAAATTAACATGGCCTATTACACTTAATTTAATTTTAAGTTATCATTCCTTGAGAAGTCAACAGCAGACATCTTAATTTAGAATCTAAGCATTTTCTAAATAATCTTTTAATAAATGGGTCTGGGATGACCCACTAATATTCTTTAATGAGTTAGTGACATTCTATAAATTTTTATAATCTCTCTTAAAATTGCTGCTCAACTGAAAATGGTATTGTCACTTAAAAAGCTATTCACAGGAAAACCTAGGGAAATAATCAAAATAAAAGTTATAAAGGTTCCATAACGGGGTTTTTTTCTGAGTATTTTTCCTCTTTCTATCAGAAAAAGGAAACGGGCAGATTATGGCATACACTTAATAAGGTGTTCTTGATGATGGTCTTAATTTATTATTTTTAAGAATTTGACCAATCTAAGGGCTTTTAGGATCAACACAGTTCGTAAGTTTGCTGAACCAGAGGTACCTCTGTAAATTAAAAAACTGCCAGCTTAAAATACATAAGGTAAAAGCCCTACAATAATGTCACCCTTAGGAGACCAATGGAAAAGGTTTTTATTTCTCTCAATGTTATTTTCTTGTGTGAGAGAGCAAAAACTAAAGCAAGTAATCACTTCACTGAGCAATTAGCACTGAACATTAGCAGAACTCAGAGGCTTCAATTAAGCACTGCTTATTAAAGGTACTAATCTCTATTAAATGAAATCCTTCAAGGGTTCATTTTGAAACAATGCATAAGTCACAATCAGAAAGTCCTGATACAGAGGCCTGCTGGGCCAGATAGATGGAATGTGCTGTGGAATCAAATCCTAGGAGATTTAAACAACAAAAAAAGAAAAAAATGGGGAATTTCTTAAGTCTTTTTAAAGTAAAAAGGGTTTGGGTTTTTTTCTTCTTGATCACTCAATTTTAATATTCAGCATAGCAAAGAGAAAGTATTAAATTAAAGTCTTTATTTCAAAGTCAAGTCAAAACAAGTAAGTAATTGAAAATTGCTCATATGCCCTCCTTGTGAATGTCCCCCATCATACAACTTTGCAAATAATAAGGCCTGCTTCTTAACTGTTTTTTTATCCTTATCTGTACTATGAGAATTAATTAAAATAAGAAACTCTAATTAATGACAAAATACATGTTTCATTCCTTCCAGAATCCTCTAGAACATTGCAGGCTGCATTCTACATAGAGCTCTGGAGAGCAGCAGGGATTTTTATACTCAGTCACATGTATTTGGGTGTATAGTACAGAAAAACTTTGCAGAGTCTGAGTTTATTGCTATAAGCACTGTATTGTCTTTCAACAGACAATATTTGATTGGTATTAATTTTAAAAAGGGCCCATATCACCTTGCTTTGCAAAGTGTTTCCATCTCAAGGAATAAGGTTCTTCAGGCATGCTTGCCTTCTGATTTCTGTCACTGCAGATCTCAGAGTAAATCTCACAGAGTGGAAAAATAAAAACCAAACAAACCCCTCACAAAAAAACCAGAAACAAACGGACAACTAAAACCAAACACCTCAGTGAGCTAAATCCCAAAATACCCTGCTCATTATAAGATTTCATATCTGTCACTTTGTGTCTAGGAATTTAAATTCCCACTCTGTTTCCAGTGGATGAGCATAATGGCAGTTTTGGCAGTCTTGTCTAACCCTTCAGCAGCCTACCAGCTTTCATGGGGTAAGAGGGTGGAAGTTGTGCTGCCATTTAACAGGTTGTGTTAACATTTTACCCCACATGATCTAAGCCATCTTAAATCATCTAAGCTTTCTTTCTCTTGTATACCTTTCCAAGTAGAAAGAGTCAGCCCTTTCCAAGTAGAAAGAGTCAGCTGTGGCTACCTAGGCTGACCAGCTGACTCACAAGCCATACCAATGACTACTTTCTTAGGTCTGTAGCTTGTAGTGAGGTCAGCAATGGTTTAAGGAATTCATTTGGCTTTTCTGAGGGAAGAGGAAGATGGACTGACCAGCCTGTAGAAAATATTTCAACACTTTGAAAAAGATACAAAGTTATTCCACAAAATCTGCCTATTCACATAAAAATATTTTACTGGGTTTTGCAGGAAAGAGCCAGAAGTCAAGATGTACCAAAAAGTAGAGACAGTTGTCTTCTTCCTGTCTTTGTGTTCCAATGACTTCACAGTAGCTTTCCAAGTTGTTTCCTCTGATGGTTTAAATTACAAAAGTAATTTTAGTCCTTTGCAGGTTGTCTCACCAATTAATACCCTTTACCATGACTATTCATTTCAAAATTTTATGGAGAAAGAGAAAATGGGGCTCAGTCCCATAGAGTGGGGATATTAAATGATGAATGTTTACAAGTTTTTTGCCTTTGAGTCTGAGTCCTTTTCCAAGTAAGAATATTCATGCTTGCTGTGTACTTCCACGTTGGTGTAATGGGGATCCTCCACACCCACAATTGCATTTTGTGCTTACACTGTTGCAGGAATATTACATGCCAAAGGATGACCTTTTTTTTTTTTTTTTTGGTTCATAGCATTTCAGGCAGCTGGTTAACATAACTAGGACAAAGTTAAAACCTGTTAAAAAACACAGGAAACTATGGTAGCAATGTGACAGCATGGGGCTTGTTTTCCTCATTGTTAGGCTCTAGTCCTTCAAATTTTCCAAAGCCATGAAACTGTGGTTGCCCAAAAGCAGGAATTTGCGGGATTTGGGATTTAATGAGGCCTACCCAGGTTCACTATAAAATTGTAATCCTAATATTAATTCAAGGATTAAAAATGAAACTGTAGGACTGCCTTAATAGTCTTGTTAAATCAAAGCCAGAAAAGGCTGAAAGAAGGCCTTTCAGTAAACCTTTCAAACATCAAACAAAGTTCATTCTATAAATTAAAACAGAATGGAAAATCCACTGAAATATTTGCTATTATCTATAATTTAAGTCGTAATTATGTGTTAATGCACAACATGGTAAATAAGATTAAATTTTTATAAAGTAAATTCTTACACAAGAATTTAAAATTAAAATCCTGCTTGAGATTTTATCTTGTGTCTTTATGTGTACAGAAAGAAAATATGATAATACTAAAGCATCCTATTAAAATGAGTGTGCTTTTTCTATCATACTTGGGTCATAGAACTTTGGGAATAACTTGCATTGAATGTAACTTACAAGATTTTACTTCCTTTGCCAGTTAAGGAAGTGCATGCCAAGGAGCAACCTGTGAAATTTCACAGTCCACAGGGAAAACCACTAATAACTATTGCACACATGGAGCTATATGCCAAAAAATACCTTGCATCTTGCACTTATGTAAAATTGGGCTCAAAATGTAATGGATTTATTTACTTTTTCATTCTATCTCTTGGAAGTTTTCCTGTTTTCAGAATGTTATAGGGCTGTTAGATCAGGCAGTCTGACTGCTTTTATCTGAGAGGGAGAAGAGTTGACAGCAGTAGTCACAGCAGTCTTTGTTTTTCATTTGAAGTTGAATCAGACTGATGATGAAGAGAAGGAAAAAGCAAAGGTGCATTGCCAAGGGGAGTAAAGGACCAATGATCAGCACTAGAGCATCAGCCTGGATGAAAAATACTGCGGTGTAGTACACAAGGGCCTGCAAGTTCTCTTGTGTGGTTATGATTCTAACTGAGAAATACTAGAAAGAACAAGGAAAACTCCTTGACATTAAAAAAAGAGCAATTCTTTGTCTCTTGACCCTGACACGTATGTGCATGACATATGAATTCTTACAGGCTGAATATGATCAAAAAAACCAAAAATATGCCACTAGTTTTCACATGAGTCCTTTTTACATGGATGAAACAATGTAGGTTACGATGTAGGTGACTTACATAATGTTGTAAACGTTTGGTCAGAGGTGTAGAATCTTTCTAGTTTTACAATGGTTTGTCTAAGTGTTTCAGATTTGCTGAATTACAATATTTTAAATATGCTGCTTGCATCATCACACAATTGCACACACTTCCCTCATGACAGCATTGTGTGTTTAAAGCATAAGCAAAATGCATGGAAACAGTTCTTGATGCTGTTCACAACAGCTGAACCAGGCTTTATCTGACAGCGTTTCAAATTGATCATCTGCTGCCTTTGTTTCAGAAATGCTTATATCCTCTAGGTGTTTTGAACTTCAAAGTTCACAGCTATGTAAGTTTGCTGTAGACAATGCAATGAAACCATCTTTTGTAAAAAAAATGTATCGTTATGTTATTGCTATATTCCCAATTAATTCAGGAATTCAATCATTAGATGATACTTTGGTTATGTTTTTCTTATTTATTCCTGAACTAAAACATTGCATTAGGTGGACAATTGAAACTTGGATGATATTTTTCAGGAAAATCAAATACTGACAGTCTCTGGGACTTAGCGGGGGAAAAAATGCTAACTATACAGTTAAGCCTAGATTATTATAATTCTGAAATACTATAATGCCAAAATCACTAGGAAGTAAAATACTGTAATGCCAAACTTAATGGGAGTTTTTCTAAAAGAAATGTAACTTACTGCAGGGAACAAGTTTCCTTTCTCAAAAACAGGTTTATGAAAGATTTTCTGTGTGTTTGCTAATGCAATTGGCAACAAGATACTTTTAATGAATAGTTGTTTTGTTGGTTTGTTTTTTTGTTTTTTTTTTTGTTTCTGCCTTACCCCTGCCTAAAATCCAAGGTCACTAAGAGTTGCATGGCAGCAGTTTAATCAAGCAGCTCTGGACATTCTCTGATGTTTTCCTTCACATTGTGTCAGGCAAGGCAGAGAAGGAAGGTCTGCAGTGGAAGGAGAGGAAGAGCTGTTCAAGCAGCTGTGTGGAAGGATCCACACCTTCCAGAATGAGGTTTAGGGGAAGGAGCTGCTGTATTCCTGGCTGCAGGAGCTATTGCAGAGGCTAGAGGGCTGTTCCCTCTTCCCCTATTCAATGATGCTTCTGCCTTCTTCCTGAAATGCACCTGGTCTTTTTGTTCTGACCATATGAGAACAGGTACAGACAATAAAATTGAAAATAAAGCATTTACTTTTCATTAAGTGTCATATTTCTGAATGCTTTTCCATTCACATGTTGTGCTGATGTCAGAGTAATAGCTGTGATTTGGAGGCAAATTCTCAAACCTAAAAACCTGTCTATACTTCCTCCATTCAACATCCTGTTTGGTAAAAGACAGTTGTTTGAGTCAAAGTCAAAATACTAATTTTGATAATGTGCTAGAAATGTTTTCCTTAGATCTGACAACAGTATCAAGACTTGCTAACATAGTTTTGTTTCAAATTAAATCACTGGTATCTTTTGTTAAATTTCCCTGTAATATTTAGGAGTTAGCTAAAGTACATTTATTTTCAGTTCAAATATCACAGAAGTCAAAGGTCACAATGTATCATATAACCAAAAATGACATCTGAAGCAAATTTTGAGTCTGTTTTTTATAATGCAATTTTAATGACTAATGCGGGAGTTTTGTAACTTAATTCAGAATATGTCCGCCATCTCTTGAAAAGAACATATATAAACAAGCTAGTATTAAAAGTACTCTTGTCAATGCCATCATTTGGATATCAACATTTAAACGATACATGGAGGTCAGCACATGCCTAAAACATATCTCTCTGTTATTTGGTGTTCCCTAGGGCAGAATTCAGTAAAATCTGGTGCTCAAAGCATTGGAAAAAGAAAAATATGAAATACAGGTTATAGAGCAGAAAATTAAATAGTTCCATCTATGCAGGATTTGTGCAATTTAGTACTCATGTTTTGCTTTATAAAGATGATCCAGGCAACTTCCAACACAGTTTGCACACACTGATGAATCTGACACAAAGATAATTACAAGAATAGCCTAGAGATGAGGTTGAAATTTTAGCACAGCCTGAGGACATCTGGCATGATGTACCTAGGAAGGCTAGAGGTGGTGAAACCATGGCTTAAACCAAAGCCTTAAGGCAAAGGAGCCTGTGGGACTGCATTATTCAGGGGACTCAAGAGGGACTGGGGAGTGACTACAGACATGTTAGATAAGATGAAATGTGAACAGCAACTTGAAATAGGTCCAGTTGGATGTTAGGGCTTGGGGAGCACCTGGAGTCCTCATATTTTCAGGCTCTTTCATGCAACTATGTAGAAATTAATTTTAATTCCTTCATCAGCTCAGCACCCACACAGTGGCTAACAAAACCACCTCAATCTAATGAAAGAGCAGACAGTGTTATAGCTGTCACACATTTATGGGGTAGAATGACAGCTTAAGAAATCCAATAGTTCAGACCAGAATTAGATTCAGTACATAACTCCTACGTGTACATTTTAACCTCACGATTTTTATTAGACAGCATGAGACCTTGCTTAACGTGGAAGGTATTTTCTTTCGTTAGTTCGAAGAGTTAGGAATAATGTTGTACTCTTTTAGAATCCAGAATTTTGTGTATTTTGCTTTCCAGTCGTGTATTTGCAGCTATATACTTGTATAATATATTATTTATTAAGATTTTTAAGCTGCATTTGACATAAACTAGAACTTCATATAGGTTTATTACTGCTGTGTAATAAAGATTTCATTAAAACAACTTGATTTTTATAGGAGTTCTTCACCACTAATATTGTAAATTTTTTACTGCACTTAAGGGAAGTATTGGAGTTTAGCTAGATACTACTGTGAAAGTATACCACAGTGCATCACAGTTGTGATGATTAAGAAAACAAAATCAGTCTTTTATGGGAACTATTGGTCAAGAAATAGATACTAAACTACCCAACGTCCACTTGTCACCATACCAGTCTGTAGTCAGTCCACCATTAGTCCGCAGTTCTGATTCCTCCTAGAAGGAGGGTTTGGAGGAAAAGGTTTGTAAAGGGGCAGCAAGGATGATAAAAGGTAATAAATGGTTTCTGTGTGAGGAGATACTTGATAAATGATTAATCTGGGAAAAAAAGTAAGTACATCACAAGCTATCTTGACAACAATGACTGATATGAAGAGGATGGATGGGAATTGAGTGTTCACTGCCTCTCTCAGCAATGGGAAAGTATGAGGAGTCACATTCAAAACAAGCAGAAAGAAGTGTTTCCATCTGCAGCAAGGAGAAAGATGTGAAGATGCTGAAAGCTTGCAAGAAATCAGCAGGCAAGTTGGTAGGATAAATCCCATGAAGGCTTACAGAGCAAGTAGAAATCACAACTCTGCAGGAATTTCATGAGCAGAAAATAGTTGTTAGCTGAAGAACACTTAGGGGAAAGCATTATACACGTTTGGTGTGTTTTCTCTTTTTTATAGCCCCTATTTATGACACTAGTAGAGATCAAACAGAGGTCTAGATAAACTCATCGTCTGATCAAGTAAGGCTTTCTTAGGGTTTATTTACTTATTTAAATAACTTTTTACTCACAGTAATTTTGGTGGAATCATAAATATGTATCTGAAGTAACCTCATGAATGAAATTGATAGGCTTCATTCTTCCATTGATATGGTAAAACCCATAAGAAGAAAACACTTTTTGGAAGTGTTCTTTACCATATATCCTTCATTTTAATGACATTTTCTTTAAATTTTTCCCCTTACACTTCTACAGATCTTAAGGAATCCTGTAGGAACCTGGAAGTCTAAACCAGTTTTGGATCTAATCATTCTCCCTAGTTCTTTATAAAATATCTGTTAAGCTTTCAGTTAGTTCATCAGTAGCGTGGATAATAAAGACATATACTTGTTCCATATAATGTCTGTATAAAGCAGAAGCATTAGCAGGGACATAACATTTTCCTTTCTGTGTCCTTGCAGAAAGAAAAATGTCATTAACCATTGAATGAAAAGCTCTTAAAAAAGTTTTAAAATTACTCTATTTCTACTAAGTACAATATGAAAATTACATTTGGTGAATACTAGGAGATAATTTCTGTAGCATACTGTAACAACAAATGACGGTATTCTATGCCCTCCTATTATATTCTGAAAATAGCTTAATTTTCAAAACAATTCAGCATCGTTTTTGTAACAACTCTGATGATAAAGTGCTGCTTGAGAAGCCTATTAGAAAAAAAGAACAAAATATACATAAGTACAGCTGTAGTAGGAAAAGGTTGGATTGCTACTAGGAATAAATGTCTGTTAGAAAATGAAATCTTTTGGGACAGCCCAATGTTCCTTAGTTAATGTCCATCCAGGTAAATTCCTAATGCTTCAAGAATGACACAAAAGTGTTTATAGTGCCTGTAATTGCACCGTGTTGAAATGAGGCTTAGAAACTTGTCCCAAGCACACCTTGCAATAAGGTTTAACTGAAGCATTGCCTTATTTAATATAGCTGTAGAGGTTTATAGATACCGGCTTGTTATTCAGAGACAGTGGAATTTGTAAATATTCCCATTTGGTTAAGGAATACTAATCACATCAGTTTGCAATAGCACTGATGCCACTCTGTCACCATATGGTCCTCTAAATCCTTTCTGTAATTTGTTTCAGTAATACTCTGTTGCCTGTCCAGCTGCTCTGTCCCCCTGCAGAGTAGAGAAAGGCTTTAAACACCTTTCTTTCCCCAAAGAAACCTGTCTTTAAATACTCACCTTCACCTCCCATGAGCAATCTGTACTGAGTTCATTACTAACTGCTGTTTTAATGCTTCATTTCATGAACAGTGAGCTGGGTGGGAGATTTAAAGAATATGTATGTTTTTATCATTAAATGGACATCATCCACCTCTGAAAGCACTATTTTGCAGTTGCAAAAAGAGCTGTCTCTGTCTACTGGCTCTTCCTTTATTGCTCCTCAAAAAATAGAGCTTTGTGTGGTGCTGGTAGTTTGATTGCCACAGAGTCCTCAGTTAATGCATCTTTAAATGAGCAAAGACAGTTGTAATTACATGCAGAATGAGTTGTATATGATAACTCTGAAATAAAACATTTTATAAACATCCTACCTATAAAACATCTTAGTGCCACTGGGTGATATATGGAATTTAATATAATAATCATTTTTTGTTGATTTCCTAAGAGAAAAGATGCAGCTTATGCAACTTCATCTTTGTTGTTCTCCACAGACCATCTTTGGGTTTGATCCTGTGTTTAAGAGACCTGACAATCACAGAATCTCTCATTCAGAAATCTCACAGGGCACATGTTTGCTGGAAAAGAATGTGTGCGTATATACACACGTAGAGAGTATATGTATGTACATTCTTAATATGTACATTAATACTTACAAAATACATGTATGTATTTTACAGAAAGACTTAGGAACCAAGAGACAAGGGCAATCTCATGGATTGGCCAGCCTAGCAGAAGCTTCTCCACATGTGGGATGGTGTAAGAAGTTATTCTCAGCATATTCTCAGCCTTGCCCATTCTGGGCCCATCAGAGCAGTTTAGTGCTTGTGCATGTATGAATACCAAGGGTGGACAGAGTATTTTTCACATCTCAGGTGCACCCTCAGTGATGAGGAAAGGAAGGGATATAGTTATATATAGGAGTAGAGAGGAGCTAATAGAAACATGGTGATGGGGGTTAAGAGTCAAAATACTTTATGTGTTGAAAAGTCTTGAAGTGAGTAACTAAACCTATGTTACTGCTAGGAACTAAAATAAAAATTAATGTGTGATTCATATGAAAAGGTTTTTCATTAATGTTAATATGAAGAGGGCACAGTAAAGAAGTAGTCCCTAAAATTTGTAAATATTCAAGTTTTGGTTAAAGTTACCAGCTTTTAATTGTAATTAAAACAATGCAGCTGCTTGTCTCTTAAAGAAAAGGGTTTGTGTTTATGAAAAGTATGCCCTACAGGACAGCAATTGTGGTGGGAAACAGTGACAAAACCCCAGTTTCTTTGGAAAAATGCCATTGTTGATTATTTGAAATATATTTCAGTTGTGTATAGATTTCTCACAGTTGCCCCATGAACACTGCTTTCATTCTTTGGAGCTTAACTGTTTCTCCCGTGTTCTCAAGCTCTTTCCAGCTTAGTACAGTGTTTCTTTTGATGGATTGGTTTTCCTGAGTCAAACTTAAGAACTCAGAGCATCTTATCACACTTTAACCAGCTCACTTTCTCAAGGGCAAAGAAGAGATGAGACAAAAAGCCCATCAAGTCTTATGCCAGTTAAATCCAAGCTCTCAAGGGACTTGTTTTTCTTTCGGCGTCAGATTAGATGTTCAAACCCAGCGTTGTTGCGGGGCCATGGGTGAGTGTCCTTAACAGGGCTAATCCCACGGCAGCGCATTCCAAGCAGCTGATGGGTGCCAGGGCTTTGCCGGCTCTCGCCCGGCGGAGCGGGGCAGCGCTTGCTCCAGCGCAGCCTTCAGCGCCCGGACTGACACTCAGGTAACACTAACAGAAAAAAAAAATAAAGAAAGGAGAAAGAAAATGTTCTTGGTGGGATTTTGCAGCGAGGTTAATAAGGAGAGAGACTTACCCAGAGAGTTAAACTGTGAATAAACTAAATTCAAGTATGGCGTGTGCTTTGTGAATTCACTGTGGGCTTTAAATTGTCTCGTTAGCCATTACTGAAGGAGTATTTATGGAACAAGAGAAAGAGAAGCTTCTTGCTCAGCTAGTCTTGAAAATACTTTGCTATAGTCTGTTAATTTTCTTTTTTACTTTATTAATTTGCATTATAAGTAACAGTTTAATGCAGAGAATTTAGTTATATCGATTTTCTAAAGTTATTCTGTTATGAAGACTCTACAGCAAATAGCATAATGTATTATATCTCTGAACTTTATACTTCATTGCAAATTATATCTGTCGCAGAAAGATAACTGACATGGGGCAGTGCAACCAGATGCTTTCTTTTAAATTTGGAGGAACAAGGAATTATGAGATTAGTAAATCACGTTATTTTGTCACCACAACTCTGCTGGGTAGGATGATGTATTGTTTGAGATCTAAAAGCTGGAAAGTATCTTTTCCTGATGTAAATAAAGGAGATTTTAAACTTGACTCTTATTTTTGTGATATTGCCTTTGAAGAAGTGTGATAAAAATTCCAATACCAATTATAATTTTTGGTTTAATTTATTTTTTAATGTAACTGTGTTTCTTTTCCAGTTGCAAAGGCCATGTGAGAAAGAATAGGAAAACAATTTTCTTGGGTTTTGAAAACTTGCTTTTATACCTAAAGAAAAAAATTAATACCTGTTAATGTACCTGTTATGGTACACTTTCATACTGGAACTTGAGATAAATTTAGCTAGTGGCCACCTTTAGAAAGGAAACATTAGTTCTACGTAGCCAGGAAATTTACCACAGTAAAGTGTTTGCAGAAAAGTATTAAAATGATAATATATTTAATATTTAGAAGTTATAATAAATTAAATCTCCAGATAGTCCGTCTTAGGTAAAGTAAAACATTTTATGCTTTCAGAATTTCTATTTAATTATACTTTGTTTAAACAAAACAAATCTTGCCCAGCCTTCTATAATGCATTAACCTTCTGCTTGCTACAATGAGAAAAGCCAGTCAAATACAGTTTTATTTAATGGTTCTTATAGAGTCTTAATTTTTTTCTTAGTTTAAAAGTGATGCTAGGTATCTGCTCTTCCTACAAAATATGAAGTCTAGCAGATTTTTCAAATAAAAATGCAAGGACTTGAAGATAAAATATTGCTAAATAGCACCAGTAACCACTAGGTCTAGCAAGGAATTATTTTCCCTGTAAAAAGAAAAAATATAAATACCATATACTGGGACTGGTAAGTAGTAGATGTAGCTAGAAATACTTGTTATGTTGTTGTAGTTTGTTTTAGTGGCATTCACCAACTCCAGTAAATTTCTTTAGTTCACAGTGATATTCACCGATGCTGTTATAGAACCAGAAAGTTCTGGTTTAAAACGCTCAACAGGATACAGATTGAGTTGACAAGGTGGTAACATTAAATAATGATGTAACATTAGTTAGTGAAACTAATACATAGTTATTGCTTATATATCCTTGCATAGCAAAAGCTAGCATCAGTTAGTTAGGTAATGTTACATAGGCAATTTCAAAAGTTCTCCTTTCATAGAGGCAAAATGCTCATTTTTGCTTTGAACTGTTTAAAGTTCATTTCACTTTACTTAATTCTCAGATAATTTTGTCATAGTTTATAGTTCTGTTTACGCTGTGCAGTTAAGTGGGTAATTTTGTTATTCAAACATATTAAGTTAATCTGTTTTAAATTAATTTTCAAAGGAAAGCTTCAACTCATCTCCTTATTAAATGAAATAATAGAATTCTATGTGTGTGAATGTTTTAGAGAGCTTGCCAGAACTCATATTATATGGAGTGAGGATTTCCTAGATAATAAAAAATATTCCAGAACTCTGAAATTCTCTCCTTTCTTGTTTTATGTTTGTTCTTCTCTTCTCCCTTTTTCTTTCCTACTCACCCCTCTGTTTAAAAAGACTTCTTTTGTATCTGACAATTAAGACTATGCTGCAGAGAATTTCCTTATTCCCTGTGAACATGTGGTGGAAGAACCTGAGTGTTATGAACAACCAACAACAATTTACTGAACTGTTTTAGAGGTTACCTGCCAATCATCTTTCTCAATGTATTAAATTTTTTTGTGTCCTGTTTCAGAAACAGATCTTTTTTTTTTTTTTTAATTTTTTTTTTTAAGGTGTCCACACAGAAACTGCAGTTTCTGTCTCTGTGTTAAACAGCACTCTCAGTGCTTGTGTAAAAATGTTTAGGGTAATTTGGCTGTTTTGGTTGAAATGGTTTGTTTGTTTGTTGTTTTTTTAATTAGAGCTGGCTTAGTTGTATCACTGACATGGAAACAGAGGTGGTTTTGATGAATAGGTGTAGGGTTTTTTCTGCTGTGCAGGAAAGTTTGGAGTTTGAGTTAATTCTTCTCCAGAGATTTCTTCCTCTGTTATGAGAATATAGGTAACAGCATCAGGTCATCTGGCTAGTGAATAAGAAAAGAATATTTAAAGCTTGTGTTGGGTGCTTAGCACTAGAAGGGAACCATAGTTCTAGTGGAATGTTTTCCCTCTGCAAATGTGCACTGCTTATCTGAAGAGTCAGTGAAACTTTCTCTTCTTTTTGAAGTTTTCCTTAAATTGTACTATGAGTTGTGTATAATAAGCAAACAGAGCTCAAGGCATTTGCTTTCTCTTTTTCAGGCACAGAAATCATGGATAGAAAGAGCATTTTACAAGAGAGAATGTGTTCATATCATACCCAGCACCAAAGACCCCCATAGGTAATTGCATGTTACTTGTATGAAAAATGAAAGTTGGTTAAATAGGTCTCTATATACATGTGCATACAATGGATCTGGATATAAATATTTTGAAAACTTATTTGTTCAGAAGGTCCATCTGGAGTGATGGATTCTTATGGGAACTATTTGTTTACATTTCAAAACTTATTTCTTAAGAAAAAAAAATAAATTAGGGGTGGGTCAGCATCTGTGTTTAATTTCCTTCTCTTCTTATCTCAATATTCAGTGCACTGAATATTTACCTAAATTGGATTCATGACGCACAACACTGTCAAAAGCAAACAGATGCATTAAACTAGCAATTTAAAATTTGTGATAGTCCATGCAAAAACATATTGCTTTTCCTGATATTACTTGAAGAAAAGAGATGATGTTCTTTAATTTCATTTTGCACATATTTAGAACAAAGCATGATTTTTTTGAAATGTAGAGAGTCCAAAGTAAACAAGACACAGGGGAAAAAAGAAAATACATGGACTGTGTTGCTTCCATACATAAAATCTTCAGGAAAGGAATCAGCAGAGCTGGAAAGGGGTTGGGTTCTTTTTGTAGTTTGTTTGCCTGTGGAGTTCATGGCCGCACGTGACGGGGGTTTTGTGTTTGCTCGATGCCATAGGTGTTGCTGTGGGCGTCTGACGGGCCAGCACATCGGACAGCCTCCAAGCGCCTCCGCTGCTCAGAACGAGAAGAGCGAAGCGCGGCTGCCTCGCAATGACATCCAGTCGGAGAAGTGGTCCATCAGCAAGCACACGCAGCTCAGCCCGACGGACGCCTTTGGAACCATCGAGTTCCAAGGAGGAGGCCACTCCAACAAAGCCATGGTAACCATGCTTTTCTCTTAGATAAATGATGCTGCTAGCTGAAAGTAAGCGTTCACAAAGAATGAGCAACATTCTTTCTTAGCGTCATGCTAAAATATTATTGTGTGCGTGACTGGAATGTATGTTTTCATGTATCGCGTGCCAAAGAGGTGGTGAACAAAATTAACTAAAAGCTGGAGTACAGTGTAAGAGGAGCTACCTTTATGAAGGCTGAAGACAAATTAATGTGCTGCTGTCTTAATTTTATTCCAATGGCTACTCATCCCTCTTTCTCTAAATTCAACTATGATTTCCCACTGCTGGCTGTGTCTGGAAAACAGACAAATTTTAAATATACCAAATTCCCATTAATATTCCACCAGACATGTATAGGAAGATCGACCAGTTAGACTTCTGGTTCATATTTCAGTGAAATAAGAGTCATCTAATCTAGGGACTAGGAAATCCCTTGAGGAAGAAGTTGCTCCTTTCCTGTGGTGTGATACCAAGGTGTTTTGATCGGAAAGCTTTGCTCCACTAAGTTGAAGAGACATTTCCAGAACACACACTAACCCATGCATGTATTTCTCCTATGTAATATTGCATGAAAGGAAAATTCTCTCTTACTCTATCTAAACCGCAGAACCTGGATTTTTGGGAATGACAGAGGAGTATGTGTCTAGCACTTCATGGCCAATACACTGCTTTGGCAATGAGGGCAGAAGCTGAACTCCTGTGTACTCTGCAGAATAACCTGCCCAGCAATCCAGTGCTGTTTTCTGTGCATGAATTCTTTCCAACAGGTGTCTTGGATCTGTCATAAAGAATAGAGATTAAAGACAGTGAAAATCTCAGGTACTATGCTAGCAAAATATTTTCCTCAATATGTACAGAGGTGTTGGAGTTGGAGTGACTCAAGTGGATGGTTCTGTTTGTGGAGATGGATGGCTTCTTTTGATAGAAACTAGAAAGCACCAAGAAATAGAAAACTAGGTAATTTCTCAGGCTTTATCACGGACATTGTATGTTAAATTGATAGCCAGACACTGAAAAATCAGCAGGGCTGATTTTTAAATCTTTGACCCAAAGCTTTGGACCAAGCTGAGGTCCAAAGATAGAGCAAGGAATGTTATTAACTGATATGGATTTTTTGCATTGAACCAGTTTTATGAGAAAAGATAATAACTAGAACTTTTTCAGTGATGGCCTTGGAGATTGCTATAAATCAATATACAGTCCTGCCCAGACAAAAGTAGTCTTGGAGAGCCAAGAAACTATGAAGGTTTTAGGGAAGCTGTTGACACCAATTGTCTTAGAGGATTTCTCATCTTTGTGGATTCTGATGTCCTAGCTTAGTGCCAGAAGAGACAAGACATGCTCTAAGACTCATGCTGTGTGCGCAGTTCAAGTGAAACTGTGGAGATAAACTGAAAGTAGCATAAAGAAAAGAAAATCATTGTCACAGAGTGCAGTCAGGAGTGAAACCATGAACAATTTAGAAAAAAGAAAGAAAGAGAATGGAAAAACGGACTTAAACTCTCAGAAAACTAAATAACAAGCTAAAACTTAGGGATAAATAAAGACAATGCTCTTATTGCTGTAAACTTTCCAGATTTATTTTGTTGGACTAGAATCAGGAAGTTGCACATGCTTTCTCTTTGTAATCATTAAACTCCACCCAAAGTATTAGAAACAAAGTCTTCATTCATTAAAAAAATCTATAAAATCTCCTGAAATTTGATTATTTTGCTAGTGAGAAAAGTGCTTCAAATCAAACAATTCAGTAAATATCTCTTGAATGGGTTTTGTGCTTGCTTACCACCAGTGAGAAAAATACCATTCATAAGACCAAAACACAAATAAGGAGGCTTACATAACCATTTAAATGGAAATGGATTAAAGAATTTTGTTGTAATGTGTTTGCCACAGAAAGCAGCATGAAGATGTCAGTCTGTTCATATTTCCAGATCCAGATTTTAGGGTAGGCTATAGTCAAAAAGCTGCCTAACTACGTGTTGCAGTTTTATTAACAGAAAATTAAACTCCTGCCTTTACATTTACTGGGTACTAGGATTTTCCCATGATAAATAAAACTCAGCAAATCCAAACCTTTCTGTGGAGGCCAAGAATTTCCCCGGTCAGAGGAACCCACCAGCGTTTTCAGCAGAGGAAGGAAAAAGAAGATATTGGGTTGATAAAATAAGGCGAGAGAAAAAAGGAGCAAATATATAGTAGCTCTTGGAAATACTCTTATTCAGCTGTACATTCTCAAGCCCAAATGCAGAGAAGCTGATCAATGTGTATAAGGGAAGAAAGATAAAGAGAAGAAAAAAGGATATGTTTATTCCTTGCTAAAAATGTGCTAATAATTTTCTAACTACTGGCTACCAAATAACGCTACAACATGCCAGCTGTTTTTTGCTGGCAATCATGGTAGGTTTATATTGTGCCTTTTGGCAAATAAAATAACCTTACAAGGCAAGCTGACCAAATCAAGGGAAATCTCAGGGAAAAACATTGGCATTAAATGTTCCACCTATTCCCTATCTTTTTCCTGAAATGGATGTCCACACTCAAAAATTACTAAGCAAAGGAAACACCAGATTGAATAGTATTTATTTTCTTGGTCTTTGTAACAGCACAATTGTTAATTTTTTTCTGGATTGGACTATAAAGAATTAGGTGAGGTTTGTTAATAGGAACCATGACCTTAGATTTATATTTGGGAAGCCAGGAGTCAATTAATGAAACAGATTTGTACATATAAAACTGACTGATAATTGTTTTCTGCATTTGAAATAACAGAATTAGATTTTAATACAAAATATATATTAAATATAAATATACTTTCCATGATACAATATTATATCAGTTGCCACCAGACAACAACAAACAGATCTTTAGCTGTGGAAATGAAAATTACACTTAAATTGTAACAGAGCACATGGATTTGGAACAAAATAGCAAAGATGTAGGTTTACATGTGATAAACCACATGGTTTACATTGGACATGGAACAAAAATTCCCAAATAGCATGAATTTTGCTAATGTTATAGAGTTGTTAAAGTATCTTCAGTGCAGCTGCACTATCCTCCTTAAATCAATAATGTGAATAGCTCAATAATTTGTGCAGGAAATTATGAAGAAACACATATCTTAGATTAACTAGTTAACAAGATCAGTTACTAAAAAGGCCTTTCCTTCAATTTCATGCAACCATAGATGATCCTGCAACAAGACTGTGTTGTTTAGATCCCTGTCAATCTCATATTTTCTTTACAAGTGAGTCATCCCATTAATATGTAAGAAACGCAATTAACGATTTTGCTAGTCTGCATTTATTTTGTTTTTATAGCAGATTTTCAAATTTAACAACTGTAGAAAGATTTGAGAGGGATGTGGATGCACATAAATTTTGTTAAGAGGTTTTGCAAATAAAATTGATTAAAATACAGGAAAACCAATAAAATATGATCTGCTTACACTAGTTGGCTTTTTGCAGTGTAAAATGTAATATGCTTATTTAACTTTATAGTAGCATTTTATTATGTCAGAAAACAATTATCAAACTAATTTAAGTGATTCCATTACAATTAAGGGCAATATTCTGAAAAATTTGAAAATATATTTTGTTCATCAGTGTACCAATTAAGACAATCTTGCAGTGATGCATTTTGCATTGCACTTGTGAGCAAACTAAACCTGTATTTTTAATACACTATCTGCCTTTACACAAACACACAGACACACACACACACCCTTAATGTTCTCTCATTAATTAGTGGGCCTGGATTGTCTATAAACTTCTTTAAATGATTGCTGCTTGCAGAACTAGACTTTCTTTCATCATGAGTTTTCAGGGTTAAATGGAAGATGGCTGTTTGAAAAGCCTTTAGTGAATTAAATAGATTCCTCCTCACTAATTGCATTTCAATTATACATTTCATATGCAGAGTAAAATCCTAAAATAAGTTTGCAGCTGCAAAATAAAGGAAGTTTGCTTCAGTGTTATCTGCTTAACTTTTCTTATGGTGCATAAAAACATGAAAACAGCAGTAGAATTGCAATGAACATTAACAGTTACTTAGACAAAGTTGCCAATATTCAGATCCTTTAAAATTTATTAAGAATATTTGGAAGTCAGTCACAGAAAAATATATTTTTCGTGGTTTAAAATGCATTGAGTTCTATAAAAACTGTATAAAAAGGATGCCAAAAGTCATCAGGGCTTTTGAGAGGAAAAAAAAGATAATCCCATAACTTCATAAACCATGAAAAGGCAGCAAACATTCTTTCTGTTATAGTAAATTAATTCTTTAAAAATATTTACAGGATTTAAAAGATGGTGTTCTACATGGAGAAAAAGGGGAAATAGCACAAGAAAAGCCTTATTCCAAAGCCATTTAAATCCATGAATGTACTTTCACTGATTGTTTAGTGGAACTTGGATTAGGCCTTAAGGGTTAAGAAATAATTTATACAGAACCAATCTGGTTTCAGTCTAAATAGCAGGGTTTTTGTTTAATTCTGTGAGAATTTAATCTTTTTTTTTTTTTCGTTTTCTGTGAGGATCACATTTTGAGGAAACTAGTCTTTAATTTGAAGACATATCTGAAGTGATAGAAATTTATATATGTTACCAAGAAGTGGCACAGGAGTAATGTTAGAATGCAGATCTCAAAATGTTGTCTGAAAAGATTTACTCTCAGAAGTACAATCAAATTCTGAGTGTCTTTAATTTATTCACTGACACTCTCATCTGCAGTCATTCGCCAAGTACTTCAATGAGCCAGCTGTGCTTAAGTGCAAAAGAGTAGTAATTCTGTTTCTCAGGAACTTTGACTTTTGCCCTAAGGCACTGGAGTCCAACTTGGAAGCGTCAGGCTGTTTGACTCATGGTGGCCATAGGATTGTTTTAGAGAACACTTGACAAAAAAAGTGAAACAGCAACTGGCAACAAAGGGACTCTTGCTAACTCCCACTGTGCTCCTCTAGGGATAAAGTAGGCATTGCAGCTCAAGCTTGATGCTTTGTCCTTTCACATTCTGTGTTGATGCCAGTCAGGTCAGTCTGTAGATTTTATGATTTAGAACTGTACTTTTGCTTCCTAACTTGCCCTGCTTTGCTGACACATAAAAACTGTTTTCTTGCATTCTATCCATATACTTTTCCCATAAAGAAAGGGCTAAATTATTTCCCATTAGAACAGATAGCTCCTATAGCTGACAGGTACACCAGGCATGGAATTTCATAGCACAACAGCCTAGTGGTTTGGCTAGATTCAAATTTTGTATCTGCCTCCAGAGGATATAGCAAGAGAATTCAGGAACAGCAGAAATACTCATTAACATTCTAAGCAAACATTGATCAGGCTAAATATTCAATTGCAAGATTAGACTACATGAATTTTTGTTACAGGCAAAAGCGGTCTTAAAGATGGGATTTATAATTTAATGTATACTTTCAAAATAGGATTTTCTTTTAGTTATTAGCTAACATATTGAGAAATGGCAAAAGAGTGAATTCAAGTATGCCAAAATAAAAATTGCCTTAGTAAGAAGAAAAATTATTCAAATAGTCACAAAAATTGAATGCTGTGCACAAAAGAAAAATCATGTCTGGCATCATTACCAAAAACTTATAAACCAGTAAATCTTATCTCACTAGATTTAAATTTTAATTTAGATGAAAAACGTAGATTTGTAAAATTATCCTAAGTATAGAGGGAGTTTTCCTGCAGTATAAAAAGCAACCAGTTGCTTCCAATATGAGTTGCTTACATTTCAAAAAAATGCAAGAAAATACTTCTTTTTCACTTTATAGATTTATATTTATTAGAATTCAGTGCTCTTCATGTATAAGAAAAGTAATTAATAGACTTAAGAAGGTAGGGACAGCGATATCACACATTCTGAAGTATTTTTTTTAAAAGGCTAAAGGATCAAAAAACAAGAAAGCAGTAGTCACTGTGCAGATAAGATGATACACATTTGATGCTATTTGTGCCTTCATCTTCATAATATCCCAGATGATGCAGTGGCATGTTTTCATCATATTTCTATGGTCATTGCCAGTGTGAATTCACCTTAATTATCTTCTTAAGACTTCTTAAGACTTGTCTTCACCAAAAAGAACAGTGAGGTACCAACGATTTCAAACCGAAGACTCCACCATTTGACCAAAAGAGTTTTCATGAAGGCTCCATAAGGGATGTTGTCTGTGAACACCTCCAGGCTGCCTCCTTTTCAACCTCAGATCTCCCTTAAGACATATAAAAAGGGAAAAGGATCATTTTTGTTACACCTCCTCTGGTGTGTTAAAACTTTGACAACTCTCAAATCCCAATTTAAAAACTCTTGGGGTTTAATCTACTCAGTGGGAGCAGGTGCCATACAGGATTTTATCTCACACTGGAAATTGACAGAGTATTTACTGAGGAGGCAGTTCATCTTTATTAATGAGCTTGACAGACATGAATACTGTGGTTTTTACGTCCAGTAGCTGCAGCCTGGCTGCTGCAGAGAATATTTCTGATGCACTGGGGTGAATGTGCATTCCCAAGTTCTTGCTCAGACCCCTCAACTAATTGTGCAAACTGTCTTCTGCTTCCAGAAATGTTATCAATAGATGTTTACTGTTTAATGACCCATTCTTGCAAAAAATCCTGTCTATTAACAGTTTATTCTGGAAAATGTCAAAGCCTTATTTCTTATTCAACTAGAAAGGAATCCACTTTATTATCATACGACATTGCTAAAAAAGAACAAACTTTTGGTGAGAAATACTGATTTGATGTGTCAAAAAGGGACAAAATCATTACATAATATGTATGGATATTATACTACCTGACATGTTACAATAAACAAATTAGGATTAGGTATTCCTCAGGCTGAAGGCAAAGGTGTAAACCTGATGTCTGTGCTGACAACCCATGAAGAGAAAGACTGCTGAAGTTGCTCTACAGACACTGATTCAATCAGAAGTTTGACAGATGAGTGCTTTCTGCAACCTGTTTTATTTTATTGAGAGGATCCTTCCACATCTTAGCAGCTACAGAAAGTATTTTTCCCTGTTTCTGATATGTAACTAGAAATTTAAAAAAAAATATCACCTGCCCTGTCACAGGTTTTGTGCAATAGCAACTGAAAGAGCAGGAGAAATGCTTGTATCAAAGAGAGGTATTTGTGTGACATGGGAGTGCTGTAGGAATTTTGAAGACAGTTCTTATCTCTGAGCACATACATGATCTCTCTGGCACAAATTGCTGCATGTGTAGCACAGAACAGCCAGAAACTGGAAATGCATAAATCTGTTTCACAGCCATTTTAGGATCTAAAGTCTTCTAAGGCAAGATCTGGAACCCGTATAAATTGTACATAATTACCATTTTTTCATCTGGAAAGTATCAGTTTAGTAGTCTTGCTCAGTTATACTTATGTGTGCTTGTAGAACTGAGTTTTTAATCTGTTATTTCTTACATTTTAAGGGTTTGAATTCATTAATTTGAAAATAAGGTACAAGTAAATACACAGTGATCCTGACTACCTAGATCATCTTTGGCAGCCCTCTTACATTTTTGCTCCAGTTTTTGCATTTATAAATTGTAGACATAAATCTTTCAAGCATTGCTAAGGATTTTGAACCAATTAGTGTCTTAATTTCCTAAAGAAAATTGTCCACCCTGTGAATTGAAGTGTTCCATTATTCCTAGTTTCTTAACTAGAAACTGATCATCAGGTTAGCAAATAGTTAATGGTTTTGTCATTAAAAAAAAAGTTATCCAGTGGGCACAAATAGCATGTGTTAGAAACCAGTGGGTATAACCAATCTTTTTTTCTCTACTGTTGCCCTTGTTTCTGCAGTATGTACGTGTGTCTTTTGACACAAAGCCTGACCTTCTTCTGCATCTGATGACCAAAGAGTGGCAACTTGAGCTCCCCAAACTTCTCATCTCTGTGCACGGGGGCCTTCAGAATTTTGAACTTCAGCCAAAACTCAAGCAAGTCTTCGGAAAAGGACTTATTAAGGCTGCAATGACAACTGGAGCATGGATATTCACTGGAGGAGTAAACACAGGTAAGAGCAACATCAAAATAAAAGCACAGTGGCATCTAGAAGACTTCATCACAAAAAAAGTTTAAAAAAACATAGGAGTTATTAGATTAGAAAGCCATTCTATGTTTATTTTACTAGTCATTTCTGTACTATGTGAAAACAATAAAATGCCAAGTTCATTGCAACCTGGCAGCTGGTAAAAAACAGAATAAAACGTTTGCTAAATTATGAAAAGCACACTTGGAGCTGAAAATAAAGCCTCTTGTGAGGCAATTGTATTAGTATATCACCAAGAAAGACTTTATAAGATCAAATGTAAACTGCAGGGAAGGACTGCTAATCAAAGAAGTCCAACTCTTATTAAACAAAACTGAAAACACAGTAATCCAGAAATTATCTTTATTTTATTTAATCAGGTATTAAAGGAAAAAAGTTCTGGGTTTTGGATGTGGTGGGAAACTTCTTCCTTGTTTTTAGAGAGCTCAACATAATTTTTGGCTGTTACATTTTCATCAAGAGCAACATCTGCCATTTCTAGTCAAAGAGCATCTATGATACACCAAACAGGTGTCCTAGGGATCCAAGACAGCAGCTGGCCCACCTCCCCTAGTAGACAGCATGTGCATTTTGGGAATAAGCTGCAAAACATAGGTTCTTAGACAAAAAATTCTGGCATTGATGACTCAGTTACCCTCCCTGAAGATGGCAGAAAGGGGGAGAGATTCAGGGGAAAGTCAGTTCTGCTAGAGAAAATTGCAAAATATTTTGAGCTAGGACATGAACTTCTAAATTCTTATGCCACTCTCATTTGCTGCAGCAACAAAGATATAATTTTTCACTTTAGTAAGATTGTATCTTCTTACTGTCTCTGGAAAACAATGTAATCATTCTATTGTGTGTTAATTTTAGTGCATGGTGGATCCTATATTTGAATATAAATGCTTAATAGGAGTCTTGGACTTGGTTTCCAGAGCACATCAAATTTAAAATAGTCCTCAGTTTTATCACAGCAGCAATACAAGTAGCACAGAAGCATAGAATATGCTGAGTTGGAAGCAACCAAAAAGGATCAGAGTCCATCTCCTGGCCCTGCTCAGGACAGCTCCAGGTATCACACCATGTGTCTGTGAGTGCTGTCCCAACACTTTCCAAAAAAAAAAAAGCAAAATGGCACAAAATGTTGGATAAATAGACACAAATTTAATATGCCCCATATCTCTTAAAAATAAGGAATAAAATCAGGTGCTGATCTGTGCACTGTGGTTATGATAATATTAGTTGTCATAGTGATGGCAAAGACGCATGTTAATTTTACATTAAAATTACATCAGAAAAATGTGCAAGTTGTACCCTTAATGCAGTGGATTGCTACAGCAACTGTAGAAATCAAACTACAGATTTTTCTTTTAAAAAAGGACACACACTTGCACTTGGCAAATGCACAGCTGCTTCCGACCATTTTTCAAATCCTCATAGCTGCAAATGCCAAAACAATACAAATGAACCAGGAAAGTTATCATAAATACTGTTGAAAAGGACTGTTTTTCCTGTAATCAGAAACTACCTAGACAAAATAATGTAGTTCAAGTGGCCCTCTGCTGTTTTAGAAACATACAGTTCCAGAAGCAGTTTTGTGATATCAGTGATCTCTCATTGATGTCTTTAATGTCTGGAGGAAAGCAGTTGTTTGCTCCAGGGCTAGGTTTTCAAACTGTACAGCTGAAAATTATTTGTGGGGTCATAAAAAATTGAGAATTTCTTGGTACAGTCTCTTTTGTTGAAGATGAATTTTAAAATTTGGTTTATCTTATGGAAAATTATAACTGAAAAGTCCTGAAATATTGCTGTTGGTCTGAGAAACAGTGATGTGTGAAAGACAGACTACCTGGCCATAAACATGACTGCTGTTCTGAATATTCCTGTAATGCTGAAAGTTGATTATTCTGAACAGCAGGATTTTTTTTCAGTCTGGACAGATTTTCTACTTTAAATCCTTTAGGCTGTTGGATCATATCTTAATTCATAGCTGATGCCAGGTACCGGTTTGGGGTTTTTTGTAACTTTCCACCACAGGAAGAATATGAGACTCAAGGACATAGAGGATCTGTTAGGTTGTGGGGAGTTTTCTTACCTTGGGTCATTTACAGTTCAGAAAATGAGATCCAAAATCCTAACAATTGTGTGATTGTAATTTCTATCCAGCCATCTTGAAATCATGACATTTCAATATGGAAACTCAGCAACTGAGAATCAGTGAGAATCAGATAACATCTGTAGCAAACCCACAGGTCTGCTTCAGTGCAGCCACATCCTAAAAATAGTTGTTTGTAGATAGATTTTAAAATATTATTTTATTAAAAGGAAGGAGGAATGACTATTGTCCTTTGCACAGAGATACCACTGAAACGCTGCCAAAGCTGGTCTATAGGGTAAGCAAGCAGCCCTTGGAAGAATTCTGGGGAGCATCCATTCTCTCTGTACTAATTTCTGTTTTCTCACTGATTCCCAGGGAGGGTTTTAATGCTGGAAACTACCTCGGGTGACTGAGTTTATTTGGAAAGAGTGGCAAAATAGGTTCATCACAGAGTAGCTTAATGATGTTTTCACATTTCTATCCTCAATGGGAGCATTTGTGTACAAGCTGCACTTATGAGGGAGCTGGAGGGTGGGTGGCGGGGAGCACAGTAATTTCTATGCTTCTTTCTGTGCTTGGAAGTAGAGAAAGGCTTGCATGAACATATGAGCACAAGTGCAGATAAATAAGCTGGAGTCAACTGTCAGCATTCCCATTCTTCTTTCTAAAGCTGTGTATTTTTCTTCTTATTTTAGTAATTTTTGGATTCAATGAAATGGATTCGCAGAAATTAATAATAAGGAGTAGGAAGGTATTCTTAGCTTTACTTAATTGTAAGGATAGACACAGGTGCTCCCTAAAATAACAAGTCTGTACTAAATCCATATGATAATGAACAAAAAAGACTTAATTATTAATTTCTGTTTCATGTCATTTCTTTGCCAGGGGTCATTCGGCACGTTGGAGATGCCCTGAAAGATCACGCCTCAAAATCTCGAGGGAAGATCTGCACCATTGGAATAGCTCCCTGGGGCATTGTGGAAAATCAGGAGGATCTGATTGGCAAAGATGTAAGACCTAAACAGACATATCTGACCTCCAGTATCTATAAATCTTCCAGTAATTTTTCCTGTCCTCTCCATCCCTCATTTAGCAATTCCTCTTAGAACTATTGTCTGCAGCAAAAAGCCAATATATGCACAGGTTTTCCATTAGGGTTGATGGCAGGTTTTGACATGGCAGCAATAAAAATTTCTGCACTGTATGTTCTTTAAAAATATATTATAAGGGCAATTCAATAATAGCTGTTCTTGAAAATACATCAAAGCTTCATCCTTAGAACTCTGTGAATCTGGAAAAGTGCTTAAGAAAACACTGATTGCAAAACTTGAAGTCTGGTTTATTTTCAAACAATATTATAATGCATTGGTTAAATTCGAAATTGAAGGCTATCCTCCTTAGAATATATTACCTCCCATGCATTTTTATTGATTGAATTTTTAAAGGTCTTACAGGGTATTTTAGATAAGAGTGACCTCAAATAATTCACCTTCAGCCACTTTCTGAAGGACAGGCCCACTGTTTCTTCTGTTCTTTTATACCATACTTCTCTTTTAAAACTCCACTTTAATACAGTAAGATTAACTACTGAATTTTATATACATGAATAGTTTGTCTACACTGGTTATTTGTTACCTGAAACTTTTCTGAACTCTTTTTTTTTCTCACTTCTGGTTCATTCCTAAGACATCTGTCTGAGACCCAGTGACTGACTATGAGTGGAAGAGATGTAGTTTTCAATCTACATAAAGAACTTCTTCTTGTCTTCATTAACCTAACCCATTCTTCTCTGTATGTTCTGCATCCATGACCAAGTTTGAAAGGGGAAGAATATTCAAGTATCTATTAAGTCAGAGGGGTTACAACGATTATAAAGAAAATTATCCAACTGGAGTTTATTGCAATTCACTATGGAAGTGTAGCTGTTAGAGGCCACTGTATTAGCATGGAGTTTTGTACTCTAATACCACACAAACAAGCAGGATCAGGGTTTGCCACAGTTATTCTGAGTTACCAATGAACTCTTCTAAGGTGAAGCACAGCAGGTAATTAGCAGAAAAAGCTAAGCACAAGGATGTGTTGTGTCTTCCTAAAGAAGTGTAATGTGCACATAATTTTCAAATAAATTGTCTTTAGTGATTAGGCATGAGTTTCTGGAAACATAGCAGAAACAAAGAAGTTAAGAAAAACATAAAATTAGCCATGAATTTTGGAACATTGCTATTCCTTTATTCCTTTTCTGCTCCTGTGCAAAGCTATCTCAGTTCTCAAGTGGTCACTGCCTGTTTGAGGGGACCTGGAGCCTTCTTTTGCACAAAAAGATAGAAAAAGAACTTGATTTCCCAGGTGTTCCAACAAAGTGGAGCAGCTCCCCTGACTTCTGATTTCTTTAAGCAATGCTTTCCTCTAAATATCCTTCCAATTTAACATGAAGGGGTTGTACAGTAATTTTATTTTAAAAATAAATAACTTTTATTAAAATAAATTTCCATGAAATTTTCGTTAAATCATGAAAGAATTAGTACTTATTCTGATCATCAGATAGAAAGTGAAAAAAGTTTAACATAAAGTTACAACTAATTTGGGTAAGGTCTTCTAGTAATGCAGACACGATTTTATCCATACAGTTACAGTTACAGGGTCATTCTAAGGACAAAAATATTTCAAAATATAACATTGATAGAGAAAAATTAAATTTATCCTCTCAACTTCCTGGCCTCTAATAGTTTTATAAAATTATAGATCAATGGCATGATGTAATGCAAAAGCACTTCTGGTTTTATCCATCTCTGATGCACATGCAATGGCATTGCTTTATGCTTACTGATATCAAATTTCATCTTCCTTTTTATTGCCTCATCTGGCTGCTTTATGAAGACTTTAGTCCACTGAAATATTTATAAGCTTTTCACCCTGTAATTAATCACAAATCCCTTACATCTATGTTGAATGGAACATAACACAGCTTGAGGTAGGCCATTTATGTCACTAAATCTTCTTACTAAGAGTCTTCACAGAAATTACCTTTTCCTTCTTACTGTTTTCCCACCCTTCCCCCCAGCTATCCTCAGTTACTTATGCCTCAAAAGACTTTCTCTCTTATTCAATGCATGCAGTTTCTTTAGAAGCATTTGGTGAGGAAGCTGTTTTCGAAGTTTTTTAAAAATCAAAGTGTGCTGTATTGATTGGCTCATTAGAGGTGAATGCTGTGAAACGAACTGAGGAGAGGAAATGTAAATAGTACCATAAGCATGTAAAAGGAATCATCATTAGGCAAGAAGCAAAGGCCACAAAGGTGGGGTGGGGAGGGGGGGAATGAACCAGTAATAAAAGACTTGGTGAACTCTGACATCAATGTGGATTTGTGCCTATATGCACTATGACTAGTTAAATTATGATCTGAACTGAAGAGTTATAAAAAAGTTTAATTTGCCAACCCTTCCAAATCAGCCAGCTTTGGGAATCCAGGGGGATTTCCTCAGAGCCATATAGAAAACTGTCCAAGTTAAAGAACATATTATTGCTGTTTGCTGTTTGTTATATTGTGATGATTAAAGATCCCTAAAGGCACATGTCTTACTCCAGTACATAAAGGAAATATAGTAGAAAATAGTGCAACTCTTAACACTCTCAGATTCTAATTTAAAAACAAAGGACTCAAGGGACTTAGTTGCCTTATTTCCCCATATATTCTGATAGAACTGAGAAAGCAAAGTGGCTTGCTCAGTCTTGTAGAAAACTGTGGTTATAAATAGGTTTCTTCCTACACACAGAGTCATTCTCCCTTCTAAAAGAGTACACTTTGTAGTCATTGTAGCATGCAAGTCTTTACTTTCAGGGTCTGTTCTGTTCTTACTTGGGTTTGGTTTAATTCCAAGTCACCTCAGTAGGAAACCAGGGGAAAAGATAAGGACTAGCATATTTGTAGCTTATGTGGAGAATTTGGACCAAGAACCTCTGAATTAAATCAGGAGCTACTCTGTTCCCTGGTATGCACCAGAGCAACAAGGCTGCAGAAATTGCTTGATTTGAACAGCAGCTGCTACTCCTTGAGAAGCAAAACATGCATCTCTTTCTTTTTCCATCACTACTTTGAGCTCACTGTTTGTCTCAAGTTGTTTGTGTCCACATAGGCTGCTCAGATTCATGCACTGGTTCACATGGCATTTGCAGGCTCGTTGTCATGGTGAGTTACCCTGAGAGGCCTTTCAAGTGCTGTGTCTATGTTGAGGGTCATGTGCCTGCAGGGAATCTAAAGAGACCAGCAATGCTTTTCATTCAGGCTTGCTGCCACCTCGGGGTGCAAAGGCAAGGGCTGGGGTCAGCCAGCCCCTCACCTATTGACAGAATTCCCTCAGCCCATGCAGCCTGAGCACTGCTGCACAGCATGGCTGCCATTGCAGTCATTAAACTGTATTTGGAGGGACATAAGCATAGATTTTACTTTCAGGTCTGCAGAGGAAGATGTCAAGAGACATTATTTCCCTATTCTCAGTGCAAGGTAGGATGGGACTTTAGGCAGTCTGGTCTAGTGGAAGGTGTCCCTGGCAATGGTGGGGGGTCTTTAAGGTCACTTCCAGCCCAAACTGTTCCATGATCCTATGGCTGAAAAAAAAGAGGGTGATAAGACAGCTTAAATTCAAATTTTTTTTCCAATTCTTTAACTTGCCTGTAAAATGTAAGGGGTTGAAAAGAACAGAGGAATGGAAACTGCAAGAGTCAGAAATCAAAAATCTGCTGAGTTTTGTGGAAGAGCAAGTAACCTCAAGGAAGTAACCAAGGATGGAGCTTGTCAGGGAAGAAGCCTAGGATGTTCTGACCTTCTTGAAGATTTTGTTTAGCCTTTTGCCAGGAAGAGTCTGACAGTATCGCTTGAGAAATTTTATTGTTAAAAAAAAGAATTCAGATGTTGAATTGTGCATGCTGAGAACAGTTCAGTTGAAATTAATTGTAGTCTTATTTTTACATACATAAAATGTATTAATAATGTAACTCACCTTGTAGCTAAACACAGAACAAAAGCATAGGCTTCTAATCTGCCCTGCAGCAGCACTACTGAGTCAATATAAGAAGGCTTCAGTACTACAACTCATTAGAACTGCAAATCAAGCTGTCACAGGTTTTGAGCTGTGGCTCCCAGGAACAAACCACAAGCTGTCAGTAGAATTGTCTGTACAGGGGCCTGTACTCATACAATGAACAGGCAACTCAAGGATTCCTCTGCTGTAAGGCCTTGCTAGTGTCCATTTATTGAGAGATGGAGTGGGTATTAAAGATCTGCACTGTTTTAATTTGATTTTTACTTGATTCTTAGGGATGCGAGAAAGGATCTTCCTTTTCTTTCTGACATGGAATCCATGGTTTCTGTATCTGTAGAAGCTAGCTAGAAAACACATTCCAGCAGTGTACTGATATTTTTAAATCATATGCAGCTGTATAGTAAATTGTTATGAATGAGGCATCAGAAGAAACAGCATTAAAAAAATCTGAGCCAGAGCTATCACCTGTTCTCACAGAGTCTTGCTGTTGGCCAGCTGCCCTTTAGGTCTTCTCAAACTGTTCCCTCCCTTTTGGAGGATGAAGAGCTTACAGGGTACCCCTTGCATGACAGTTTATAACAGCAAGAGAAGTTTGTATATTTCTCCTTACTGGCTGAGAGTTGATCAAAGTTAGGCAGACATTCACAAGTGAAAATGTATGTAGAGAGAGCTCTGGCTAAAGAATTGCTAACACATTATTTTTAAAGAATTACGTCTCAATTGGAGATCTGTTTAGAATTACAGAGGATGAAGAGCAAAGGAATAAATCAATAACTTATTTTTTCTGTCTGCAATCATTTGTGTCAAATTTTGAGTGTACATATTTGTGCATTAAAAGCACAAGACCTGAACAATGAATGAAGTCAGAACTGAAGAAAATTCTTGCTAATGAAAGAAAGTCCAGCTGAGATTTCTAACAATTCATTACAGCATTTCTTCAGCTAGGACTTCATTTTACAGATTTTCAGTTTTGTTTCTCCAAAAAGACAAGACATATGTAAGAAAAGCAGGGAGTAGTATTGCTAGAAAAACTTTGAAGTATCAGTCAGAATGCCTTGACACAATACCAGTTCTTTTGCTGTATTAGTGCAGTTTTACTTAAGTCAATAGACACCCACCAAAGCAACTGGCAGCCAAATGTGGCCCCATGCTATCATTTGTTCTGTCTGGTGGCATTGAGTGGGGTAAATGTGGCAATTTACTCAGTCTGCTGCGCAGTTTCTCCTGATAAAATCAAATCAAAGGAAGTGAAGCAAACTCCCCATCCTACACAAACTTTCTAAAGCTGTTGTGAACACAAACAACTGCCCTTTCACTGATGCTAGGAGTGGGCCAATAGTTTTTCTAAGAAAATTCAAAATGTGGTGTATTATAATGTGTACACCTCTCCAAGAGTGGATTTCTTGTATTTGTGTGTCTCCAGTGCTGGTGGTTCTGAACCAACACTGGAGGCATGATGCTGTGAAGGAAGAATCAAAGAATTTGGTCAGAGCAAGGTGAGATTTTTACACCAACACTCTAGATAGTCAGCAGCAAACAGGGTATAGAGTGTGTGTGCGTGTGTAGTCACCCAGACTCTTGGAACACTGACCATTAGCTGGGTTTCAAAGGAAGCAGTGAGCATTGATACTATTAGTATGGCAATATTGAAACAGATTACCATGGAAAACCCTTTAAGCCATGTCTGCATCTGAAAGGAGAGTGTTACGGTAATTTTCTACTTTACACATAAAAGACAGTAAAACTCAAGTGCAGTACTTTATTTATTTATTTTTTTTCATCTTGTCAGCTCATATCTTGCAATTGATTCTATTCAGAGGATCTTTTGTGTTTAGTGTGCCTTCTTTTTCCTCTGTCTCTAAAATGCAGGTGGTCCGACCATACCAGACAATGTCCAACCCCATGAGCAAGCTGACTGTCCTCAACAGCATGCATTCTCATTTTATTTTGGCTGACAATGGTACTACTGGAAAATATGGGGCAGAGGTAAAGCTTCGTAGACATCTGGAAAAGCACATTTCACTTCAGAAGATAAATACAAGTGAGTAGCATGTTGCTTGTATTGTTTCATAATAGCAAAAACCACTTGGTATAAAGGAGCAGTAATCCTGCACATTTGGGGGATATCTGGGGTAGTAATTCTACTATGGTGTGTGGTGACCATGAGCTAAGGAAAGCAATTATAAGCAAAGATAATTTTAGAGTGGTAAAGGCACAGCTCAGCACAAATAGCTGGATTTATTTCTGCTAAGTTTCAAGCAGTATTTGCTAAGGTTCAGATTCCACTCAGGTCTTTGGTAGCCTCTCTTCCCTAGAACTGTGCACAGTCAAATTCTCCTTCGTTCAGTGAAGAATAAGGTGAAATTAGTGCTGTTAAATAAAAGGGTGACAAAAATGTAAGGGAAATTTTTTTATTATAAATGTTTTGCCGGTTGAAGAGACACTGATATTTATAGGCAGTCATACTGTTCCACAGAAGTGCTGCTATGCCTTTGCATTGTATTTATTAGTTTCTCCTTGGCAGCTGTCATTAGCCAAAGCCAGGGGCTGAATTATGAGGTTAGGTGCTTCTTTCACTTTATCTTTGCTACCGTGATGATATTGCCTCATGACCAGACTGAAGCCCCAGTTTTTCTCTCAAAGGTTTTTTTTTTTTTTTTATTTTCATGTACCACATAAGTTTAATGTATGATGAATATAATCTGTGCTTAAATTAAAATGATGTGCCGCTTACAGTCTTCAACACCACTGCATAAGCTCTGCTCACTACAGGCTTGTTGTTTTTTGGGCATCACAGTTATATTGCTTTTTCTCAGAGAGTACAATGTAGATATGCACAAAATGTGTGCATCATAAGCAGTGGGTGCATGCCTGGGAGTTTCATTAGCAGATGAAGATAGTATAAACTAGCTTGACCAGCAACAAAAAGGCACATTTGAAAATGGCATATTATGAAAATACATAAAATTGTGGCATAAAGAGCAGTTATTTGAAGGCATTTAAAAGAAAAGTGTGAGCTTTTACAGTTTACAGCACAACATTTTGGTGGCAAAATCTTACCTTAAAAAATAAATCTCTTTAGAGAGATTTAACTTAATTCAGATTTAGTCAAGAGGCTTATCTTTTAAAAAGTGACTGATAGATAAAAACTGCAGACTTTGGTGATTCAAGTCTAATGTTTGCCTGACTTCTTCAAACATCTACAAAAAAAATGAAAAATTTATCTTCTCTCGTTTCTTTCTGCAGTATGCTCCACACACAAAAGTAAGCATCCTCCTTTTCATTTTCCTCTGTGACAGAGACTTTCTACCATTTAACCACTCCCTCCCCCTCTTAAAACACAAAGATACTTGGATCTCACAACACTTCCTCACAATAGAAATGTGATTAAATTGTTCAAAAAGAAGGCTTTCGGTATGATGTGTACATCTTGGTTCAGTGACATCCAGAATGTTTCTGCAATGCTTTGTTTTTCTTTACTTCAAAAGAGGGTGGTAAGTCCTGCCCACCCTCTAGTTATTAGGAAGTTGAGCATATGGATGAGAAAGACCACCTGCCTTGTTGGGTCAGCCAAACAGATGGCCAATTTCTCATGCTTTTCTTTACCCTTATTTATAGCAGAGCATTGCAGATTCTTCATCCTGTGCATGGCAGGGTATTGCTGCCAAGGGATTTTTATCCAAAAGGGAGTCTGTGCAGGCACTCACTTATGTCTTTACTTACCATATTTCAGTTGCAAGCCTGTGGAGCAGGGGCAAACAGCATCACAAGTTTCTTTGTAGGAGAGTCAGGAAAAGGTGAAATTTTTAGGTAATCACAAAAAGGAAAGTCTGCTATAGAAAACAGAACAGATTTAGTAACTCATAAACAGTTGATAACTTTTTATTTCACAGCCTGCCCCTTGACAATAATGCTGAAAGTAGATTTTGTTCTTATTTTTAAGCCTGCCTGAGTTCTACATGCTTGGCTTGTCATTTCTTCTTTATTTATTTTCCTTTGCTTTAACTATGTCTTTCTCCAGTGCAGTGATAGCTCGCCTGGATATTTGGGGTCACATACTGTTCATAAAGGGAAGCTTTAAGCTTGTTCTCACACATTAACGACACAGAAAATGGCATTCTCTTCAAAGAGACTAGAACAGTGGCAATCTCTATTATAAAATTCAAGGCTAAATTGGGCCATTAAGTATGTCAGATAATTCTGAAAGTCTCAGCTGTTTTTTTCCTAATATGGCATCATTATCAGTCATTCAGCAATAACTAATTTCCTGAATAAGTGTACTATAAAAAAAGAATAAGAACAGGAAGAATAATAGGAAGAAGAAGAAGAATCTATGATTATGCCCCTTATGAACACTAGGGAAAAGATTTTATTGAGTATTATGTTTTCCACTACCTTTTTAGGTTTTACCACTTGTATTGCTCTTATTTTGTCCTCAGCAAATACTCCAGAACTAAAAAACGCTTTTCAGACACACAGAGGGTGGCATTTGTGGCCCTGAACCTGCAGGTTCAGCACAGATTCACTCAGTTGTACAATTACCTAGAGGTCAGTTTGATGCTGTAATGCTCAGCACAGGTTTTTCTTATTTTCACAAAGAAGACTATTTTAACACAGCCCAGCAACCATCTCATGAAGCCTCAAGGTGTCTCAAAGTATTGGAGTTTCCAAGTGCATCATTTTGTAGCATGAAATGTTAAAATAAGAACTTCTCTGAAAGTGTTTCAAGATCAAAAGGAAATATTCAGTGACCTGATCAGAAATGCTTCTAGTTTCCAATTCACACAAATATTTGAGACTTTTTGCAGAATTTTCAAGGCACAGAGATCACTTGAAGATATACACTGGAAGGAAGCAAAGATATTTTTGTAACTATCTCTGCCATAGAGTTATTTGTATAGCATTACATGGTTAATTCAGTAGTTCATGTAAAAAGTTTCACATTGAAATATGGAGTCCATGTTATTCCAAAAATATTGCATTAATGAGCAGAAGATTCTCAGGATAAGTGTATAGAGATTTTTAGTAAAATGCCCAGGTCAAAAGGCAGATGCAGTAATTGGAGGGCAGTTGTGCTTCTATCTCTGATGCTCTGCTTACACTGTTCTGTGGCAGGAAGGGATCTACAGCATGTCAGGCTGATGTAATCCAGCACTGCCAGTTTACTGATTTCTGATTCACTGCTTCTGGAAGTCCTCAAGAGACTTGTCTGTCTCACTGCCTTGAACACAAGACAGTTGACAGCTGTCTGTAGAATGACAGATTGCACAGAGAATGGAACAGACCTCTGAAGGTCCCCAGTCTGAGTCTCATCTCAAAGAGTAAAATGAGTATGCTCCTCTTACTCTTATGCTGAGTAAGTTTATCTGTAGCTTCATTTAGCCAAAAGCATCCAATAATTAATATTCAAACATCTATAAGGACTCTAGCAAAAGTTTTTAAAACTTTTCCCAATCCTATGAACAGTGTATTGTCTGAACCCCACAAACTGCTGTTACTGAACATTTTCCTTTCAGAGGAGGGTAATCACCCTAACGAGAAAAATATGTCTCTGACACCTTTTTAATATTCCTGCAGATGGTTGTAGGAGAGGTGTAGGAAACACTTCTTAGATTCCTTTTCAAAAAGTTGAACATGCACTGCTTTCCCAAACTCTCCTCCTTAGGCTTATGCTGTAGGCCACTACAGACCTTGGCATCTTTCCTCTGGATGCTTGGCAGTTTCCCCTCATCCTTCATGGACAGCCCAAACCTGAATCCAGTGCTTCAGTTACAGCCCTGCTAGTGATGAAGAGAGTGAGCATGGGACAAAAACCCAGACTTGAGACACTGCTGTAATGCAGCCCAAGTGCCTGGCGTTGTTTATGTGCACCAAGAGCATTCATGTGGGCACCCACTGTAACCCTGAGGCCATGATGTAAGGATATGGTTATCTGATTAGAACAAAAGATGTAAGTTTTACTTTGAACAGCCATAATTTACCTTCAAATTCTTTTTTAAGAATGAACACAGAAAAATTGCAATTTATGTGGGATTTTTCAGGTTTGGACTTGATTTTTTTAAACAGCATACAAGTCCTTACTGTCTTTGAGACTTAAAATCAGTTTAAAATGATGTAATTTAATTGATTATCTTTATAACAATAACTAAAAGTAGTTAGGCATCTATCCTCAGGAGGTAGTCTGCCATGATCTTTTAGGCCTTGCATTCAATTCTTCTTTTTCTAAGTTCTTGTGCATCTCTCAATCTCATCTCATCAAAAGTATTCCTTGGTTTAAGTAATTCTGAAGTGTTGTGTTTCAATGCTAAATTTTATTCAGAAGGAATAGAAGGACTTTCTTCTTTTCTTTTTCTCCTTTTCCTGATGCCTGGGAAGTCTTCCGTACATTGTAAATTTTTTTAATCCTTTACAACGTTTTTTTCCAAAATATTATATACTTAGACCTTCTTTTCACAATGGCGCAGAGAAATGTTTCCAAAGAAGCTATTTGGCTATTTGGAAAAAAAAAAAGGAAAAAAAAACACCAAAAAAACCCCCAAAATTTTCACTGGTACTATCATGGTTTTAAAATCAATAGATATCTTATGATTAATCAAGACAAAAAGTGCAGCAAGTCCATTTTTTTTCTCCATCCTGGGAACATACTAGTGGTCAGTACAGAATAAGAGCTTAATGTGTCACCAAACAGATAATGTAATCTATAAATAGAGAAAGGAAATAAATGCAGCATCTAGAGATTACCCGTTGCAAATTCTCCAATTATATTATTCCTGGACACTAGCAAATTTCTTTTCTGAAGTGCTGTGGAATGGCCTGGTCATTTGCTAAGATTTACATCATCATCATTTCTGCAGAACATTGCTGAGTAATTCAATAGGCACATCAGTCATGCTTTGAACCAGAAATATAAAAGAAATCTGTCTGCAAAATGTGCATTGGAAGTTACAAGTCATAAAATATTCGTTCCTGCTACTCCACAGATGGTTAGATTAGAGTAATTGCCACTGTAGCAATTCAGCTAATACATTTGATCTGAGGACTGTTAATCATTTTCAAAGTCACTCCAATAGGTTGACATGCCGTGGGTTTCACTCAATTTGTGATTAGGCAGAACAATGCTTTCTTATTAACAAGTGTGGTCTAGAATTGCTTCATATTACATAAAAAGGGCCTTTACTAGCACCTGCAGAATTTTTTTCCGTAAAGTTTCTCACTTGTGGTTCTATACTTATTTGCATTTTTATAATGTGCAGTTCATTCCTTCTGTTTGCACTAAGGGCTTCCTTTCACGTGATGCAGTTGTTGCAAATAACTGATTTATTATTGCTGGCTGAAATATTCTCATGTCCTTAAAGAGCTTGTAGCATGGTTGCCAAGCACTTTCATCACAAATGTTTGCTTTCCTTCATAAGAATGCTCTTTCTGGAGCAGAGGAGTAAGACAAGGAAACAGATTTATATATATAATAATCATTGGACATTGCACATATGAAAGCTTTTAATTTGAATGAAAGGTGTCGTGTATTTAATAGAAATATTGTAGGTTTTTCTTTAAAAGAACGTCTATAATTTTGTCAGCAGAATCAGAATCTGGACCTGACACATAACATAGCACAGCACAGCACAGCACAGCATAGTATGCACCCACAGCATGTTCTTGTGTATGCATAATCACTTGGCAAAACTTGCAGTCATTTTCTGTCTTTCATGTGCATTTCATGTCTTACACCACATATGTGTCAGTAATAAAATTAATGTTCAGCGTGTGTTAGGAAGGAATGTGTCAGGAAGTGGTAATACAGGGGTTCAAAGAGCAGAATAAATAAGCTTTGCATGATATTTGCATACCTGGCAAATGGCCTTGAAAACATACTGACCACATGAAAATGCCTTTTTTTTAAATCCAGATATTTTACTTATATTGAAGGCTTCATACATCAAAATGTTAAATCTTGGTCATGAATCTGCCAGAATTTTCTGTTCTCTGTAGTTTTCTGACAGATGTTTTACATTCTTAAAATTTGCTTTGGAAATAGGTGGAGTCCAGTCAGTGAGGCAGTGATGTTCAAATTGGAGTTAACAGCTACCATCATAGATTAAAATGTGAAAAGATCTAATGTTTCCTCTAATGATTTGAAAGATGATCCTTTACTTGTTAGATTTCTGACATTTTATAGTATTAGACACAGCCTCAGAGAAGGAAAGAGGCAGTTGAAAAGAACAAAATGAGTCAAAAGAACTTCACTAAAATGAGGAATGAGGATAACAAGCATATGTAATGTCACCTAGCCAGCAGGAGTCCAGCCTGTGCTGATGAGAAGGGAAGATTTTTTCCTGCAATTGAAAGCTCCTTTTGCTTCATAAAATTAGCTGCCACCTTCTGCTTCAGCAACAGTTATGTGGGGAAAAAAAAGGCAAAAGAAAAAAGAAGTCCTTTTCTTGGATTCCATTTCCAGGAGAGCCAGAAATAATGTAAAAACATGGATATGTAAACAAAAACATATTTGAAAGCAGAATGTTGAGCCAGAGGATGTTAAAGGTAGTGTATGTTGGATTGGAAATAGACCCTTCAAAAAATCTGGAAGTTTGAAGTAGTTTTCTTTATTTTTTTATCTTCTATAAAATTTTCAACCTTTTATAAAATGTTTTAACCCATATACTCTTTAGCATTTTTGAAGCTTACAGGAACAAATTTACACTGCTACATCCATTCCATATGAAGCATGTTCATATTTCTGAGAAATATGACCACACCAAATCCTTAGGCTGTGTAGATCCACCTTGTGAAACTGATACTCTTCTTTTGAGCAGTGCATTTCTGGAAGAATTGTCTCCCAGACAACACAGGACTTAATGCAGGACTTTACTGTTCATTATCATGCAGCAGTTATTCTAATTTTAAACATGCTATTTGGTACTGAAGGTTTGCTCTACCTCCACTATATGCTGTTTGAAAAACAGACAGACCATAGGCATTGGAACCTGTGACTTCACATTTAATCTTTCTTCTTTATAGAGTGGTTAATGTAGTTGAGTTTTGGTAGGCATGTGAGAAAAAATTTCCTTTGAGTAAGGAAATGATGGATAAAGTTGGGTGATTTGATTAGGTAGAGAAGGCAGTTTAGAGAGTATATTATGTCAACAGTATCTGTTCATGTGACCCGTGGACTTCCCTTTGTCATCCTATGCCTGAGAATATATGAAGGGGGCTGGGAAGGCAAAGGGACGTTCAACTGTCATCACTGGCACCTTCTCTGACCATTACATCATCATCCAATGCATTGGAGTTCTCATTTGATTCAGATTTTTCCTTCATGTTCTGTGCATTCCTAGATGTATTTTCATAATAACATAGGTGGGAAGATCTAGGTACAAACTACTTTCTAGGAGAGGAAGTCTGCTGCAAGTTTGGAAATTTTATTTCTGTGAAATTTCAGTAAAATCCAGAACCATCTGAAGTTTTGACTCATTTCAGATTTTGCTAGAGGCTGGAAACTTGGGGTTTTTTATCAAAAGCATCATGGTGTTTGTTGATCAGGCACTGGAGACAAACATACCTCAGAAAGCTATGAGAAGGCACAAGGTTAAAAATCATTCTCAAAGCTCATGGTAGATCCATGCAAGTGGATCTGTAAATTCCTTTCATGAGTTTGACTTTAAACAAATGCATTTGCTTAAAACACATATTTTCATATGATTCATATAGAAAAAAAAGAGTAAAGGTCATTTCAGCTCTCTAAATTTTTAACATTTTAGATTTATTTAACCTAAAAAGCTGCAAAACTAAGAAACATTATTTTAGGATAAATCTGCTTCTGCAGTTCTATATCTCACCTGTTGTAGTTTTCTAAATCAGGTGATAATAAGGGATAAATTTCTGAGATTACATAGAGTAAAGTATGTTGAAAAACAAGCAAAATATGACAAGGAAAAACACCTCAGTATGTAATATGAGGTAGTGTAGAATTTGGATACATTACAATGCAATAACTTTCTAAAGTAATATGTCCAATATGCCATTGTGCTCACATCCAAAGGGAGCCAGGGAAAACACCAGGGAAAATTAAACAGAATGTGAGAATTTCTGGAACTGCAGCTGCTCCTGTATGTCTTAGGCCATTGCCTACAGGTGATGAGCTCCAAAAGAGTGAAACCAGTTAGGTCCTCTGGTACTGCCCTAATAACCAGTTGACTGCAAGGACAGGTAGGGTAGGTGTTGACTGAAATCCACAAAGGTTCTTTTGTGTGTGCGTGTCTGTGTGTGCGTGTCTCTTTGAAGTGCCAGCTTTGAACCGTGTATTGCCATTGTACAGAAGGTAACCAAGTGGTTACTTGGATGCTTGTGCAGCTCACAGATTTCAGGGTTTAGTCTTACATAGGCTCTTCCCATGTCATGTTTCTTCTGAGGACTCTCTGAACTTTATCCTTCTGCTAGACAACTACAAAAATCAAAAGATGATGCCACAAAACTTTTTTTATTGCCACTCTGGAATTGCTTTTGTGAAGTTTTTAGTATAGGTCCAGTATTAAATGAAGGTATGGTTCCAGGTGTTGGATCCACACATTTGTCTGCCAAGGATGGCAGGATGGCAGATACATCAGTAGATAGATTTAGAGAGGTAAGGAAGGAGCACTGGAAAAAAATTGAGAATTAAAGTGCCAAGGTAGATCAGAAGAGAAAGGAGAAGAGACTGGGACAAATATAATATGACCATACTCCTAGCAAAGAGGAGAATTAAATATAGAAGAGATAAAATAAGATTATGGATTAAGCAGAAGGAGACAGAGAGGGAGTGAAAGTGTGATTGGGCTACCAAAATGAAAATTATAAAGATAAGACTGCAGAATGGAAGTGAGCATAACAAGGAGAATGAATAAAACTACAAAGGAAAAAAAAAAAAACCAAGATGAACAAAATAAAATTCATAGTGGTGATTTTTAATGAAAATAAAGGAAAATAGAAAGGAAATTATAGCAAATTGTATTAAACAAGCCTGTATAGAAAAATCAAAAAATAAATTCAAAAGAAAAAATAAGTCAACTTGTTGCAAGCTTTCTTTTTTTAGTAGCAGTTGTATGTAATTCCTAATCACGTCTAGTCCTATTGTTCTGTGAGTGTCAGGATCACAACAAATATTCTTAGAATTTTTTGTGCTGGCTTGCCAGATCAGTTGGATCTCTCTAGACAAAGGACTGGTAATGAGTCTCCAAACAAATGGAAATTCCCTTTAATTTCTGAATACAAAAAGCTATTAAAGGTATTCAGAAAATAGTAGAATGTGTTTGACCCTTTTTTGGTTGGTTTGGTTTTCTTTTGTTTTGTTTTGTCTTTTGTTCTATAAGTCTCTTGTTTTTTGTTACTGAATAGTTCTTGAAGAATTTAAAGAAATACCCATTTTATCTTTGCCATACCTGAGATGAGAGATTCTGCTCTAGTGAAGAAGCTCATGGCAAAGGATGAGGGAAAGAGAAGGCTCACTGTAAAAAGTGTGGCTATTTGAAATTAGGTTTGAATTAGGTTTGAACTAGATGTGACATCTGGGAGACGTTCCTGTATTCCAAGTGATAAAACCCAACATTCTTTTCCATCGTACACTGAGGGCAAGATCCATTAGGGTTTTTTTTCCAGTTATGATCACGTAGTAGTTAGTAATGTACTTGTTCCATATTGCAGCTGTGATTTGGAGAACTGGGCATGCAGATACATTGTATCTGCAGTTGATCTTATCTCTTTACCTTTTGCTATTGATATTTTAGCCAAAAAGGTGTCATACTCCTCAGAAGGTGTTTCCAAAAAGGCTGAAAACAACTGCCTAGAAAAACACCAAAGTTGTAATGTTATTTCAGTGTAACCTAATGTGAAGGATCTGGATTATTTTAGGATATTCTGGTATCACTTAGCCTTTCTGAGATAGTTGGGACCATAGGGAGATTTCCAGAGGTGAAACAGATGCATTTGTGTGGTCAGACCTTTTAATGACTGTTGAAAATCCACTATCATTTTAAATCTATTTAAGCTTCACTTACCCTGTGGTTAGGCATGCACTATTAACAGCCAAAGAGCATTATTTGTTGACTCTGTATTACTGTTAGACAAATATCGGTTGAGAAATTAAAAATTATTTTTCTCAATCTTTTAGTCTTACACCAAGACTTCTGCTAATTAAAATTGGAGGTCATGTTTAATTGTTTGTCCATTCTGTTGGTAGCTTGCACTAGGATATCCAAATGCTGTGTAAACTTGGACTGAAATGTTTCAGGAAGCCACGGGTTTTATGTGGTGTTTCTCCCAGCTGTTAATACATCACACTGCTGTATACTCAGCTTGTTCCATGAAGCATAGGAAAAAACTGGACTCCTAAGACAGACTTCTTGAGCTAAGAACTTTCTTTATTTTTCTTTAAGCTACCAGAACCTCTGAGTTCTCATATGAGTTTCAAGGCAGCTTAAGCGTCTCAAAAAATTTGTAAGGAAATGCTATTTTGCAGTGTTTTAAATAAATGACTTAGTCTTATTAGTCAATTTCTCCTCAAAAATCATAGTTCATCATGTATATTTAGGTTAAAACTAAGATCAGATTTGATCAACATGTAGTTTAAAGCTGTCAAAGTTCTTGTAGCCACATCAATATTGTTATTGAGCTTCACAACAATTTTATCAATCGTCTGCTCAGAATTAAATTAGATTTTCTAGTAAATACCTCAAATAAACAATCTTTGCATTAAAAGGCCCTGGAGTATAACCTCATCTGTTGTATTAATAGCCTGTATCTGGGAACATGTTATCTGTTTGATGCCATTAAAGTTCTACACTACGGAGCATTTGTGCAAAATGGTTTGTCAACATGCCTTTCCATGCACTATGCGCTGGCAAATACTTGTAGGAATTATGACAGGGATATATCTGTTGATTTGTATTTTTGGATTTGTTTGCTTGTCAGTCAGTAAGAGAGCATTGAGTTTACCACTAGCAGAAGCCACTATCCTAAGAGAATTTTGCAGTTAGAAAGGAAGCTCTTGCCCACAGGCAGCAGACCTTTTGCGGGATGTACATAAGGTAGTGGTGTGAAACAAATCTAGAGCCTGTCATAGGAATTTTATACTAAGAGTCTATTGCCTCATTATCAGATAGGTTCAAGCAAACCTGGGAAATGATGACCAGTGGAGAAACCTGCTAATTTATGTACCTCACCATCTGCAGTACATCTGGGTCCAGGAAGACTTAGCAATCTGTGGACCTGGAGGGTAGGTCTGTGCAAAACTGTATAGACTCCTTGATCAGGCAAATATACCTGCTTTCCTGGAGAACTGACAAGCCACTCCAGCTCAGTGGTGCCTGTCACATCCCTTTACATGCCTAGGGTAGGCTCAGGTTTTCTAGGAAGGCTGAAACTCCTGTTCCTACCCTGCACAGATGAGTGGTGTGTGCCTCATTAGGAAGGTGTTGAGCTGTCAGGTTGACTGCTCATGCACCCTGTGAAGGTTTGTGCAGGCTTACTCTGCCCCTCCTTTGGGACAGTCTGGGGTCTCTCACTATGTCCACAGTGGCTCTGTCCTATGTGTAACCTTAAGCCTGATGTTCCTCCATTGCAGCCAGCCTCTAGAGATCTTGCTCTCCAGCTGCACGCTGTGTGTGAGGTGTGACACACATTTCCAGCTGTGTGACACTCCTGTGCTGGCTGCTGTGCAGTGGCTCCTGCAGCAGGACAGACAACAGGCCCCAGCATCCCAAACAAATCCTAATAATTACCAAACTCTCCAGTCAAAATTTCCTGAAAGGGGAATGAACATAGGACAGCTCACACCAAAATGTCTGACCTGATGAAGGAGCAAAGGTAGCCAGCAGGAAATCAACTCAGATGTGATTCCCACCACTCAGTGTTATGATACTGAAATCAGACACATTTCTGTCAGGTTACTCAGCTAGATCCTCTGTTTTATTTTACTGAACTCAGGGCTGAACTTGCAGATAATATACAACATAGTGATATGTCCCAGTTATTCTTAAAACCATACTTAAAAACTTGAGTAGTAAATGCGTTTTGTAGTAAATGGGGCATTTTTGGGCTATAAAAATGTGGGTAACTCATGCTTAGGTCTTCACTGAAAGAATTAGTAATAATTTATAAGATGGTTATACATTATTTATAAATCTACTCACAGCGTAAATTATTCATGTTTTTCCAAGAACTGGGAAAACAAAAGAGGGCTTCCACAAAGCGTGGTAGATATTTTTTAGTCCCTTTTCACACAACACAGATGTTATGCAGCTTTTTCTTCCTTCCATTTCCAAATTCATTAATTTCTTCTGGTTTATTATTTTAATTTACATATTTATGCATTACGAGGGGATGTGTATTTTCCCCATATGTGTCAAGGGGCAAATGATGGGGGGTTTTGTGTGTTAACAGGAAGGCCTACAGGTGCTATTGGTGCACACTGGGAAAAATGTTCTGATATGTACATTCTTTCCTGGAATCACAGTTGTCAAAAAGTCTCACTGGCTCTGCTGCTGACCACAAAGGCAATAATACAGTAATGAAGCTTTAAGCTAAATATATAAATCTTTCACACTATATTGCAGTCTGATTTCACCAGCAATATCCACAATACCTGACACTGTGAAACACTAAGCGGTCTAATCTACCCTGCAAATCCATATGTACTAAAATACAAGTTACTGTTTTAAAAATAAGTATAGTCATGAGCCTCAGGTCGTTGGCGCTTTCTTCTTTTTCTATGAATCATTATATTGAGTGAAAATAGTAATCTATTTCTCTGTATTCTATTAATGAAGTAATGAAAGGCTACCTGTACTTTTGCATTTAGAGCAGAAATATTAAGAATTCAGTATGTGAATTGAAGAGCTTATTAAATAGTAATATGCCAGTTAGTACAAGATGTTTCACACATACCTGTTATTGGATACAAACTTAATATTTCTTTTGAAACTCTGAGAGAAAAAAATTCATGTCTAACAAAAAATTTTAATAACACAAAATAAAAATGCAGAGACCCCCTCTTAAGTTGGAAGACCTTTGATTTTGTACTAAGATATTTATCATCTTGAATTATTAATTAACTGAGTAATGAACACAACAGTGATAACACATTAGTCAGCATTCACAGCCATTTTAGTCCACAGACATACTGCTAGACAAGAAGCTTCCTCCATCTTCCAAAAGGAGAAGGAAACAAAGATTTGTTCAACTCAAAGCTCATCCTAGAAATGCTTTGAAAAGTGAACTAAGTAAACATAAAAATAAATCTTCCATGTAATTATCAGATGTCCAGTTTTTCAGATACTTAAAAATATTTCTCCTGAACTTAAAAGATTTCTCTACAAAGGACATTAAATAAAAAGCTGACTGACATGTCATTTAGTGCCTTCTCAGAAACTGAAAAAAGTACTCAGATATGTAAAAATTAATTGTATTTTCTTGTGTGTTTGGAAGACAACTCCAAGTGATAGTCTTTCCTGATAATCGTGCATTGCCCTGCACAAGAAAAGGTTCTCTGCAGTTTCAGATTGTGCAATATTTCAGTGTAGTGCATTAATGCTGCTTTCTCTCCAGTTAATAAAATGTGAAACACACAATTTTTACGATTGTATATTTTTAGAGTACTTACTCAGTTAAAGCAACAGTGTTGTTGAAGACAGCCCAACAAGACAAATGCTATCCTTAGTTATTTTATTTTCCCAGGCAAGGGAAATTTTTTTGTAAATTCCACAAGAACACATGAAAGGAAAACTTCTTTCTTGTTGATTTATTTGACTATCCATTATAGTGCTTGGCATGAAGTTCCCACCTTCTGGGTGTGTGGTAGGAGACAGCAGTTCCAGTGCTGTAGTACAGTTTTATGTCAGCAAGATGCATTTTGGTAGTGCCTGCTTTCTGACAGTCTCAACTCGTGCAACAAGCTCTCTTTGTAATCATGTCCTTGGCATTGTAAGGAATGTATTATCTCTGTATTTAGCATCTCATCTCACAGCCTGCCATTATCTTCCTAAATGAAGTGTCTGAAACCAAAGGCTCCCTGTGGATCTATCAGGCACTACCAGCCCCTTCTTTGAAGACTATCTTATACTGTGCATGCACAAGCTGAAATAGAGCTCTTACAAGGAACTTCTCATTCTTTTATTTTTTGAGAGATTTAGAAGGAAACAGATCTTGATCAGCAGCTAAAGAGAGCTTTATCAGCTGCCTTTTTCTCAAAGTCACAGGTTCTTCTTGCTGTTAGTATAGTCGATATAGAATGTCTTTGGACACACTGAAATTTTTCTGCAGGCCCTCTGCATTCATTTCCGAATTCCTAATATTTAGCAGCAGGGAAGCATGCAGGAATTTTTAGTCTCAAGTTATCTAAAACTTTAATTCAAATCTACTCTGTATTTTGGCTCAGAGTTATTGAGCTGCAGACATCTTGGTATAAGTAGCTACGTTTTTATCCTGAAATGAATATAATATTACAACTAATTTAAATATGATTGGGAACATCATAGAAAGCTGAGGATGTAGTAATTTCCATTTGCCCATTTTTCGAAATTCTGAGGATTCTGAGGATACCATTACTGCTCAGGGATTGATTATCACATCTGTGGAAGTTCATGACATAAGGGTTCAGACAGCTGTAGTCAAGATAACTTTCCTGAAAGAAGTGGTTATACTTTGAAGAAATATCAAAGTATTATTAACTGATTTTAAATATTATTTCTGATTTCAGAAATTAACTAGAATAATTTCTCCACCAAACAAAAGAAACGGTAGCTTTTCCCAAACCAAATTTATTTATGGAGAACAGTGAAATTTAAAATAAAAAATATTCTATTTGCTGAAACTCAGAGAGAATTTCACAAAGGAAAATGAGATATAGAAATGAAGTTTGTGTTTAATTTTTTTTTTTTTTTAATCTCACAAAGAAATGCGCCAGAATGGTAAAAGAGTTGCAGTTCAATATGGAACTCAATTGTATATGATAAACCAGGGTTCACATGAGTTTGGGGATTTTTTAATTTAAAGTTTTAAAGTCCAGGTTTCATTGAAGTCTGAATTGGTGAAAAGTTCTTTTATTTTACCAGCCTTGAATAAGAGGATTGTTTTCATGCTGAATGTATGTCTAAAGAACCAGAGAACAGAAAAACTGCCATCTGATTAACCAGAGTGAAACACAGCTGGGTCATTTGCAGAGAATTTTGTATGCCAGGCAACTCTTGCGGCTATAAGGCTCCAATTTTAAATATATGTATGAAAAAATTTTAAAAGAAAAATCAAAGTTGCAAGAGGAATTCTAGACATGTTTTCAAATGGCCGAAAAGAGAAAAAATAGTTCAGTTTTTTAGACTAACCATAATTATTTATATTCTGAGAATTATTTTTGCAGTAAAAAACACTGGGAATGAACTGACTTCCAGCAGAAGGACAGAACCTGCTTCAGTTTGAGATACATAAGGCAACTGCAATTATTATGATTTGAGAGCATCAGCACATCATTTTACTGCAAACAGTTTTCCCTTTTAGTCTTAAGAAGGCTGTAAAGACTTTACTTGTTTGATAAACAGGAATCTTCTGAACTCCATATGAAACTATTAATATCTAATGTACTGTATGTCATGGGAGTATTCAGTCATGGTGTCTCTTCCCCCCTAATTTACTAAAGAAGATAAGTCAAACTCATTGAATCTTGTCTCATAAGATGAAATCTGCATTCCCCATACACTCCTTTTGGCTTTTTCCTCCATTCATTCCAGTTTGTTCTTTCTGAAAAAGCCTAAGCACATATGTACAGATGGTATTTTATGGTACTGAATTGCACTAGTTTCCTCCTGAAAAAGTTTTGCTGCGTGTGTTCCAGGATCATAACTTTTCCTAGTAGTCTTGCTATACCAAAGACAGTTCTCTTGTCATCAGCTTTTCTAGTATTTCCTCCTAATGAGTTCCCGGTTTACAGAAGGATTTATTAAACACCATTAAAATGGCTTTGCATCTCAAATTGTGAACTTTCTTGATTTCTATAAATCCTCAATGTCATCCAGACCCAATTTGACATATTACTAATGCTTCTTAATTTTACCTTATTAGGAGGTGTCTAGATTGGGTAGAACAGCAATTCAGGGAATGTCTTTAATAATATTAGAAATAATTAGCCCTTGATCTCTGCAAATCTTTCTGTTAATCACCTTGTTATACTTCACCCTTCTTATGCTCTTTCAGCAGCCTACATTTTATAATTCTACCTGTAGTTTTCTTAACATAAATAAACACCACACATTTTACTTAAGTTATATGACAAAAAAGCCACAGACTAACAGTAGATAGAGGCATAACTAGGCATGTTGAGAATCGCTTCAGGAAACATAATGTTTCCTTAAAAATTATTCAGGAATTACCTAGAATATTTTCCTGTTATGTATATGGACTAGGTCTTTCTTTATCAAAGAATGGTTTATTTCCTTTTTGACAGTAATTCAAGTGCCTAAAATTATTGAAAATCGTTTGATCTGTGAACATTCTAGAGTCTAACCAGATTTAATGTTCCTGCTACACAGGCTTATCTTTGCATCCAAGAATTTAACTGTTTCTAAATGAAAGCTTCATCAGACATATTAACAGTTCTTACATGGCTTTGTGCAACTTTTTCGAACCCAGCTATTAATAGTGAAGGGCACTTTTTTGTTTTCCAGTGAAATGTCAGAATTTTGTGCAGAATGCATATAGATTTTCTTAGAAAAAGCTACTTGAAAAGGAAAAAAGACTGCTGTCAGGAAAAAAATACCAATATAAAATGTTCAACTTCTCCTGTTGTCTGAGTCTGTTTGAATGTACCCAGTCTCAACTGGTCAAGAAGTGACTACCATAAAAGTCTTTTCAGCTGTGATAACACCAACCTGGCACCAGGTTGCGTTTCTCTAGATCTACACAACATTCCTGGCAGTCTGTGTTACAACTTTTGCAGAGGGGTCCCATGTAATTACACCAAAGGTGCATAAAATGAAGATGCCTCTCCTTTGGTTAAGCACTAGTTGAGCTCTCTCTGGAGCAATGTCCCTGGTGTGGGGTCTGCAAATCAAGGAATATGCTGCAAAATTGGAGAGAATTCAGAGAAAAATTATGAGACTGACTAGAATTAAAAAGCAATGGCAAGAAAATATGCTTGGTTTATTGAAGAGAAGGTTAAAGGGCTGCTCAGCTGCAACCTCAAAGTGGATCTCATACAGCAGGAAAAATGGAGGGAATTTTGAAACAGCAAGCAAAATTATGGGAAGACCCAATGATGGGAAGCTGACATCATGCAAAAGCTAGATTACAAGCAAGTTTCCAGTCTTGATTATGAACATGTGAGGAAGGATTGCAGTAGCTTCTTTATGATTTCAAAACAAGATTTATCTTTAAAAAAAATAAATCATAGTTTATTTAAATATAACTATTGTATTTGAAATAGAGCATAATTCTAGAAAATACTGGTTTATGCAGTGGAACTGATGGCTACACTGGTCCCACATGTCCTTAAAATACCGAATTTATTGAATGCATTTTCTCTCACATAACACTGTACATAATGCAGTTATTTCAGTCTGATTATTTTTTCTTCTGTCTTCTGTTATGTTTTGTTTGCCTTGCTGGCTTTGCTTCTTTTTCATTGCATTTATTTATTTATTTATTTATTTATTTCGTGTATGTTTATGGGCTTTTTTATTTGGTTGGTTGGCTGTTTTGTTTTGTGTTGTTTGGTTTGGTTTGTTTCTTTCTTTCTTTTGCTCCAGGAATTGGCCAAGGGGTCCCAGTAGTGGCCCTTATTGTGGAAGGAGGTCCCAATGTCATCTCCATCGTTCTGGAGTACCTGCGAGACACTCCTCCTGTTCCTGTTGTGATATGTGATGGCAGTGGCCGAGCATCTGACATCCTTGCCTTTGGTCACAAATATTCTGAAGAAGGAGGGTAAGTAATTTCATTGTGTACACTCTTTCTCTATCCACATGGTAAATTCAGTGGTAAAGTATAGCATAGGAAATTATCAACAATATTGTACGCAAGCAACACCCACCTCACATGACCATTTCCATCATTGATATGGGTAAAATATTGAAGGTATTCAGAACAAAACAAAACAAGCCTTCAAGCATGCCTCACCTCTGTGCCTTCTCTGCTTTAGGCTGTAGAGTCCCAGCTTGCTCAGCCTTTCCTCATATATGGGGTGTTCCAGTCCCTTCATCATCTTAGTGGACCTTTGCCTTTTGCTGGGCACTCTCCCATGTGCACTCCAGTACACTCTCTTTTCCTGGGGAAGGTAGGTTCACCACATGACTCCAGATGTGTCCTCAAAAGTGGTAAGGAGAGAGGAAGGATCACCTGCTGAGCCTACATGTAGTCTCATCTTCCAGATCATCAATGAGGCTGTTGACCAGGACTGAACCCAGGACTGGATTCTGAAATATGCCACAAGTTGCTGACCTTTAACTGGTCACAAACCTCTGATCCCAGCCTTTCTCCCAGTTTCAGTTCACCTCACTGTCTCCTCCTCCATGCCATACTTCATCAGCTCGCTTATGAGGATCTTATGGAAGACAGTGTCAAAGACCTTAGAGAAGTCTACATGGGGAATATTCACTCCTTGCCTTTCATCTACCAATCCTGTCACAAAGAAGATGATCAGGTTGTCAAGCATGGCTACCCCTGATCATCTTCATCTCCTTCACATGACTGCAACAAATGATCCATCACAGCCCCACAGATGAAAGGGAAATTGCCCTGTAGTTCCCTGGAACCTCTTTTTTGCTTAGCTGTAAGACACGCGTGACCATTGCTTTTCTCCAGTCCACAGACAATTCTTCCGGTTGTCAAAGACAACTGATTATTCAAAGATTATGATTTTGCCATCACATTAGTCTTCTCCCCTAGCATTTGTGATTAAACACTGTCAGGATCCATGAACTGGTGATATTATCATCTTCCACTTCCAGACCTCCAGACGTTTCTCCCAGTGTCTGGGGCCTGAGACTGAGGAAGACACTCAGTACTTCAGCTTTTTCCATTTTTTACATCACCAGGTCCCCTGCCCTATTCATTCCTGAATAGTAGCCATGTTTCTTGGGCTGATCTTCCCTCTAGTCTTACTACGAGACCCTTTGAAACAATTCCCAAAGCAGAAAGTCTGTTCATCTCAAGACCAGTATCTTGGGACTTGTTTTTTGCCCTCTCCCTCCTCTCAGAATCTAGAGCTCCAGCAGCTCATGGTCACTGTATCCAAAGTTGCCTTTGACCTTCACATCCCAATAGAGGGCCCCTCTTTGCTGTTATGACATCCAGCACACCATTTCTCCTCATTGCCTGCTGTGTTACTTGAGTCTGGAAGTTCTTGTCAATGCACTTCAGGAACTTTCAAGATTGCTTATGCCCTACTGTGTTGTCCCTCCAGCAGGTACCACAGTGGTTAAAATTATCTATAAGGATAAGGGCCTGTGCACATCTTCTTCATCCACTCACTTTGTGGAATTTACCACAAAATTGTGCTAGCCTGGGGAAGACCAAGGATAGTACTCATCTTGTTGGGTTATTTCCAATAACACTGCTGTTTTCACTAAGTACATAATCTTGTGCTTGATGGTGCAGCTCCTCCAAGACTAGAGATCTACAGGAAAAAAAGCCTTGTCTCCTGGCATAAAGAATGAGCACTGAAGCCCGGGACCTGAAGTGCTGCATCTACCACTGAAAATTTTATCTGCATCAAAGCCTCTGAGAAAATTATCTGTGGTGTATCACCAGCTTACCTGACACTGTTTATGATGGAGTGAATTAACCTGAGGACCCATTCTTTGCATCCTCTTGCAGAAGCTGCTGCAAGGCTTGGCTGTACTCTTGGTTTGGGTCTTGGATAGGCCTTTCCCAGGCACCAGTTGGCAAGGGCTTGGCCCTGCCTCAAAAAGGGATCAGTTGCAAACAAGGCTACAGGCATCCTAGATCAAGTGTAGCAACGTGTCCATTAGAAAATGGTGAAGGTTTTTGGTCCACAGCCTTGTGGCTGCCCTAACCTGTTCCTCAACTGACAGCCACAAGCACGGTCAGAGGGTTCCCAGGTGTTTGACAGTGACCATGGATTTTGTCCTCTCAGAAGTTCCCAAAGCAGAACTCGGTCTGATGCGTACAGTAGAAAATAACAAGAGAAGATTTAAGAATTTTAGAACAAAACATAAAAGTGAAAGCAAAAATCCCACAGATTCTTATAACTAAGAGCTCTTTAATTGTTTTCGCCAAAGTAGCTGCAGTAATCTTACAGTCAGGGTTTCCTGGGACTCATTTTATGTGTGTTAGGGTTTGTGGGGATATATGTATTCACACACATGGTAAGCAAATAATAAAATATAAATCTGTAAATACTGAGCTCTAGACCAAGCAATGTTATGTGTTTTAGAAATAAATGTGATCGTGAACTCATTCAACCTCAAACTCCTACTGGGAAAAAGATAGTTTTCCACAAATACTTAAATCCATTTTATATTCATTTTATATTTATATTCATGCTTAGTCCAGCACTGCATCTGTGATACATATGAATATGCCAGGCTTCACTGAATTTTTGAGAAGTTGTTTCTCTGTTTTCAGTCACCTCACTGATAAAACTTCACATAGCCTTACTCATATATGCTTTTCCATTTATTTTCTATGTACATCTGCCACATTGTCTGTGGTCTGATGTTGTAATAAATAAAAAAATACAGGAAGAGAATTAATTAATTTGTTTCAATATATAAATGTGACTTATATTAAAGACTTTTTATGAGGACCTGCAGTGACAGGACAAGGGGCAATTATTTTAAATTGAAAGAGGGTAGCTTCAGACTGGACATAAGTAAGATACTCTTTACTGTGAGGGTGTCAAGGCACTGCACATGCTGCCCAGAGAGACTTTGGAATCCCCATCCCTGGAATTGTTCATGACCATGTTGGATGGAGCTCTGAGCAACTTGGTTCAGTGAAATGTGTTCCTGCCCATGACAGGGACGTTGGAATTGGATGATCTTTAAACATCTCTTCCAAACCAGACCATTCTATGATTCTGTGATTTTATGGTACAGTGGTTCTATTTCATCATCACAAACTCCTGCCTGTAGAAAAGACAAGTTATAGTATCAATATAGACAGAACAAGCAATTTCTTACCTGGACTCTCATATCTGGCTTTATGAAAGTTATTTTTCTGTCTTACTATGGGTCTTCTTATTGTTGGGATCCCTTTCTGGATTATCTCAACCAACAAAATTGCTCTTTTCTTCTGCTCACTTTGCACTACACAGAATGGTTGAACTATGAAATTTGCTAAACTAGCTGCTGGAAATTTCTGTGTGTTCATCCTAGTTCAGAAAACATCAGTCTGGCATGCAGTCTGGCATTCAGCTAGTAGCTTTTTCTTTCGGATAGAATCAAGTAGGTTATACAAGATTGTGTTTATTAAACTCTAAATCAATGTAATACATCTAAATTGTATGCAAAGTTTTGTTCTGCAGTCCACTGTGCAATCAGACTATCAAGTCAAAATCCTATTTTAATTCTGGCTGCCTGTCAGAAGCAAGGTGTTCTCTGAGACCCAGCATATCTTCCAGCTGCTATGGACTGGGTACCTGATTTAAATAATTCAGCAGTTACATCATTAATGGCAGAAACAAGCTCACTTCCATGTTTATATTACTATGCTGGTTTTGCACAATCTTAAATTCTAACTCACGGCAGCCCAGCAAGGATAAATTTTCTACATGTAAAAATATGTGCATATATCCACTTTAACCCTGCTGTGAGTTCTGTGAGCTTTTAAGTTAATTTGAAAGTTTTTTCCCATGGGGAGAATAACTATGTCTGGCGAAGAAGGAGAACAAATACATCTCTCTGCTTGAGTTTTGATGAGTGTTGTGCCAATCCATCCATTTTAAGAAATCCTTTAATGTGTTGAACTACTGTCTATGTGCCCTTTTGTATTGAGTTTCAAAGAATTGTGTTGTGCCCGCCTTCCTTCCTTGTTGATTATTCTTCCTGGAGTATTCCACATAGCAGGAAAGTGAATGATTTCTTGTATTAATGAAGGTGCAGTACCCCTTTGCAATGCCACTGCCTGTGCATCTTTGAAAGGACAGGAGACAAGATTCAATCTGCCTTTCTAAGGCCTAATTGTAGGCTTTCCTCTCAACAAGGCAGACAATTTCCTCCTGTAGGACAGTCTCTGGGTAGACATTGTCCCTTGGATGCACTCAGAGGAGGAGGCTGCCATCTCAGCCCAGAGCTGTGCTGTGCACAGGAGGCTCTGTGAGGCACCGTGGGCATGGCAGAAGGATGCCTTGAAGGAAAGATGTCTCTGGGGGAAAATCACTTTTGAGGTCTCATTGTCTCATCTCACTCTTTGAAGTTTCAGGGGGAGGTAAGGCACATGTGGAATTGCCCTCTGACCTGAGGTTTCAACATTACGAGTGTCAGATATGCAGAACTAACATGGGGGGAGGGTTTATTATTAAGGGTTTATTAAGACTTTAATATCAGAGACTAAATTTTGCCTTGGTCTGGAAAAGTCTGGAAGAGAATTTTAAGAATGCAATAGGTGGCTGCATTTCAGTACAAGTAAATAAAATTCTCGGAAGTAATTTAGTACAGCTGAGTAATTTCCTCATACCTTTTACATTTTAATGACAAACAAGCTATGTGCACAGTATAACTTAAATAAGAAGGCATCTAAAGTGCACATTCCCCCCGTCATAAATTGGAAGAATTATTTGGCTGCTTTTCACTATTGTCCTTGATTTAAAGGTCAGGTTTTCCAGGCTCTGAAGCACTTACTTTTTCTTTTACATGAAAATACGATGAGCAGCATTGAGGGATGAGAACATAAGATCAATCATAAATATGTAAATTTAGTCCCTACTAAGTCCTAAGCGAATATCTTTGTTGGTAGTAACTCTCCTCCACATACAACTGGAGTATTTTGGATTGTATCACCAAGGATGGATGCCTTTTCGTTCCACTGACTTGCATAAAAGCAAAAGCTGAAAGTAAAACAACTGTAAAGTGCAACTTTATAGGAATATTTTGAAGCTTTTAATTATCAAGAGTTTTTTTTCCACTATTAAATACCGAATTTAAAATAAGAGAAATGAAACACTAGGTTAAAATTATGTCACTTCATAGAAAAATATTTCCCTACAGAATGAGAAATTACTTGCAGTGTTTGAATGCAGTCTCCAAGTTAAATTTATAGTTCATTAACTAGTCTGTAAGTACTATTCCTGCAAGCAAGACACCCATAAGAGTTCAATTTAACACCTTAAAAATGTACTTCTTGCCTAGTGGTCACAAGGAAATATCAAACATTCTCTGTGCTTTAAATGAACATACTCATAAAAGAAACACTAAAGATCTAGATCTGGATCCATAGTTTTCACGCTTCAAATCTGAAGATTATTTAAATCCCTTTTTGCTATTAGTCAAAATGCAGGAATTTTTCTCTTTGAGCAAAAGGGATCATGATGTGTGATATGGTTCTTCAGTATCCCTCACGGTGTCCACCAAATCATAGGGAATCATGGATCCAAATCATGTCTGAATTAATTTGTAAAATGATTTTCACATTGCAATTTTTTCTATCATTTTAAGATTTTTCTCTTGTAACAAAGTACTTTTCAAATCAAGTCCTGGATAGAAGAAGGTCAATTTGTTGACCTTGGGTGGGTCAATACATTCATCTTCCATTTGGCAAGGAAACAACCATTCAGTAAACTGTAGTCAGGAAAAAATTATGTAGAACTGCTAGTGAAGGTCTGCAGTGTAGCTGATTCCTCCTAAAAGCAACAGAAATCACCCCTGAATATTTGAATATAATTTAGGAATTATTAGTTCATTTCTTTTCTCACTACAATGATATGCAAAATGTGTGGATTTGAAAACGTGTGAGAAATTCAGCCAGTCCCACAAAGTTGCACAACTGTATCTTACTTATAATTCAAGTGGAAGAAAAATGAGCAGAGCCTGTGGTGATGTTTCTTACGCATGGTGTGATTGTCTGAAGTTCAAATCAAAACTTAAACAAAAAATCCCCCTAAGCTTCCTATAAGGAAGGGCAGGGAACACTTTTCATATCCCACTGATATTTTATGGATATATTTACTTTATCCTGGGAAAAATACCTCACAAATACAAAGTTAGAAACAGATTATTGTACAATTCATTAAGTGAAGTGTATTATTTAAAAACATTTCAAAAGCATTTTGAGAACAATACATTTTTAAAAATCTTTGAAAGTGGGCTAGACTATCATCTTTGTAACTCTCAAGTACTTTGTAAGATTCCATACCTAAGAATTGTGGAAGAAAAAGAAAGCTAAACAAGTTAGGTGGTGGATTGCAGGTGAGGTCTTTCTCCAATTGTCACTACAAAATCACATGCCACAATCCTCGCCCTGCTGATCACGCAGCTTTGGATGCAGTCAGGACACAGTTGTTTTTCTGGGCTGTGAGTGCAGGCTGTTGGCTCTTGTCCAGCCTTTCACACACCAGGCCCCCAAATCCTTCTCCAGAGGGCTGCTTCTGATCTGCTCATCCTTCAGCCTGGGTTCCTTTTGGGTTGGTTATCCCAGCCCAGGTACCCTTTGCACTTGGCCCTTTTCTTTGCACATTATTGCCAGTTCGCTAAGCCTTGCTTACCAGATTTGATGAATTCTTTCTTAACCTTCCTTTTCTCACTGACATACCTGCAGTAGCCCTTCCTGTTATTCCTGTTATTCCTCACCCCATCCTTCATTACTGGTCCCTGTCCCTAAGCTCTGCCCAGGTTACCTGTACCTTTTACATTGATGGTGGGTTTTCTGCTTTTTTTTTTTTTTTCAGTTTAATCAGCAGGCCTCCACTCATCCATGAGTGCCTTCCTTGCCCCATTTCGTTCACCTGGGGATGGCTCATTCTTGTGCTTTGTGGAAGTGCCCCTAGAGATCTGCCAGCTCTGTTCTGCTTTATGAGGGTAGCTTCCCAGGGCAGTTCTGCTGCCCAGAGAGAAGTTACCCAGGAGGTCCTGTTGACTGAACCCTTGAGCCCAAGCAAGGGTTTTTTTTCTTAAAATTCAAGATCCTAACTTTTTTTTGAAAGCCATACAGTTCAGATCTTATAATCTGATGTGCCAAAACTAACCACAGAATGACTAGGGTGGAAAAGACCTTCAAGATCATCATGCCCAGCCCATGCCCTGACATCTCAACTAAACCACGAGTGCCACATCACCTTTTTTGTAAACGCATCCAGGGATGGTGACTCCACCACCTCCCTGGGTAGACAATTCTAGTACTTAACCTTTCAGTAAAAAATGTTTTTTGTAATATCCAGCCTAATTTTCCCTTGGCACAGCTTAAAGTTGGCACCTTCTGAAAACAAACAAGCAAGCAAACAAAACAGACCCACACACTCTTAGGCAACAATTTTTGTTCTGAAAATGAATGCAAATATATATAGCTCTACTTTAGATGACAGATTTTTGACATAAGGTACCTAAATTCCATCAGCAATCCAGAACCTCTGGGAAAGAAAAACAAAAGCTGAATACATCTGGACTGGTGGGATAATGGGCATGTCTTATGTACTTAGGGAATGAAAGAACAGTTTCGAACTACATGAGGAAGGGAAAAAAGAACAGGTTACATGGTTGTTTTGTAGTACATTTTGTTTGGGCAGGAGAAGTACTTTTTCTGTGTCAAGTAAGTGAAATTCAGAGAATCATGCCATCAAAATGCCCCAAAAAGGTTTTTATTGACATGTTATAAAATATTTTTAGAACTGAAGCCTACTAGAAAGAAGATAAAAATGCAGTCTTTTTCTGACACTATTCAGTCTATTCTGACTTTAATGGTAGTCATAATTGTAGTGTTTCAGTCAAGTAAAGTGGGTCTCTTTTTCTCTAAATCTAGAACTAAGAATCTATAATTTTTAAAAGTATGCATTTAAAGTGTGTATTTAAGAAATGTGGTGTTGTTTGCAAAGGAGATAAACCATCTCCCACCTGCAAGTCTCAGTTATTTTGCTCACAGTAGTCTGTGAAATTACTTGTTTAACACAAATTGGATTTGGTGTCTGCATCGTAGATTTAGCCTTTACTAGTGTGGAACAGTTTGTGTTTGTGCCAGCTGGGTTAGACAATTGGGAACTCGGATTTGATACCTTCTAACATTTATAGATTCCTAAGGAATGAAAGTGAGACATTCTTAATATAAGTGATCTCAGTGCACACAAAGCTTGGATTTGTTTACTGGAAAGATTGCTATTATAGTTTGTGGTTCTGATTATAATATCCTCAAGGTTTTGGTCTCATGAAGACATTGAATAGGCTTGATGTAGATTTGCAGACCAAGGAGATGGTAAAGAAAAACATTTAGTGAGATTAGACAACAGTGTAAATCAAATTATGACTACAGAAAGTTTCTGAGCAGCAGTACTTCAACAGATATTTTACCCTGTACTGACGAAAGCACTTCTTGGTTTTTTGGGCTTTTTAAATTCCATGTCTTTTGCCTGAAGTTTACTTTACATGCTGCTTAAATTAATGCTGTTATACAGTTTCTGAGAGCTTTAATTTAAGAAAGAAAAGTGATGGTTGCTCAGGACGCAGTTTTGCTTTAACTCAATGCAACTTTCTCTTGCTTTCTATGTTTGTTAGCCTGAAAGAGAGACAATTTCAGAAATGACATTTCAGATTTGGATTTCACACATTTTTTAAGGAAAATTGGGTTGTTATGAGAAAGTAGGATGCTTCACATTCCAGAAACTTTGGAAATGTTTTCCAGAATTTTTAATCTGAGAATTTCCAACTCCATATACTTTTTCATATAATTTTCATACTCTTTAATATATTTCACTTTAATATATAGATTCCAAAGAAAATAGGATATTGATATGAATCTCTTTAGCTTCTCCAGGTGATGTTTTTAGGAAACTTGTTAATTGTGAATAACCTCTTTTTTCTTTTTCATTTGAAGGATGGAAAATTGCACAGTTCTGACCCACTTAAAAATACAGGAAAGCACCATTTTGTTTAAATTTGAAAGAAGCAAATTTCCAACACATTTTTTTAAGAGCCTAAAATCAGAATTTATGTATATGACCTACTGATCTGCAACTCGAAGTGTGTTAGTGCTTGTCCAGGTGTCAGTCTATCCAAGCTGGCTCTCGTTAGCCCAGAGTCCTGCATTTCTACCTGGACTCTTGACATCTTGTTTCTTGTCCCCATGTGCTTGCAACATCCATCCTCCTGTACAGGAGGTCAGATTATCTCTTATAATTCCCACATAGCAAGGGACTCCAGGACTAATTTTTTTTTTATCTTTTGGCCTGAAATATGAGACATGAAGATTCTCTGATTTTCACTCCACTGAATGACTTATCCCATAGAATATTCTAACTTGGCTAATTTGAAACACTGAGATATAATTTTTAAGTGAGAAAACTGATTTTGTGTAGAAGCATCAAAGGATACACATTCAAAATTAAACCTCACTATTTTGTAATTTTGACTTTGAGAACTTTCCCCAGAAAAGTCCTGAGGAATAGGCTTTTTCCTATGAAGAGGTAGGGTTCTAATACTTATCTTTAATGTACTATTACTGTTTATTTTGCTGTTGGGCTGCTTTCTGCAGCTACTGACCTTAGCACTGAAGAGGAATATAAAATGGGTTTTCTTGAGCTCCTAGAAGATCAACATGCCTAAAAATCAAAATATTTTCTTTGAGTGGAGTGAGGAACAGAGAAATTTATTTGTTTGCTTATGAGGTCCTATGTACCATCAGTAGTGTGAGTTGACATACTCAAACTGTAATCAAAACTGCTGACAACGTAAATGTTCCCAGTTTCATAAAATTAACTGTGAATTGAATTTTTCTAACTCACTGATAGAAAGGAGGCTTCAGTTCACTTAAAAGTGTTGGTCTCCCTCAAATTCAGACTGTCAGTGTGGTTCTTGTTTTTGTTAGGAAATCCCACAGAGCTGATAGTTTGAATGACCTTCTGTCACGCAATATGTGGGAACTGATATAAAAACTTTGTAGATGAGGGACCTCAACACAATCAACATGTTTTTCTAGAATAGTGTTTTCCAATTTATCTCTTATGGTTTCAGCAATTCCTGATCTTGAAAGCTGCTCAAAACAACCTTCAGTGATCTATTGGCTCTTATTTTTTTGACCTTAGTCCTTGAAAACAGCTGAAATGAAGTTACAGTGTTCCCTCATGTCTGTTTTTTTACTTAATATTTTCTTTTTTAATTTCAGACTTATCAATGAATCTTTGAGAGACCAGTTGCTAGTTACCATCCAGAAGACTTTCACATACACCCGAACCCAGGCACAGCACCTCTTCATTATCCTCATGGAGTGCATGAAGAAGAAGGAGCTGGTATGTTGAGTTCAATGCATTATTTTGATCAAGTCTTGTATGTGCCTGTTGGAAGGTATCATAAATCTGATCTCTGTTATCCAGACTCCAAAGTGATATCATGCTGACTTTGCTTTGCTTTATTCAATACTTTTGCATCTAAAGTTACTAATGCAAGAGATCTGTTCCCTTTTGTGAATTCCTCTACTTTTCCTTTAACAGCATAGAATCCAGCTAGTAGGGTATGGATACTACTATTTTTCAGTCATCCTCAGGCAGATCATGAGTATAATTCTACCCCATGCAACTACAGAAAGCAGAAGACATAATGATCAGTCTGTCCTTGGGATTGTATTTTAAAGATGCTGTAGAGTTGCAGAAGTATCACAGGGTCTACTGCCTTACTATGGAGATATGTGACATGAAGGGAAAGCAACTTGTCTCTGAGGCTCGTGTTCTGCAGTGCCAAGGGTATCCCTTGAACTCATGCTTGTATTATCTTGAAGAGCATAAGATCTTTCAAGAGCTTCTTGGAGAACAATGAGGCTGCTTTTGCAGAAACATATTTGAAGAAAAAGCACATTGAAAAAGTTTGTGATTCATATCTGGAGGCTTTTATTTGTCACAAACTGGACAGACATCAATTTTTTAATTTAATCTTTCTTCTAAGGTTTGGGTTTGGTACACGTCACAGCTTCTGGGAGCTCCAGGTTGATCATAGTGCCCTAAAATGAATTTGCTGTAACATTTCTGATGAGTAATTAGCAGACTGAATTTTTTTGGGTAACAGCATTAATTATTTTGTGGCCATTTCAGTAGCATGAGTAGGAGTAGGAGGAGGAGAAGAAGTGGTGCAGTGATGGTGCTAGTAGTAGTAATAGTAGTAATAATAATAATAATAATAATAATAATAATAATAATAATAATAATAACAACACTTACTTACTTGTAAGCTGCGTTCTTCATATAGACATAAAAAACATACTTCTAGATAGAAGATAAGAAAAAGTAGTGAGGAAGAGTCAGAAGAAATGAGAGAGGAGCACAAAAACAGGAACAAAAAAGGAATGATGTATAGAAAGCAGAGGCAGACGTTGAAAGACTAGAAAAATGCAGTTCTTGGTTATTCCAGGTGTCTAAATCCACAGCAGGTTGTCAAGCTTTGAACAAACATTGCTACTGAAAAATAACTGTGAAGATTTTGTCTGCAGTATTCACATTAAGATTTTTATTCCAAGCAAGGTTGTGCATTTGTTGCAAGTTTCTTTGCAGATATTCAGTCTGTCGCCACTGACATTCTCTACCTACTAACATGAAGAGCTATTATTCAGGAGATGTAGTGCCAAAAATTAAGTATTCGGAATTTGAATTTTTAATACTAGATAATACATTAGAACAGTTGTTTCTGTCTGGTACCTGAGTTGTATTCAGCTAATTCTATCATTGATATGCTATAAAGATTTTATGTCGGAGGTGTGGTTGCTAGGCTGATGGTGTCCTGTAAAACTCACAACCTCCTTTATGTATGTAAAAGAAACGTGGTGCTCATGGTGCTGAAGGCAGCATAACCAGAAGGAAATGGATGACCTTGGGTTGTGATCTTTATCACTCCCAGGAGTGAGTGGTGACTTCGCTGTTCCTACAAAGCCAGATGCTTCATATTGCCACATCTGTCTCAGCTGTTGTTCTTCCTCAACCTTGACCCTATGATTTGAATTAAGATGAAACTGCTTGTTGAGCTGACCATCATTAGTCTGTTCAACCCCTCAAAAATAGATGAAAGATGCAACAGATCATCTCAGAGAGCTCAGCAGCAGTTAAATTGATCATGGCTATTTTCTCTCTGTTCGTGGTCAGTGTGTCTGCCTATCTGATTTTGCTGCTGCTGGATTGATAGAGAGCAAAGTAGACAGTGCAGGAGAGGCTTGCCTTATTTCTGTATGCCACTAAATAATTGAGTGCAAACAGGATACAGGCAGGAAGATGCTCATAAAGTACATCAATACAGCTGAATCACAGATGAGGAGAACGAAAATAAAATGCAAGGAACAAATGCAAGGAACAAAAAGCTTTCTTGGAAATAATTGTTCTTTCTCTACCCGCTTAAAATGTGTGAAAAGTCTTGCATCAGTTATACAAATCTGATGCCAGGGAAAAAGTACAATCATAGCAAAAATTGCCCCTTTTTTCAGATCATGAGATTTTTCAAGTTCTAAAATTTTGGATTTCACTCTTAAATCATAGTCTCTGAATTGTATGACCAGGAAGCATCATTCTTATTATGTAACTATATAAATATAAAAAAATAATTCATAATATGTGTAATGTTCACTTTACTTGATTAAGTTTAAATTTTGCATTGAATAAAATCTGAAAAACACAAGATGAATAATGAAGTGAGGCCTTAGAAGAGGATTGGTCTAGGTGTGTTAGATTTGCAAGAGAGGACAATTTTCAATTCTCAATTCAATGAATATTTTTTATGAAATTATATACTTATCTGAGTTGACATCACAAGCATCAGAGTTTTGTTCAGACATGTATTTGGACCAAGGTGCTTAATGAGGGCTATGGTATAAAAATCTATTTAAAATGAAGTAGACTACATGTGTCTGTGTACATATAGATTTCGATTACAAGATTAGGATAGTATTTGATAGATAACTTATGGAGATTCTCTATTGTCACATTTACATTGAATTCTTTTTAGAAGTTTATGCCAAGACCTATTTTATGCTAAAGTAGGAGCATGAGAGCTCACCAAAGCTAAGTAAGCAGGATAGGAGACTTCAATTTCAGGCCTTCCCTGTAAAACACATTATGTTGGATAATAGCTCAGAAGTCTGTTTTCAGCTTTCAAACGAGTATTTACTTCCGTCTGAGTAAATAAATTAGTCTCAGTATTTTCCCTTAAAGACAGTAAATCTGGTGTCTGACTTTTTTTACAAATACAGGCTGCTTTATACTTTTTGGAGCACTTCATTTTGCAGCTTGGACTGGTATGTTGCTGGAGTGCTTTTTTACAAATCATGATGTGAATCTCTCCAGCAAGCTGCATGGGTCTGTCTGTAGAGCTTCATTGGGCAGCCACTGGGAAAGGCCACTTTGGCAAGCCAGAAAGGTCTGTGTCCTTGGAAACAGCCTGTGGCAGGAACAGATGTTTGTCACAAAGCTAATTATTCCAAAATTGTGTTTTGAGAGTGAATGCACCTTATCTTTTATCTATTGAATAGAAAATAGAAATTGTTGTTGGATTGTCAGGATAGGTCTAATATAAGCACCTTAGCAATAAAAAAATGGCACATTAATTCCAGCAGTAAAGTGTTTACTCCCTGCTGGTTAAGTTTCTTTTCTTATTACTACCATGGCCATTTTCTGCTTAATTTGTTTCCTTGAATATATGAAGTTTCAGTGACTACATTAAGCAAACTGATAGTGTCATTGCCTGCTACTGCATTACAAGAAGGAATTGCAGAACAAAGAGAGTGTGGTCAGTAGGCATGGGTTTGTGTGCATCCATTCATTCATGGAACACATTCCCACAAAGAGGCAAGAGATACAATTTGATTAGTTTCTTGCTAAAATTAAAAAAAAAAAAAAAATCCCATCTTTAGCTCATAGCAGCAAGTAGTAGATACTTTCTTCTTTCCTCTTCTGCTCTCATTGTTCCTGTACCACAGTGTGTGGTTGCTGTGGCAATCAGGATGGCTGCTCAGGGGCACTGTAAACCTTACTTCAGCTTTGTGCTGCTGATGAGTGCAGCAGTAAGTAGTTCCAGGTGACTCAATGTGTGACTTGCAGCTCTGGTGCTCTCGGGTTGAAACCAAGCGCTGCAGTAACTGAGTGCATTGGGCTGAGATCAAGCGTCACGCGGGTGCTTGCTTTTTATTGTGCTTTTATTTCAAACAGAGGTATATCCCAGTTTTCCCAAAATACACAGTGCCTGAGAAGGCTGCCTTGAAGGCTAATATTCAAATCACAGTATTGCTCATTAATGTAGGCCTTTGGCTCTTCTTAATGGTTATTTACACAAAGTACTGGGAAGGTGATGAGTCGTTGTTGTGTCCTGGTCCACTCGGAAAAGGTTGCTTGATTTACTCTGAGCAGTGCATGAGGGAAAAAACCAAAATTCTTGGGAGCTTCAATATCAAACTTTTACTTGCAAACTTTAGGGTAGAATAAGATACTTGGCAAATTTTTAAATCTAGGAGTTTTGGTTAGAAATTCAACAGTATAAAAGCATAAAAATTAACACTTTAGAAAATGTATAAGGTCAAAAAAAGAAAAAGAGAAGATTAGAAAGGTGGATCACCACCTGTGGATCCAGAGATGACACTTGATCGCTGCAATTTCTGTATCTGGTAGTTGAAGTGATGATCACAGTGTTGATCTGTTGGAGCTGGGGGAAGCCAGTGAAACCCCAAGTCCAGTGGGTTAATACCACACTCAGGCTCAGTAGGAATGCCCAGGCACCTCTGCTGGAGCAGGGAGCTTTACACAGATAATGTAATACTGTGGATGATGGGACAAAACCTCTTGATTCAGTGTGGTTGAGTCAATTCTCAGAAAGGATGAATACCTTCAGGCTATGTGGGAAATGAGCCACTTGTGTCAGGATGTTGGCATGGCAGAAAGCACTATCCCACCTCACAGGATTTGCCTCCTTTCAGCCTCTTCCCTTACCTTGTTCACCACCCAGCGGGAGTGTCCAGAGTTGAGTGTACATCCCCTCTGCACCTAGCACTTTCTTGTAGCATCAGCAGTATATTTGCTTTTTGTTTTTGAGTCACCACCATTCCAGTGTCTCACAGTGATTTAGTAGTTCTTTTCTGTACAGGCTACAAATAAGGTTTATTGATCTTCCATGGCTTCAGATCTGTGTGACTGAAAACGTTACTACTGTAGCAAACTCATCCTTGTTTCTGTAAGAGTTTATACAGGGAAGAGTTTGTCTTAATCGTATAGTAGCTGCAAAAAATATTGTGTTTTCCAGCTGGATGTGCAAGCTCAGTGAATTCTTATGCTAATTAAATACTGGCTGCAACTGTTTATTAGCATGCACTTTGATTTGAACTAAAGATTAGCTAAATCAGATGCACTTTTAAGGATTTGCTAGTATATTGTCATATGATTTCTTTGGCCCTTCCCAGTTAGAAGTTCATTTAGGCTAGTTTTTCTCAAGAAATTTTTCTTCAAAAACAATAAAATCATTTCAGTTAATATTTTTTAAAGATAATGTAATTTTTTCTCTTAGAGAGGAATCTGAAGAGGGCTTGGTATCTTCTCAAAGAGAAAAAGTCAGCTGTAATCCTTGCAGCATAGATGCTGTCGACAGATTATAATTTGGGAGTAGGCATTTGGAGTAGGAAAGCATCATGGAACTGCTGGCCTGCTGGTTGCTAAAACAGCTCTTGTTTCTCCCATTGAAACACTCTGTGAGATTTCCAACATAAAGTGGAAGACAATTTGTCCCCTGTGTCCAAACTGATGTGCCAATCCACTTTAGCATTGACTGTGAAACTAGCAATTTTGGAGAAGGTTAAACCTCCTATCAAACCCATACAAATCAATAGGATTAATCTTGTACATAGGTTCTACCTCTGTAAGTCTGAAGATAATGAATAGTGTTTTTTATTCTGCAAACCCCACTTGATTTCTTTTTGGTAAAGAACTAAGACCATATTTTGTGTTTTCAGCTGCCAAGAAGACAGGTGAAGTTAGCTGAAGTTAGTCATTGACTCCACAGAGAACAGAAATCTAATCCTAGGAGTAGTTTTTTTAATTTCAGTAATTCAGAAAACAGCTTTCACAAGAAAAAGAGCTAGATTTAAAAAAAAAAAGCCCAAAAAAAACCACCCCAAAAAAACCAAAAACCACCTACCAAAAAAAAATTAAAAAAAAAAAAAATCACAAACAAACCCAAACCAAAAAAAAAAAAAAAAAAAAACCAACCAAAGACATCTGTTGTATTACACCGAAGCCTGGAAAAGCTTTTTTGATCATGCCATCTGCTTTCAGCTACTGCCAGATGAGGTAAGGTGTCTGCTAACAGAAACCACAAAAATGTCAAAATGTCAGACCTACCACAGAAGCAGAAGTGCACAGTTTAGGTATGGGGTCCATCCTGAACTTCTGCTGTGCCATCTTCACATCTGGAACATGTCTGCAAAGGCCAATATTCTTTTTGTTGCTTGCACTCAGCAAGCAAACATTTTTGGTTTATTCAGTGGATATCATGTAGTCATCTGATAGATACTAATGCAACTTAATACCAATTTTATTACTTTCTTTCTTCCTACATATTTTGTGGTTCAAGTTGCAGCTGCAGAAATAAAATTTAGGATGTTTCTTCTCCCTCTAAATATATAAGCTTGTGAAAATATCCATTACCCCATTTTCACTATTAACAGATAATACTGGGAATGCACACTGAATTGTTATAAAGTTCTGTAAATTTTCTGGATAAGGAAATTGAAGGAAAAACAGTACTTAGTGGCACAGCAAAATTCTGTATTAGATAATTAAAACCAATTTTTGTGGTTAGGGAATTGGAAGGGTTCAATGCAGTTTACATACTCCATTATAATGTTCAGAAACCTTTCTTACTGCCAGGCTCTGTTGTGTCTGAGAAGTCATCATTTCTCTTCTCTTTCTTAGAAAATAAAGTTATCCTCTCTGTGGCTTCACATGGGGCACAGAGACCCATTCATTACTGCTGTAATATCTCAGTTAGAGAAGAGGAATTCACTGTGTGAGGTGCAGGATTTCTGTGGATAGAGCAGGACCTGCAGATTTACAGTCCTACAGGAATGTCTCACTCTAAGTAAACTGTATTTTCCAAGTGTTGCCTATTTAGTCTCACCAGTAAACCAGCTAAGAGACAAGTCTTCGTTTGTGGCTATTTTTGTTGCTTGGTCTCTTTGTGTTGTCATGACACTGTCAACCTCAATACAGAGCATTAGTCTCCATCATCAATAGCAAAGCAATCCGGGCATCCATGTCCCATCAGACTATTTGGAAACTGTTGCAAAGGAAGACTAGAAATTGAAGTTTAACATGAAGCAACAGTCCCCGGCATCAATGCTGTTGCCACACCATAACTCACATTAACTTCTCCTTCACAATAACTCCTTCACAATAACAGTAACGACTCACAATACTTCCTTCTAATGTCAGTATTTTCCGTTCAGATTAGAATACTTACTTATATATGCATGTAAGTATCACAGACAATATTTTTTTGCATGACACAATTTTTCAGGATATACAGCAATGGGAATGACCAAACTGAATTCCTCTTTTCTTTAGATTAATTTAATATCCATCTCAGTGATGAACTTTCTCCATAACTTGTGACTTTTATGTTTCAGAATATCTATTATGTCAGTGCCTTTCCAATATCACGGAGAACTCTCTCTATAGTGGAAGAGTTGCAGGACTACCTTATACTTCATCCACATTTTTTGTCTGAATTAGGGTAATGGAAGACCTTGGACTAGACCAATATGTGAATGGAAATTAGTATCTCAGCAGTTAAAACCATTACTCTTTTATTTTTTTGGCTAATTTTTACAATTGTCTGCTAAGTCTACATGAAATCAAATCTCTGCTACCCAGTCTGTAATATGCACAGTCCAGTGTTTTAAAGAACAATGTGACTTGTATTAACCTGTTTATATGCTTTGTGACCTGCAATTTATATTTACTCATTTGTCTACAAATTTAATGACAGAGACTGTTAATTCAGGCAGTGAAATGTCATAACATACCAGTATGAAACCTGTTATGTAGGGGAACACAAATGGGTTCACTATCAGAACATTTTTGATTGTTTATTCCTCTGAAAAATATGCATACTCTATTCCAAAATGTTGATAGTACTGTAAGACTTACACTGTATGTGCGCATCATAAAATCTATATTTTTTTTTTTTTTTGTAAATGGGACAGAGCTGTGAGATTTGTGTTCTCTAACATTAAGTCATTAAGGGCTGTCTCAGATGTCCAGTCTGGAAAAAAATGTACCAAGTACAAGGAAAGCCATTTACAGTAAGGCTTATACCAACTGATGGCTCAGTTGCAGAATTGCTGCCTTTCTTGTAAGCACTGATTGTTTTGCTTGTTCCCTGCTTTTTACTAGACACTGAGTTTATGAAAAATCAAATTAAAACTGCAGTGAAATGTTGCAGTGCTGGCACAATGAAGAAGGAGCTGTAAAATTTTTGAAATATGGCAACCAACATTCAAAGTTCTCTCCTCTTATCTGCACCCTCCTATTTCCTCATTTGGAGTCCTCTTCTGTGCTCCTCAAAATAGCAAAAAACTTAATTTAGATTTTTCATAAACACGATTCTCTCTAATCTTTCTGTTCCTGAATTTCCTCTTACTTGTCCATCCCACTTCTTCAACAGTGTGACCCAGTCATTTGATCTTTATTATGCCTCCACTTCAAACAGTTTTTCTCCTGTATTAAATAGTATTATTTGTTCCAAGAAAAAGAGATGCTTTTCCCTCTTGTCTCAATTATTTTCACACTTTGCATAACTGACCTCCTTTAATTTTTTGTTTTACCAAACTCTAATTTTAATTTTCATGGTAATTTTCTCTTGAAATATTTAAGTAAGTCTAGCTAAATTATAGATTTCAATATGTACTCTGGAAGCAATTGCCTATTTTGTTCAACCAAACAGTGTTCTCAAACAGGAGACTTTCAGGTTGCACTCACAATTGCGTTTGCTCTTTTTTTATAGAGAAGGGAGAGGATTTATTCTTATTTGTGTAAATGAGATGCATAAGAAAAGTTTATATGTCAATGTTGAAATTTTTATTTCAGAGGTGAAGTTTAAAGACACTAAAACATTTTATAGAGGTAGCTAAAAATATCTCTTCAAATATGTTTTAAATCATCATATAGTTTCTCCTGAAATTAGTGAAAAGATGATGAGAAACAATTACATCCCTAAAAGCATTAATAATTTGCAGCATGCTTGGAATGTTAAGTTTGTAAAATAAACACACTTGGTGCTTTCTTTGCTCTCATCAGTGCTGTCCTGTTTTTTCCCTTCATTTTCAGCTATCCATTGTCTAATCAGCAGGTACAGTCAATCTGAGGTTTAAAGAATTATTTTTCTCCTTCATCTCTTGTCTCTTTCATGACACAAGGAAAAATATCTTTATGTACAGTTATGCACATCAGATTCCCTCTGGTTTTGGTGGTGTTTCCCTTTCCAAACAAATACATACTAAAAATCTGAGCATATTTCAGGTCTCTCTTCATACTCTGAAATGGTTGAGGTTAACCAACCATACTATAAAAAAAAAGGAAAAGAAAAAAAAAAAAAGATGTTATAGAATAAATGCCAAGTACAGCCTTGTTCTGCCTAGCTATTCAAATTTAATCCTGACACCTTACAATTACCTCAAACAGAATAAGATCTTCCATCTCTGTGAAGTTTCAGAATAAATCCTGGGGGTGGGGGGAAAGTGCTGTGTTCAGAAGGAAAGACTCACTTTTTGGCTAATAAAGGCATGAAAAGAGGAACTGAATATGCTGATAGTTGGCAAGATTATTTGTGATCTGTCCTTTATTTTACCAGCACTGCTTTAGACTATTTCAGAACAGTTTTAGATTCATTACCATCCTATGGCTTGCTATTATCCTGTTATTATCTGTTGTTCTTGCTTGTCTTTGTAGAGGTAAAATCAGCTTTGCCCATGTGGACTACAAACTTTTACATACTGTCCAGTGCACAGCAGCTCATATTGATGAAAGTTAATAATTTATATATCCAGCTAGACCTGAATATGGTAAGCTGTGATACAGTTATGGTGGTTTAGGGAGCATTCTATAATGAAAAAACAAACTTTTGTCTTATGACTTGCTAATCTGGGCACTAGCACTGCTTGTGTCTGCCTTCTGCACAAGTCCTGTCCTCTAAACACATTATAGGTCTACTTCACCCAGGTGAGTAAGGGACAGAAGTGTGAACATTTATTGGAACAAATTTGAGGAATTCAGGAATTCTTGATTTTACATTACAACCTACTACAGCAGTTCCTTGTCCTCTAAAATGTCCCAGTGCTCCTACCATTTCAAGGATTGTGTCACCTATGACCACCTTTTCCTCCTGTTTCTCATAATCTTCCCTCCTCAGTGTTTTTTTGAGATATCCCTCCCTTCTTTGATTGGTAGGTGCCACTATGGACTGCATAGGGACAGCTGTAATTTATATGTCTAAGGTAACTCTGCATGTACATTAATATCTAAATAATGAACTTGGGAAATCTCACATGGTAGTGTGCTGTCTCTGTCTCTCTTCAGTGTGTCCCTGTCTCTTCTCTCTATTCAGTGTGTGAATAATTTCTGAAAGCCTGTTTGGTATTCAGTACTCTCAGGTAAAATACTGTTACCTGACTTTGTCTTTAGGAGCTCAGTGCAATATCAGCATGAAGGTAGAAAAATGAAAGAATGAATGAAACACGTAAGGCTAAACTGACCCTGCTGAGGCAGAAACTATGTACAAGAAGAGGAAAGAAAAAGTAATCTGTCAAACAAGGATGGAACAGATTATACACAGAGAAAAAAAGCAATTCTAAAATAGGTGTTTTTGGCAGCACCTAAGGTCAGATAATACGTTCCTTCTGATTCCCCCCAGCACCTCTTCAGCCTCTTCCCACCTTGCTTTCTATCCTGCTGCTCTTCTTTACTCCATCTTCTTGGCTTTTATTTGCTTACTACCTGCCCTGCCTGAAAATTAGGTTTCTGCCCTGTTGGACTGCAATTATTGCTGGCAGCTATCACAGTGTGCTGTAATCCTGCTTGCAAAGAAGGCTCAGTTTTGGCTCAGTGATTTCCTACCACGTTTTCCTAGGCAGAATGAGGATACAGCTAGTTTATTTTCCTGGAAGTTAATCCTGTTCACATTAAGATACTTCAGTAAAATCTGCAATGAGGTAGAGGGCAGACCTTCCCAGCTTTTTATTGCTGGGTTTGTTCATTTGTAGTTTGCTGGTTTGTGATTTGTTGGTTTGTTGTTTGTAGGGGGAGGCTGAGTGGGGGCAGGGGAGCATGTGTCCTTTCTTTTAAGGGCAAATCTCATGCATTTTACTTAGGCAGGTTTTGTGGAGGGAAATGAGAGGTAGTTTGCTACAGCAAAAGTTTGGCTGTCGGGTTCCAAGCACCTCCACCTAAAAGGACTCCAGCTGCCCCCAGCGTTGAAAGTATCTGCTGCTGTACTTTGCAAAGATGTCACTATGGGCACACCAAAGAAATTAAGATATTTAGCAATACTCCAGTTGTGAATCAACTGCTTTGCAGGCTGTTGGGCAACCTCTACTGATGAAACTTGCCTGTTTGAGGTATGTCTTTCTGAAGATCTATCTCTTCAGTGCAGTGCAATACAATTTTGTGTTTGTATGGAATGGTAACCCCAGCTTCTATTATATTTGAAAATAAGAAAAGAAAAATACTTTTTTAAAAAACACTTTCTGTTGGAAATCACAGTTGCTCACTGAGATGACTCATAAAATTACCTGAAAAAGTAGTTTCAAGCATATAAATAGTGTGAACATTGAGGAATGAAAGGAGGAAATCAGAAAAAGACTGTCTCCAAAATACCCAATGGAGTGGCAGAGAAGCAGGAAAAAAATTTAAAATAAGTGAGTTTACACAATTGAAAATACTATTTACACAATGATGTGGGCCCAAATCCCTATAGAAAAAAAGTATTTGGTTTTGGGTTTCTTTTCTTCTTCAGATGTAAATTGGTTTTTGGCTCAAAAGAAATAGATGAATAGTGTAAATGGTAGTTTTACTCTCTAACGCAGTTTCATTTAGCACCTATGGCAAGTAGGAAATGTTTTCATAGCTACAATGTGAAACAGCAGCACTGAGAAAATTTCTTTCTAAACTAATCTTCCCTTTTTCATAGCAATACAGAAGAACTAGTGGTAGTTTGAGTGAAACTGCAAATCTTAACCCCTTATTTCCTTTTGGTATGTAAGCAAGTCCTTAGCATGTATTATTTTTTCATACAGGCTTCTTGGAATTTATTACTTTCTAACAAAATGTCCTGGATTTCATATGCACACCTTACTAGGTTGTTCTTCCATCTGTACTATTTTCCTTCTGAAGTTGTCCAGAGGGTACAACTCAGCAACAGGCTTCAAGGGTCTACAGTAGGTAGGTGGAAAGCTCTTAGGTACTCTCTTTTCACTGAAAGAAGAAAAGCTTTTTCTTTTTCTTGGCAATGGGTTATTAAATGGGTTTCTAAGTCTTTAATTCTCTGTTATTTTTGCGTCTACCAAGATGGAAGACACACATCCAGAAGGAGGTAGCTGGGAATAGAGCTTACTGACCCAGCTATTTTCCTTTAACACAGTATGTTTTTTAGTGCAGTAGCATCTATATCCCGTTCCAACAGGGCTCCAGCCAATGTCCTCTTATAACAGCACCAGTGTTGCTTATCAGTTCTCTGCAGAGATTCACCCACCAATGTATTGTAAGTAGCACTGGCAGGTTGTGAGATACATTAATTACTCTTGGAGTCAGGTGACCACATTGCCAACATAAAACTCCTACCTGTCAGCTCAGGGAGAAGAAAACACCAGACCAAGAGGTATCTAGAGAAACAGATGGGCTTTTAAGACCTAAAAATATTGGATATTTTTAAGTTAAATTCTGCATAAATACTTCAGGTTATGTCTCCTTTTACTCTTGCCTCTGACTACAGAAATTAAAGGTTGCTATATGTATTTTAAACCTTGTATGTTTGCAGAAAAATGTCATTTATCAACCCATAAGTATCTGGTGCCAGATAAAAAATCTCTCAATGTCAAGGAATAACAGTGAGAGGCATCTGTGCTGAAGGAGAGGTGGAGGCCATGCAGCCAGCTGGATGGATGGAAAGCTCAAACAGCCCTGTGTTTGCAGATATCTGTAGTGTAAAGTGGTTGATATATACTCAGATTTTCTGCTGTGTTCTGCTTTTCAGCCCAGGCTCCAGCCAGACTGTTTATTTGGGGCTGCTTCTGTGCTATCACTGATACCTCATACGATAGAGTAACCTCTGTACTCCTACTTGCTGAGTATCTGCCTGGACAGAAGTTCAGACACCTCAAACAGGAGGAGTGCCTCTGCCACAGAGAGCAAGCAGCTGTGGAGACTGACAGTAAATCTGAGCCATAAGAAGGGGCTGTATTTGTTTACTGCCTCTGTATATTCAGAAAAGACAGAAATCCAGAGTGCCAGCTGAGTCTCTGAGGTCTTAAATTCAGAACCTTTTAAAATTAAGTTAGCATTTGGTTGAGAGCCAGCTGAACATGAGCAAGCAGCTTGCTCAGGTGGCCAATAAGGCCAGTGGCATTCTGGCTTAATATCAGCAACAGTGTGGCCAGCAGAACAAGGGCAGTGACTGCCCCCCGTGCTTGGCCTGAGGTGAGGGTCACTCCCTGAGGAGTGACTTTGAGTCCTGTGCTCAGTTTTGGGCCAGAAGCTGTGTCAGGGGAGGTTCAGGTTGGTTATTAGGAGAAGGTTCTTCACTGAGAGGATGTTTGGGCAAGCAAAAACCAACCAAAAGGGAGTGGTCACAGCACCAAGCCTGACAGAGGTCAAGAAGCATTTGGACAATGTTCTCAGGCTCTCTTGAGGTGTCCTGTGCTGGGCCAGGAGCTGGACTCAATGATCCTTCTGGGTCCCTTCCAGCTCAGAATATTCTGTGATTCCGTGATAATGTGAGGAGCTGAGGTGTGTCCAGACAAGGGCAGCAGAGCTGGGGCAGGGTTTGGAGCACAAATCTGATGAGGATCAGCTGCGGCAGCTGAAGGTGCTTAGCCTGGAACAAAGGAGCCTCAGGGGAGACCTTTTCACTCTCCAGAACTGCCAGAAAGAAGGCTGTGGTGAGGCAGGAATGGTTTTCTTTCCCAAGGAAGAGGTGACAGGAAAGGAGAAAACAGCCTGAGGTTGTGCCAGATGCAGAGTTGGATTGAATATGAGGAAACAAATCTTCACTGAAAAGCTTGTCAAGCACTGGACCAGGCTGTCCAGGGAAGTGGTGGAGATATTTAAAAGATGAGTCGGTGTCACATGGTTTAGTAGTGGACTTGGCAGCGAGGTGTTAATAGTTAAACTGGATGATCTTAGAGGTCTTTTCTAAACTAAAAAATCCTACGATTGCGTGATGATATGAAGCATCATATTTTTTCTTGGTTCTGTCTGAAATTCTAGTTCAATCTCAGACGTGACCCCAAAATTATAATTCTAGACTGAGTCTGAGCAGTCTTTCAATTTCCATCTTTTTTTCCCAATTATTTGTCTCCTTTATTTTCTTCAATTATGCTTGGCCTCTTAAAAGTAATAATAAAGCAATAGTTCATATGGAAGGACAGCCTTTTTATTCTAATGTAACTAATTTACATAGTTCAATTTTATTTTTAGTCCAGCAACACTTCATTCTTCTGATGGGTTTATTTTTCTGATGCATACAGAGAAGAGGGTTGAAAAAGAAATTAGAAGTTTAAGGTTATATGTGGTCCAGTGTCTGAAAAATACTTTCTTTAATTTTCCTGTGGCGATAAGCTGTTCAGTGCTTGAAATTTATATTATTACTTTTTGTTAAGCTGGGATTTCACTGATCTTGTGTTTAGTTTGTGATGATTTTTGTTCCTCCTTCAAACTCTGTTGTCCAGTCCTCAAATTCAGTCTGCCTCTCCTGAGTCCTTAAAGACAGAGGGGGACATTTTGCCATTTCGTGCTACATCCAAGTCTGTTATCCCTGGCATGGGAAAAACGTCATGACTATATACAGCAGAGGGTCTGATCTCATCAGCTCACCTACTGATTGTGTTTTAAGACATACATAGAAATGTGTGTTTCTATTCACAGCACCTGTGTACAGACTGCCTGCATTGCAGGCAAAGCAAGTCATCAAGCAAACAGAAAAAAAATTGGAAAATTATCATGAAACATTCCTTTACAAGAAAGTGATCAAAGCCTGGAACAGGCTCCTAGTGATTTGGTTGGTGCTCCATGCTTGTCAGGCATTTTGACAATGCCCTTAATACTTTAACTTTTGGCCAGCTCTGGTCAGGCAGTTGGACTAGATGATTGTGGAGGGTCTCTTCCAACTGAAATATTCTATTCTCTTACTATTATATTCCTATTCTAATGTTATCCTATTCTATTCCATTTCAAAGTATGGTATGGAGATTGACATCAAGTAGTTTGCCAGAAACATCTGTATATTCTAGAGAGAGAAAATACTTCATTAAAGTATCATTTATGCCTTGTATCAAGAACACTTTGAAGGATCAAAATAAGTCTAACTTGGAAGTAGTGTACTTTAGCTGGGGAGGTTGCCTAACATAAGTAATTCATATTATTTGTTTTAGACATCACCTAAGTCAATTGACTAATTGAGCTAAGCCAATTTCCTATTACTTTATCCAGTTTGCTTTTTAGCCTCTAAGATGCTTTACTACTGTCACTGAAGCCAAAGCATCTGAAACTCCTAGAGCTTTAGGATCAAATGAAAGTAGAATAGGTGCTAAAGGTAGGTGGGCTGCACTGGATTTTCTGGGATACACTCAGCAACACTTCTCAGCTGTCAGACTGAAGCTTATCACTGAAGTTCTGCCTTGTCCTTCAGACCTTGTATGTCTTCTTCTGTGATGCTAGACAGCTCTTGGTGCCCTGATGTTTGCTCTATATCAGATGCTGCTGCAGTTCAGTGCTGTATGAGTAGAAATCTAGGAACATGGAAAAAACAGATGTTGTTCAATGTGAATGCAAAGAATGCTTATGTAATTCCTAATTAAAGGTGTCACTTACGATTAAAAAAAATGGAATTGAGGCAGTCCATACTGACAAAATAAAAAAAACAGGTAACAAATGTTCAGATCAAAATGATGGCGTAGTTTTAATGAGTAAAGGAAAGGCACAAGTAAAAAAGCTGCAATATCTGTCGCTTCCAAAGAAGCAGGGGTTCAAAAAAAGCTATTGCTATGGCAACAAAAGGAGCAAGGGGATTTACACTTCTGTATGTTTCCGTGCAGTCTTAACCAAGAGTGAATCTGGCTAGAAAGAGAAGCTGCACTTATATTCATTCTTATTATTTATGAATTGTGCATCTCACCTCGGTGCCTCAGAGCCTAGAACTTAGAGTAATAGGTCATTGACCATACATGGCTGAAGATGTTCCTGGACCTGTTAGGAGCATAATTCTTAGATTATTTATCAAACTCTCTCCTATATAGAATAGCAAGGTTGAATATGTTTCTAATATAATTTGAAAATATTTATTCTATGCCATATGCCATCAGTTAGGTCCACACTCTTAATACACCTAAATCTTCCTCGTAATCTGTTAGGAACACTAAGTCTAATGTCACTCTAATACAGGAACATTTCTTCATCTCTAATTTCACTCTGAAAGTGTCACTGAACACCTTTTTTCCATATGAAGATGAATACAAATTCTATCTTACCAAATTTTTAATCACAAAATATACTGTATATTAATGCTATTTATTAAGCTTCTCATAAAGCAGATAAAATAAGATTATCTCATAGACATCAGAACATTTGAAGACTGAAGTCATGCTGCCCTGATTTATTTTTTTTTTTAATTACCCTTGTTTCAATAATGGTATTTTCTATTAACATTGCAGATCACAGTTTTTCGAATGGGATCAGAAGGACATCAGGATATTGATTTAGCTATCCTGACAGCACTGCTAAAAGGTAACAGAGTTAAACTTCACAATGAGTCTATATCAATTCAGTTTGTGTCTCTGATGTGCTGAAACCTGCATTTATTGACATATCTATCAAGATGATAAATCTGTACTGTGGAACTGAAGTATGCTTCATGGTCTAACTGCTTTGTACAAATCCAGCTCTTTCTTTAAACAGCAACTGTTGTTCCTTTCTGAATTTTTGTTCTCCACAGTCATTGATATGTCACTAGAAATATCAGTGGTGACCCCACTTGGTTACTTGAGAAGTTTAGTATTCACAAGAAGACAGCCAAAGAACTCCTCTAACTTAGATTACCTTGGTAGCTAGAACACCCATTTAGATAAAGCTGGCTTTATTGTCAAAGTAGGATGTTATATGTAGTCATTCCTAGGAAAGTCTGGAAGTAGTTTGATGTTCCTTTCAGCCTCCACTTGTAGAGTTAAGAATGTAGCTATTGGGATGGTTGCACTTTTAATCTTAAACTTGGCTGATTGTTACATCTTTCTAAGCCATTACATGTTATACTTCTGCTCCTTAGAGGTTGGCTTGAAATAAACTTGCTGTTGCTACACTCCGTGATCAACCCTGGTCTATATTAATTATTACATTAGTGCAAAACAAAGATCAAGAATTTCATCCATCACCAAATTTCTCCTTTTTGTCCCTTGGAAATAATATAACTGCGGGTTTCATTTTTATCTAAATGTAACTGAATCTGTCACTATCCTCAGGGTGAAGGGATTCTCTTCACATTTATTCTTAAGACAATCCCTGAAAATACTGTACTTGTTTTCTGTTAATAAGGCAAAGAATGTCTTAGAGCTGTGGTTCCACTGTTTTCAAGGTATATATCCCAACACAGATCCCTGGAGTCTTCTGGAAACTGGCTCTTGAAGGCTGAAGAAAATAAATCACAGACCTGTGAGGGATTGTTTTCTATTTGAAATGTTCTTTTACAGTATTTATATGAGTAACTGTTCTAGTGGTTGCAGTCTCAGTACATGAGCAGTCCTCCCTGATCTGGTATATCCATTTTACAAGTAACTAATTGGTGCTGTTGCCCCTCAATAAAATAAAATTTCCTTTTCTCTTCATGTTAAGGGTGCAAATCATGATAAGAAACTTTTGTTGGCTCAGGAGATAGCTGGATCTGTCTAAGTACTTTTGTACTTCTGACATCTCCTTTCATGCTTGTCTGAGAATTTTGACTTGAAAATCTGCTGATGGCAGCAACACTTGTTTTTTGCTCAAGAAAGAGCCAGAGTAACTAAGACTTATACCTAGTCTTCCCTGCTCCTCAGGACCTTCTGATGATGGAGGCACTCAATAATCAGATTCATCTGAACCAGGCACCTCTGGTTCATATAAGCCTTCTGATCACAAGGTGTTCAATCAATATGTGCAAAGATGAGATCTGTTGTCTTAGCCAAGTCAGTTGTCCTTATTTACACCATGTCTTTGTACAAGAGTTCTGGCCCTTAAAAGAAATACTGACTTGCTGTAAATATACTTCACTAGCCTGATGGATGCTTAGGTTTTTCATCAACATCTAAGGTAGCAATGCTGAACCACTTGTCTATTGATTTTTAATAATTTATTTGTAATACGTAAAATAAATCAAAATTATTCTTTGCTGTAGGAATTTTTTTATGTCATTGGAATTTTCAAGGCATTGGAGTTTTCATGGCATTTGAAACTTGCTCCCCACAGTTGCTTGTCTCTAAAATTAAAGAAAAATAATAATTGTAATAAGTAAAATAAGCAAGGAGATTTGAAATTCATCAATTTAAATGTAAGAATTCATCTCTTCTTACTCTTCAGTACTGTGCAAGAAAAGGGACAGAGCAATGTATGAAACTGGTGAGTGATTACCAGTAATTTTTTCTCAATCTTCCTGATGAGTTTTTGACAGTGCAAGAGGAACATATCAGCTAATGACCCATCCCATCCTTGTGTGAGTGATTTGGTCAGGGAGAAGGGGGACAAGGGTTTGAAAACACAAAGTATCTCTTCCTATTTGCTGTGTAAAATTTGTGATGACCTCATCTCTTTTTAAACCCATACCAGACACTGCCAATTCAGGAGCTCTCCTGGACAGCATAGTTCACAAGCCCCAAACCCAGCATCACATATTATTTTTTTGTTTGTTTTCACAAGACACTTGTTTAATCTTGTCAGCAAGATCTATCTTTCTTTCTTGGAAGTGATCTTCAATAAACTATAAAATGGCATCCAAACTGGTTATCAATTTACATTGCATGGATGTCACAACAGCATATGGTTTGCAAATTCCTTTTTTTTTTTTAATCTTGAGAGACACAAATGTGGGAAGTAAATTTCCAAAGGCTTGAGTTTTTAGCAGGCAAGTTTATCGATACAGTTTAACTGTTTGTGCTCTCTTAACTTGAACAGTTGGAGCCCACACTGTAATGGATTTTGTCCTTTTGCAGCTGCTAGCAAAGCAGAAGGCATATGACAGCAAAGTTAAAGACAGCATATGGAGATGTTCTAAAAAAACACTTGTTTTGAAGTGACTTCAGAGATCCTAGTTTACAAAGCTGTTGCAATGTCTGGAGCAGACTAGCACCAACCATGTTTCAGATGGTGCTCCAGAAGCATTCCCAGTGCAATTGTCAGCATGGGAAGGAGGTGCTGTGTGGTGTGTGATATTACATGGCAGTGATATTACTATCACTGAGAGGTTAGACTAAAGCAGAGCTTTACAGCTCTGCATCCTTTACAGCCTGTGAGTAAGTCATGATTCATGCTCACTGAATAGCCATCATGTAGTATCAGATGGTCAAAGATGATCTGCCTACCATGAAATCACAGACACAAAAAGGTTTCAGTGTTTGATCAGCTGTCTGGTTACTGCACTTGTAGCTGGTTTTGCTATCTGTTTTTATATTGTCAATTGGTTTTCTGATTGCCAGGATAATTCTGTAGCAAATCCTGTAGAAACACAGCCTTTGCACCAAAGACCTGCTGAAACAGGAGCCAGCATCAGACCTACAGACACAAAGCAAAAAGTTAATTTGGTTTGCTATTTTCCCTAATGTAGTTATTTTCTTTACATATTGATTCAAAGAGACCACTGGCATGCTTAGGTGCACTGTGAAAATGGGTATCCCACAACCATTTCTGCCTAGGTAGATGTTTCACATCATTTCATTTTTCCAGATACCTGAGCACCAAGATCATTCCAGGAGAATCCTTTAGGGATTTATGTTCATCACGGTAAGCCTTAGCCAGTATGTAAATAATAGTAATAATAAGTATATAAATAAATATATAACAAATATGTAATAAAATAAGTATGTAAAAGCTCTTCAGTAATCTTGCAAATGCACAACAGGGAGACAGTGTTGAGTTTATAGTCCCAGGCTTTACCATCAAGGAGCATTACATTTTTGGTCCAAAATATTGAGTAGACAGTGTGACTTTTTACCAGAAGAGTCTATGTAAGCACTCCTGGATGGCAGCCTAAGAACATAAAATTAACATCTGCAGGAACTAACAGCTGTCCCAGCAGTCTATCCAGTAGTATCTATAGCAAGATAAAATACTGCCAAAACAATGTATTGCATCCCAACTGCAATTTTCCTTCTAGGAGCAGATGAAAGGAAGGGTCACACTGCAGATGCTGTCATAGTAACAGAACATTCTTTTGAGGAACATATCTTACAATCAGCCAGACACCAGAATACAGACTGAATGTTACAGAGACATTATTCACATTAACTAAAACATTATTTAATGTAATAAGTATGATATGGTAATTAAAAGAATACAATGCAATAGATTATTAACTCTACCTTATTTGTTTCCTAAATATCCTTTGGCTTTAATTTGGGCATGTTGCAGTGACACTAATGAGTGAAAAAGATCGCATTTTGGATTCTTCATACCAACTCAAGTCCATATTCTGTGGCACTGAATGCAGTCAAGGAAATTATTGAAAGGGGATAGGACCTTAAGAAGGGCATTTCATTTTTTTTCTGGGGAGTTTTTCTTATACGAGTGGAATCATTCATAATTCTTAATTGTGGGTAGAATTCCACCTAAAATAGCCTGAATACTTCCTTTTTTTGTGTGAGACAAGAGCCATCAGTTCTATCCTATAATAAAATCAAGTAGAAGGCATCCACAGCCCACATGCTGCTCTGTACAAATATTTACAGCTTTGATTTTCCTTCTCCTCTTAAGTAACATCAGTGTTATCCACATTCATCTGAAAACCCCTCAGGGAAGACAGGAAAGAGGAGAAGGAAGCTAGGGCTTTCCAGCAAGAAATTGTACTGTGGAAGCACCCATCCAACCAAATGCACCAGAGCCCCAGCATGCACACCCATACTGCCCAGTCTGCACCCTAGCTGACAGGCTGCCTCAGACCTGGAGTACAACATCCCCTTGAGAAACTGCACATTTCCTTTGACTGCCAGATGCCTGCAGTGCTCTGTGAGACAATGAAATCAAACATTGTGGCAACAAGCACTGAGAAGAGCATCAGCTCTGGAACTGCACAAGTACTAACAGGAAAACTTGGTCCCTGCTGGCAGGCTTAAACACAATGAAGAGAGAAGGGAAGGACACAGGCTGGACCATGACTTACTTTCCCCTCTGCTCAGCATTTGGAGCAATGAGCAAGCTCAAAGAAAATAATTTTGGTGAATGAATGAGGAGGCAGCACCTCATGCCCCATGCCAGGTGTTCTTTCCAGTGATCAAAAGCACCAGAAGACCCTCTATTCATCTGCCAGCTGAAGTTTTTCTAAAGCATGAAAAGGCCCAGGACTGCTAGGGTTGGTTGACACAAACTGGAGAGCACTCCCCCCACTGGGGCTCTGAAGTTACTCACCTTGGTGATTTAGCTTGGCTTTTGCCTGAAGTGGGGGCAGTGCAAATAGTCCTCTTCCCTCCCCATGTCCATCTGATCCATTTTTGAGCCAAAATTATTTCATGCTAAATGGCACCCCAGGATACCCATACTGTAGGCTGTAGTAGGAGAGTCAGGGATTGGAGCTCCCTCGTCACAGGTGTGAAATGTTGTCGGGCTGTGGGATCACCATCACTGTCCCCCAGTGTTTAGAGTTCACCCATGTGCCTCCTCCATGGCAAAAACCTTACCTGAGCACCTGCTAAAGCTCTCACTTCTTCTACAGGCACATGATTGGGAAGGTGGAGATCTGATGAGAGCATCTCTTGTTTGCTTCAGAAGGGGGGAGAGCTATTTGCTCTCTCTGTTTAACTTACACTATCATACTCATTGTAGGTATTTTTTTTTCCTTTTTTATAAATAAATCTTGAGATGTTGAAATGTAGAGACAATTTTGCCTTTCCCAAAGGAAAATATTTTTTGTTCTTGAATGCTGAATGTTACTTGTGTAAGAAACTCCAGAAGTTTTAGATGTTGTTGGCATCCCCCCAGGGGTCGCTTGTAAGAGATTTTTTGTGTTGTAATATATAGCAACAAGAAGTTGTGTCTAATGCAAGGGGAAATTCCTGATACTTTTTAGCCACAGAAGTGACAGAAGTATTTTCACTTTTTTTTCCTTCTTCATTTGTTACAATTCTGTGTCTGCATTGTCCACCTTTTTATCAGAGCTTATTTCTGTATGAATGTGATTTGAAAGATTCACAGTCTAACATCTCCCAAAAAATTATTGTAGATATTGACAAGTATTTGGCAGTGTCAGCAGTAAACTGATTTCAAAGTTGAAAGTTATGAAATTAAACTATAGGCTGAGCTCTACGAAGGTTTTTATTAATGTTTTCACAGAGAATTTCAGCAGCTAGCCTTATGTTTTCCTTGCCTCCAATTTCAGAGTCCACTTTCAACTGGAGCAGTGTGTGGGTTTGAAGAGTACTGAAATGGGGACAGAAATGCTTTGAAGTAATGAAAAGCTGTTGTTTATCCTCACTCCATGATATCAGTATAAGAATTAATAAAGACAAAATAACAGTAGAGGTATGAGGTCTTTAAAAAAATAAGACTTTATACAATTGCCTAACCACTGCAAGCAGAAACGTAGTAAAAAAGTCAAAGGGCTCTTTATTTATTTGGTTGATCAGTTCATTCAGGCCAGTTCTCCCTTTGACATTGAAGCCCAAATGCTGTTTTATTATTAAAAATCAGCTGAGAACTGTGAAATATTAAAAAAGCACAGCAGGACAGGAATGTCCCACAGTGTCCATTAAAACTGCAGGGAAAAAATACCCTTCCTTCCAAAAACAAACAGCTCCAGATCCATCTTATCATCTGCATAGTTTCTCGTTTAATTTGGATATATTATACCTTGACACAAGCTTTGTAGAATGCTTTCTTACATGTTTATTTCATATATGAAGGGAAATGTGTCCCACCAACATGCCTCCATACAAATAGAAGAGAAATTCCTATGCTTCTTATCAAGCTGGAATGCATAAGATGCCAAAAAAACACACAACTACTGAAATCAATGGTATCTGTATGAGTTGGATCTCCTTGTAATTGCTAGAGGCACATGTGTTTGTATGTGTGCTCACGGGATACGTGTGTGGGTGTGTGTATTCCTGCAGCTCCATCTGTATCCTGGCTTGTTCTCTTATTTCCCATCCGATAGGAGGGAAGCCAGTTTAGTCCACCACAAATTTCCTCTTCTGACATCACCTGTGTCTGCTGTATTTTGAATATGAGGGAACATGAGAAAAAAGTTAATGTTTATAAGAGAATCTGAGAACCACAGATCCAGATTTGAGAACAGAGGTTTGGTTTTGGTTTTTTTTACAGGTGCAATGGAAGGTTTAGTTTTGTTTTAATGTGAGATCAGTTGCAGAAATGCCTTGGACATCCGTGAGACTTTTCACAAAGAGGAGTTACCAGGTCATAATGAGCCTAATGTCTTGTTTCTTTATTCTCCTTCTCTCCTCCCTGCACCCCTGTCTGTGTACACAGGAGCTAATGCATCTGCTCCCGACCAGCTGAGCCTGGCACTAGCCTGGAACAGAGTGGACATCGCCCGCAGTCAGATCTTCATTTATGGGCAACAGTGGCCGGTACAGTATATATATATATGTACATATGTATATATACACAACATCTTCTGTTGGAAGCACTTTGAACCCTACAGAGTATTAAATTCATTCTGTTTGCAGTGGTGGTTTTTAGTGTGATTTGAAATACACTGGGTCCTGCCAAGCACACGGTTCCCAATCACAGCTGGTGAAGGCAGGCGCAGTTGCAGGGAGGTTAATGTGTTCCATTGTCCAAGGAAATGGTGACATCTAGCGATGCCTTTAGAGCAGCAAACCATACCTCTGAAAAAACGGGAAGTACCGGATTGATGCTGCCGAGCATGATTCTGCCAGCTGAGGAAAACAAGTGTACAGCCATGTTTTCGTGCTAGGCTATAAATTCAAGGAAAGTCAAAACTTCCTTTTTCTCTTCAAGCAGAAAGCTTTTATATGCAAATACACATTTTAAGGTGATGATTTGACGTAAAAAATGCACCATACAGATGTTGGGGGTCAGGTAGGCTGCAGGAGCTGATGGGCAGTGTCACCACGGGTGGGCTGTGGCCCCAGACCTCAGGTGGTGTTAATTCTGTGCATCAATCTGCCTGCTCCACATCTGCACCCTCCCATTCTCAGTTGCTCCCTGGCTAATACCATTCCCTGGGAGCACCAGAGGCGTGGATTCTCTTCAGAAGTGGTAGGGCTGTAAATAGAGGGGTTATTGAATGCTGTGTCAGGGAGAGGAGGAAGAATCAAATACCAGATTGTGCTGCAGCTTTTACAGGGGCAGAAGTCACACAGAAAAAAAGACCAAAAGCCAGAAGGTCTCGATCTCTACCTGTATCTTCTTAAAACCCAACTTATTCACTCAGAAGTTTCAATTGGACCACAATAGCCATTAGTGTGACACTTGTTTCATCACTATCATTAAAATTTCACATGCTATCATTACATAAGCATTTACAATTCCCCATGGAAAAATTATAACAATGGGAAAAGCTTCTGTTTAAGTATCCTTACTTTATATGTAGCATTCTGCAGCATGCTACCTTTAAAAGCTAGCAAAAAAATCCTTGCCTTTTCAGCCACAGAGTGAACAGAACTATTTATTTTATCTTTGATATTGGGCATAAGTACCTGTCAAAACATAGGAGGAATTTTAATGGCACTGAACTGTCCTCGTTGTTATCTCTTCATCACCACATCATAACAAAAATTTACATAAATTCTGCAAACTGCAATTGTTTCAGAAGCTAAAAGCTGGAAGGATGAGATAATTTCTCATCCTTCTAACTCTGCCTGACCTACAAGAGATAAGAAGTAGAGGTTTTGTGTAAGAAAGCCTCTTGCATTTGGGCCTTCAAAGAAATGCAAATTATGAAGCTATTTCTGTTTTCTGGTTGTTAAAATTTCCCTGAGGTTTCACACCACAAACAGAAGAAAACTCTGGAAAAGACAGAATTAAAGTGATTTTGTGCACACGTAACAAGTATACCCAATACAAATAAAATGTTTGACAGGAGAAGAAAGAATTATAATAGTGACATGGTGAATAAGGTTGAAATATGGTCACCAGTTTACTGGGTTCCAGTTCCTTTGTCCTAATCTATTTTTCCTAGAGTATTTTAACTAGTACTCTGATACTAATTTTTGAAATGCAGCCCTGAGTCAGAAAAACTGTTACAGATTAAAACCATTAATATCCCATTTCAAGCATAGAAGAGCAACCCTCAGAATTTTGTCAGGATTCCCTGCTTGTGCTAGAGTGAGTGAACCAGCTGTATGTAGCCTGCCACACCCCAGGAACAGCTTCAATTAATCACTTGCTTTGCAGGTGGGCTCCCTTGAGCAAGCAATGCTGGATGCACTGGTGTTGGACAGAGTGGATTTTGTGAAATTACTGATAGAAAATGGAGTAAGCATGCATCGTTTTCTCACCATCTCCCGGCTAGAGGAATTGTACAATACGGTAGGGCCAGCCTAAGGCAAATTTTCTGTCTCTATATTCACTATTCAAGCTCCCACTTGTATTGTAATGACATGATGATGATGATTATGATGATGATGATGATTCACCAGGCAGTCAACACCTGCTGCAGAAATTTTTCATTAGTCCATATTGTCTCTCTTGTTTGTCTCTCATATAATGTAACATGCTATGCCTTGCCCATGTAATCTGCTGTATGGATTTTGTAAGACATGGAATAAGCCTCACTCAGTGACACAAGTAATTTCTTGTCATTGTGATTCCAATATGACAAATCTAAGATTTAGGCAGGTGGCACTGGCTGGAAGACAGTAACTGCCAAGTTAGGACCCATAGAGTGGTATCATACGACTCCTGGCAAGGTAGTTTCAGAAGAATCTTTCAACTCTTAATCAGTCTCTCCTACAGTGAAGGACTTCCCCATGTCCCTTCTGATCTCCAAAAATTAGACCTTTGACTTTTAAAAACCTCTTTGCAAGTTTTTAATCCTTACCATTAAAATGAATATAAAACTGCACAAGTTAAGTCTTCTTCTGAATTCTCAAATGCAAAACACATTCCAGCATTCACTGTATTATTAACGATTTGGGAAGGAGTTCAAAAAGTTCAAACTTCTTATGTGTTATGAAAACAAATCTTAAAGCACTGTCTAGTTCTTAGAATTCCCCGTTTTGTGTGTTGCAAAAGGGCTGTGATATGGAGATATCTCTTCTCAAAAAAAATTTTTTACTGCTAGTACTTTTCAAAGCCTTTGCTGTCATAAGCTACCACACTGGCCTATTATCTGGAGGTGTTTCACATTGATGGTGACCAGAAGAGTCAGTCTTTCAAAATATCAAATATGAAAAGGATTCATCAAATATATATATATATATATATATATATATATATAGTATATATATGCCACCCTAAAGACAAACTCCCAAACTCCCATCTGATCTTTGGTCAGTTTACCCTTTGCATATTGACTAGCACCTATGTATTAAGAAGAGAATGCCCATGAGCTTTCTTGTAACAGGGATAAGCATTGTAGTTGTACCAAATCCAGTTTTTACAGGGAATAAATTTTACAGAAGTCTTCAGTTCTTCAGATAAAGGAAGGGCCTTTTTAACAAATTTATTTCTATAGAAATCAGCATACATATTTTCAGGCACGAATTCCAAAAGACTCAGGCTCCTAAACTACCTAAACTACCAATTATACTATATGACCAAATGCATCCACAGTAATCTTAGCACCAAAAAAAACCACAAGGCCAGTTAAAAATAACCCTGTTTCAGCATGACACCTAGTAGTAACCTGTGAAGCTGCAAACCAGTGAATCTTACCTGAATCTTACCTCTGCATGGCAAATTTGTAAAAATAGAATAAAGTATAGACCTATAGACAAGGGAATCAATTGTATGTCAGCAAAGAGTTTACTCATCATCTGTAAGAAAACGTTAAGCCTTAGAAGTCTATTACCATTTCTGCATCAGCAGAAATGCATCATGCATCAGCATGCAGGAGAATAAGGATGTTGCACTTGGTCCCTTTTTTTTTTTTCTTTTTGCAAGATTTTGATAGTATTATTTTAAAATTTTGAAGGTTATTAAAAAAATGTAGCTGCCATGGCTTAGAAGATCAGGGACAATATTGGTTTAAAAACTACTTGAATGTTAGAAAACAGGGAGAAGGAATTGTGATCCATTTTTACCACAAAAGGACATTATGACCAAGGTCATGGAAGAACCTGTCGTGGGACCACAGCTGGTCAGCTTGTTCATGTAGGATCTGAAAAATGGTACCTACAGAAGAGACAATAATATTTACAGGTGATTTAAATCTGAAGCAGCATATGAAGAATCACAGGTAAGTCTCATCTTGCTCATAAATGGGGCTGTGTAAAAGTAAGTGTTGGGAAGTGCAGAGCAATGCATATATGGAAACATCAACTCAACACATCTGTAGTGATCTCATCCATCATCAGCTACAACCAAGAAGACCTCTCATAAAAGTCTCAATATCAAAAACAGTCAAAAAAAAAAAGCAGAAATAAAGTAAGATATAATGGTGGTAGCAGTAGTAGTAGTAGTAGTAGTAGTAGTAGTAGCAGCAGTTGTAGCAATAGTATCAAAATGGCAGGACTCTACTGCAGAAATTTTTGCAATGACAGTTAGACTCAAAAGAAAATTTGACAAATTCACAGACTGCATTCTGCAATCACATGTGTGTGTTCACAGACAGTGGTTTTCAGATGAGACAGCCTTGCTGCAATGTCAGGCTCAAGAGTGTCTCTGATCCACCAGCAATGGAAGTGAAAGTCCTGAGTGCAGGAGGGCCGAGAACAAAGCAGCAGCTGGTTTTGCCTCCACTCTTTCCCAGAGGCTGTGCATTTTGTGGTGTGCTCCTGTTTTTTTAAGCCAGGAGCTTAAATTGATACACAGGACTTCAGTTTTCATTCAGAGTGGCAGTTCATAGCATTTTCTTATGGAAGAGTTTTCTACAAAAGAGGAAAACAGGAAATAATGTTCTTGTAATTGTTTTGGGATTTGGTTTTTTTTAATTGATAAGACCATACGATTGAAGTGCTCTCAGCTGCCTGATTTCTAAACTACCAAGGTGAGAAAGTTATCTCAACATTTATGTTTTGTGCAAACTATTTTGTTCTTCTTCATTTGTCTTTTGCAGAGACACGGACCATCCAACACTCTGCATCATCTAGTCAGGGACGTGAAAAAGGTAAGAGTGCAATAGACGGTAGGTTGAAAATAATGTTTTTTTTTTTTTTTTTTTTTTTTTTTTTTTTTTTTTTTTTGTAGCTAGATACAATCTGTGTTTTGCATGAGCTTTTAGTCAGAGCCTTCTCCCTCCTGCCAATACAAAATGTCCTGTTTGTGTGCTCCAAATATGAACTTTTTGCATAGAAAGCACAATTAGCAAGTAATTTGGCTTGCTTTCTCTGTAGTTTTAGATGCTTGAGTAATAGTGTGTCTGCTGCCATAATTGTAGGCTTTTACATACTGTGTGGATTTATGCTATTACTTGTATTTTTCCATACCTGCAACTGTTGTCAAAGCTACTTTCTGTGTTGCTAGTTTACTTCCAAGCCTGTAAAATAGCTTTTCCCTTGTGCTGGATCCTGGCTTGTTGAAATAGTTCATTATTCTGTATTGTGTGGCAATTGTAGCCGTCTTCCTCAGGAGAAATATAAAAACAGAGTAGTGCAACTTTCCCTTGATCCTTATCATGTTAATTTCAAGAATCTGGAATTATAAAAATCCATTAGAAGGGCTAGACAGAAATACTGGAAGGTATAGTGGCAGGAAGGAGATATCTTTACCAATGTGCTCAGGATTAAAAGAGTTACAGCAGCTGCAATGAATAAAAATCCCTTATCCTTTAAATATATGGATCAAGTAAGGAGATTGAGTCTGCAAATGAACTCATCAGCTTCAATATTCTCCCAAAGCATGTGCAGATTACAACCTTGCACATTATGTAAGTCAGACCTCAAGAGTAGCATACTTGGGAAGGGATATTTCTGTACACGGGACTAGATAAAAGGAAGGACTTTTTTTCTAAGAGCACAGATTTTAGTGATTTCTTCTGTCAGTGACAACTTAACAGAATTGAAGTCACCTAAGGGAGGAGAGTAGTAATGTGTTATATAGCATATGTTTATTAAGTAATTCTACAGAATGATCAGTAGCATATTTAGGAGGTTCTGATGGTATTCTTTGGTTAACGTGTTAAATGGCATCATCATTGCCCAATTATGTACATTGTATTAAGTGACCATTAAAAAGTGTGAAATGCCTACAAAAGGAAAGTATGCACAAATCTCCTTGGATTGAGCTGAGTGGAGCTAGGATCTGTTTAGAATGGATACTGCTTTTGAAGCCCAAGTTTCCAGAATATTTTTTACTCAATATGCAGTTATTTATGTGCCTATAAGAATTTGAAAGTAGCATAATGTGCCTTCTGCTTTTAAAATACATAACTTTCCAAATGCCTTCTCTCCCCCAGAATCACCTTTGCAAGTCCTTCTTCAAAGACATAGCAAATTATATGCTGAGTAACTAAAAAATATTAATCTTTTTTTTTCTGAGCCCCTAACTAAGTATGTATTTTTAAAGAAACTCTTGAATGAAAAGACATCAAAGTGGTCAAAGATGATCTTTACTCATGGATATACATGGATAGACATTAAATAAACTTGCACTGTATTTGATGACATTATTTATTCCACACTGACTTCTAACTGTTGGGTGATGGTTATCTTTCCACAAATTTCTCTTTCTTTCCTCTGTCAATGTAAAAATCTTCAGTAATTCCAGCTACATTGAATCAGTCTTACAAATATAGGTGAGGGCTTTGTGAGGCTCTTTAGTACCTTCCTGGGGTGCATTTCTGATTTTGTAAGGGATGAGGAAAAGCCAGGGTTCATAAGAAGAAGTGACAGGTCACCATAGTCCTGCCAGCTGAGCAGATCCCTTACCAGTCACCCAAGCCATAAATCAGTCGGATTTATCAGTCAGATGTTGTCAGCAGATCTGACAACAGTTTAAATGAAAACACCTCTAGGAAAAAGCTTCCTAATGGACACATCACCATTTGACAGTTAGATGGCCCATCATGCATGAAAGATAGAGCATGCTGCTGATGCTAATTTTTTGAGCTCATGTATATTTTGATGACAGACACCTAATCTCTCAGATTTGATTACAGCTTCACAGAATATAAATATAAAAGTGTGTAATACACCACCTGCAGTCAATAGCTAATCAATATGAAGTAAATTGTGCATTTATATGTACATCTCAATTTTTAAACCTGCACTATTTTAAAGGGTGTATGCTAAAAAAAAAGTATTTTCATCTTGACCACTGTGGATTCTGAGATAGAAATTAAATTTAAAAATCACAGAAGCAGTAATTTACTACTATTGTACTATATAGCTGTATAAATCAGTAGAAGGGTGTTGTTTTGTTTTGTATTGTTTTGTTTTGTTATGTTATGTTATGTTTTGTTTGAAAGACAATTTTTCCTGCTTGATAAAGCAAATAATTAGAACAGAAGTCACATTATTAGATTCCGTTTGTGGTTGCCTACATGTATACACACACACACGTGCACACAAACATATAATAGAATACATTTTCACTTTGGATTTCCAAATACTGCTGTGAATATGCCTAAGCAGCATGTTGTAAAGGCCTGGAGGCACAATCTTAAAGAATTTGCAGTAATAAAAATGTGCATAAATTTTGCATGTATTAACAAGACAAATTAAGTTATAATGACTCTGCCTCAGATCACTTTTCAGTTATCTCAATTCCACAGCTACATAGCAGGGCCAACCTTCCTGCATTTTTGGCCTCATGGCCATTTTGACATCTCCTGTCAAGGGTCCAGAATTTCACATTTAAGTTTGGCTTCCCTCCATAGACCATACACAGTAATGTTCCCAGGCTAAGCAGAATCAGATAGTGGCTGAGCTGGATACCCTGTCTGCAAGTGGATGCTGCCCTCTACAAATAAAATAAATAAATAAAAATTATTCCCTGCCTCAACTAGCTGATGAAGATCAGTAGAAATTAACAGATGGATTCTTTTCATTTATCTAAAACATTGTATATAACTAACAGATCTCAATTCCACTTCAGGATTATTTATATTTCCAAAGTTAGGTGTTTTTTGGACTGCTGCTCTTCATCTGCATTCCCAAAGAACAAACTAGCAGTATATAAAATTTTAACAGTATTACTTTTTCCTCAGCATGCAAACTCAGAGGCTTGATACGTGGTGACATGAAAATGCACTTCAAGGGAAGGAAGTACTACAACTGACTAGCTACAGTTTACACCCGAAATTTCTTCAGGAGAAGAATAGTGCATTAACACCGAAGAGTTTGTCCCAGCCTTAAAAGATTTGTGGGTTATTAACCAGGACAACCATCTTACATCAAAGTCAGATTTTCTCCTTGGTCATTCTTGGCCACCTAGACTGCACTAAATCAGTTCATCCAAATCTTGTTCTTGGGGCAATTCTGTCCCTCTTGCACTGCTGTGCTTCATTTACAAGCATTCTTAGTGCTGCCAGGGTGGTTCAAGCTATCTGCTAACAGAGCAAACACTTTGGCAAGCGTGCCACTCCTTCCACAAGGATGCTCCAGTTTTCTTTACTAGGGCTTCTCGCTTTGGATAAGTAATGTTTCTGAAGTGTGTATTTTTGCTTTGCATTTGTATTTTTGATTTTGGAGTTTTCATTAGTGAAGTGCTTCAGTATCATCTGGGAGGTTAAGATTCATCTTTTATCAAAGTTACTTTACTGGAAATTCTTAATCTATAATCTTTTATGAAAATTTAGAAATCTAACTATATCAAGGCACTTTGTAACACGTGTAGAACCCTGATGCCTGTTGTTCTTTCTTAACTGCTCAAATGATTTTTGCCACTTAATTATATTAAAGCATTCAGTTTGAGTGAAGACTTTAGGATACAAGGAGTCAGTTGAACTACAATCCTGCCTTGGAGCTGCAATTCCCATTTCTGCTAATGCTTTCTTCCTTGTTCTAGTAGAATTATCATTTTACACATTCTGGGGAGAGAAGAACGTTTTGGGGGAAAAACCAACCAAGCAAACCTCGCAGAATTAATTTTTTAAAAATTCATTTTTAGGTTTCTTTTTCATTTAATTTTTGGATGTTATTTTTCTTTAAACTGCTCAGCATAAATATTGCCATGTCCAAATTATCTATGTTAGTACACATTCCTGCAAAACACAGTAACTCCTCCAGCCATCAAATTAGACAAGATTAAGAATGTTGCAAGAGGATATGCTATAGGGCATTACTTAGAAATGGTTGGTGGCTCAATTTTTTCCACTAAATTTGCTTTATTTTCTGTCTCTTTGAATGCCAGCCAATTGCTGGGCATGGTACACTATGAGAGCACAACCTCCCTCCCTCCCTCCTCAATCTTTTCACCATGCTCCTTGCACCTTGGCAGCAGGGCAGGTAGTAAGCCTTGCTCTTCATGGCTGATGCAGAAAAGGAGGATCTTTGCATCCATTTTTTTCTCTTCTGCAGAACCAGTTGCCATCTACTCTCCATTAGTGTTTCTCTGCTCTAATCTAATAAGGACATCTCCAGAGAAGCCAGACAGATCTCCAGACATGCAGATATTTCCAGAAAGATGTGCTAATCATAAAATTGCTGTGTGTGAATTACTAACCTTCTTGTAATGAACACATAAAAAGACCTACAGGCTCACTGTAACCTGTACAGTATTTATATCATTATAGAACATTAGATTATTGCAGTACACTGAAAAATTTTGGAGCTGAGTTACAATTTCTAGTCCTTCTGCTGTATTGGATATATGAGATCATATTTTATTACAGTAATATTCCTTTTTTCAAAGCTACTATTCACAGTACACAGAAGGATAATTTGTCTCTCTTTCCACCTTTGTTTTGTAATCATATCTTTTACACAGTGTCATACAAAACAGAGAAGGTTCTGTAAATTTGAAGGGTTTCTTAGTGATGTCTCTAGAGCCCAGTGATCTATTCACAGTTTGCTGAATCATGCCTTTTTTTCTGGTAGGGAATGCTTATTGAAACACAAACTATCATCCAGTCAACTCAGAAACAATGAGTTAGAGAAGGAAGCAAACTTTCATTTCGGTTTTCATTCCTTCCCATTAGTCCTTTCCTCTGGCAAAGGGATCAGAGTTTATCTTGAGTAGTTCCTCTGGAGGGAATAGAAGAGCAGGTGTGCCCACCCTGGGGTTTTGTTCCTCCATTGCCAGAGACCCCCATGAGACTTGACTGGCACATCTGTGAGTGCAGCCCTGCCTGAAATTGTTCCACACACAAGATATTCCACTGGGTTTACTGCAACTGGAGAATAGAAATGCCCCATTAACTCAGAGCAAATTCGTGTGCACTGAGAGAAAATCTGTTAGTGAAATCTTTCTTCATACTTTTGCACTCAGAAGTACTGGAGAACCTTAGTGGTGCCATTTTCAGATTTGAAAGTGAAGAGGAAGAAGATGTGTGCAAAGGAATTGCCATAAAAAGGACAGTAAGATGTGGTCATATTTGTAATTCTTTTTCCTTTCAAGTTAAAAGGTACATGCTGAAGACATCACATACACATACACATACACTTACACATACACATCTATTTAGATGTAGATATATAAAAATATCTAACAGAGGGTAAGAAAGGAAAATAAATGGAAAGAGAAGTATGTAGACATCTTTTCCAGGATCCTGGTAATGACACTTGCCAAAAACTCGGTTCACTCATTGTGAGGCAATCTCCATGGCTCTGCTAGAAATTACATAACCAGATAATGTGTTCAAAAGAGCTTTTAGTAAAATATGTAAGGAACTCAAATAGGGAATATGTAGAAAAATTGCTAGGCCTGTAGTTTTCTTCATAAATAAATCCCAAAATAATTAGCCACAGGTATTTTGCTTATTACAGCTTTCATACTTACAGATGCTTTCCCCATTTTCATGGTGTGAAACTTAAGCAAGGGTGTGTATTCTTTGAACATAACTCCAAGACTGAATGCTGATAGACTCTCCTTGCCCTTATCAACTAGTAATAATGGTAGCTCATGAACTATGTAAGTCCTTTAGAGTTGTAACACCATTCTTACCTCCTTCCCTTCCTTTCCTGGAACATGGGTATGAAACTCTGCAGGATGGGAACAAGCCGGTCGCATCTGAATAAAAGATTTTGTGTGATGTCACTTCACCATGCCTTGACAGTTCAGATGAGGCAGTCTAGAGAGATGCCAGCAAAGATGTGAGATGCCAGAACAAGTGGTGGGTGAGATCTGGTGCAGGAAAAGTGCTATGTTGCAGAGCTAGTCCAGCAACACTGCCTGACTTTTCAAGTGTATCGATCCTCATGCTTTTGTTTCTGCAGTCATGTTCCTTGTTTCCCCAGCTGAAGAATATGAGTACTGTGTACTGACGTTATCTTCTGTTGCTTCCAACCAGTTCTTCACCTTCTTATTTAACTTATGTCTTCTTTCCAAGCGAGAATATCCAGGTTTCGGTTGGATCTATTTTAAGGTGAATTAATTAACTAGCATAATAATACATTCCTGCTTTTACCTATTTAATTTGTTTTATTCTAAGATAATTTCACTGACATTTAACAATGCCAGTAATAAGCATTTCTTCTCCCACCGTCCTTACTTTTCATTTCAGGGAAACTTACCTCCTGACTATCGGATAAGCCTGATTGATATTGGATTGGTGATAGAGTACCTGATGGGAGGAGCCTATCGCTGCAATTACACCCGAAAGCGGTTCAGAACACTTTACCACAATCTGTTCGGGCCCAAGAGGGTAAGAAATGAGTTATTTGCTGTCCTCATGACTGTTCCAACTGGCAGGGGTTACCATAGCTTCTTACATGGTTGCAGACTGGTGAGATCCAGTGCACACAGTGTTCATTCTACTGATTCATTTACATTATGTGCATTGCAGCTATCTCACCATAATGCATCGCAAGCCAGACACTGATACAAGCTATGGTTTTTATTAGTTTAATGATGAAATAATTGTGTTCTACTGCCCTGATAAAACCAGCACATAAAAAAGTCTCCTCTGACTCTAAAACTTGCAATTATAAGTATTCACAGCTTTTAAAAGACAAATCTTTTGACCTGCACCAATAATACTACAATTTTGACTCAGAGTTGAAAACTTCTGCATTGTTAGATGCATTTCCTATCTCATGGCTCACTTCCTGATTGTGATCTGAAGCTTTCAGGGCAAAGAAACTCATAACTCAAAACTTGTTTATTTTTTGGATGTGGCTCCAGCAATCATTGAGTTCATGGCAGAACCACTGTTAAATATTTTTGTGGGTTCTATGTTTGATAAGTTATGCCACCATGAATACAAAGTAAGGTCACAAAAGCTGTTTATTGCCATCCATATTGCCATTGACCCAATCCAGCCTGAACAGGAGTCTGTTCAGCTCCTCCCAGTGAGATTTGTAGTTACTTCTTTATCTCTTTTTGCCTCAAATTTCAGATTTTAGCAATACACAGCACTGAAAGTATTAATAAGTGGCTATCAATAGCAACAGCTCTGTGAAACTCTTACAGACAACTGCCTAAAATGTCCTTTTTCTTATGATTCTTAACATTTTAAAGTAAAGACAGTGATTGTAGCTGGTGGGAGAGACTTCATTCCCATAATCACTACATTGAGAAAACCATTTAAGCAGTGATTTCACTGACACCGAACAAACACACAGAGCAGCTCCACACCAAATAAAAGTGTAAAAATCCACAACAGTCAATAAAAATGTTCTAGGGCAGTGGCCAAAACACTGATGTACTCCAGAGAAATCCGTTCATGCCTTATCAGTGGTCTCTATCATGTTCTTGCTAGAACAGCCCTAATCAGCTGTAATTTGTACCTGAATCCAAATGTATGTCTTCTGTTGTGGTTTGGGTGAAATAGTGTCAAACTCATGTTTGAAATAACTACATATATGTGATTATATGATTGGCACGTGTGTATATATATATATATATATACACATTACATTACATTATATATATATTATCTAGATTTTATTGTATATTCTACATCACTCTACATGCACATGTACATATGTGTATATGTATACTAAAATAGCTGTAATTTTTCATCACTATTCTGTGAGAAATAACATTTTTCTACCTTTTTTTTTTTGACAGCCAAAAGCCCTGAAGCTGCTGGGAATGGAGGTAGGCAACCTGTGGCAGATCTTAATGTCTTTTCCTTCTTTGACAAATATAAACTATATCCAGATAATATTTAAATTCACTGTAATGAAAGCATGAATAGTATTTTTCATCCAGATAACATGTTTACACAAGGGCCAGATTAAGAAACATTTCTTAATAAAAGTCCAAGAGATTGCTAAGGAAAAAGAGGGCTCTGTCCCAACTATGGATCTTTTCAGTTTTTTGTTCAATAAGAATAAAACAACATGTTTCAGTCTGGCAGGGAAAGCAGAATTTCAGTCAGATAGCATCTAACTTCAAAACATGTTCAGAGAAATTAAACACTTGCAGAGAATGATGAAGAAATTTTTATACAGGTCAAAGTTATCTCAGTTTTATTGGCAATTTTGGCTACCCCAATGCTTCAAGGGGATAGTATTTTCATGTTTGTTTATTTTATGGAATCACTTCCGTTTTCCCATCCATAGACACAGGACAGGGGACAGCTCATCTGACAAAAGTAAAAGGCTAAAATGAGAAAGGCAAAACTAAAGGCAACAGTAACAACCAAGGGGTAGAGAAGGAAGGGATAAACACACAGAATAGGAGTAAAGGGAGATTGCCATCTTTGTAAGGAGATGAAGGGAGAAAACACAAGAAAATTTCTCCTGGATATATTCTTTCTGAAGATGGAAAGAGGCAGATGCATTGCAGTAGGTGTTACATTTGCAGTGAGCTCTTAGCTTTATTTTAATGGTGTCTTTTCCAAAATGGTTCTGGATATGGTATGGTTGTACTCTCTCTTATTAGGGAGATAGAGCAATTCAGAGTGACAGTCCACAGTTCTGTTTCCCTGTTTACAGTCTTAATTACAGTGCACGCACCAATACTTTTTTTGTTGTTTATCTAAGTTAAATATTTTGTCCATAAAATTATGAATGGGCTGGCCTACAGAAGACAAGCTTGACATCTTAGGTACTGATTTCAATGAATTGTGTGAACTGATTCGGTTCCTTCACTGACAAAAGAATTTCAATTCCCACAGGATGATGTCCCTTTGCGTCGAGGGAGAAAACCAACAAAGAAAAAAGAAGAAGAAGTTGATATTGATATGGATGACCCTGAGATCAATCACTTTCCCTTCCCATTCCATGAGCTGATGGTGTGGGCTGTGCTGATGAAACGTCAGAAGATGGCCCTCTTCTTTTGGCAACATGGGGAAGAGGCTATGGCTAAAGCACTGGTGGCCTGCAAACTTTGCAAAGCCATGGCCCACGAAGCATCAGAAAATGACATGGTGGATGACATATCCCAAGAGCTGAACCACAATTCCAGGTAAACTTCCTTTCAAGTACTCTTTCCTGAGGGAACAAAAAAAAAAAAAAAAAAAAAAAAAAAACAAACCCAAAAAAAAAAAAAACCACCACCAAAAAAAAAAAGGGAAGAGAGATTTCTTAACCTTACTAAAATGCTCTTATCTGTACTTTGCTTTCATTTCTAACTTGTAGAGCAAGTGCAGTCCCTTCAGAGAAAATCTAAGTGGCTTTTAAACAATCTATCTGCCAGAGTAACGAAGTTGTTAGCAATATAACTTCTGAAATGAGAAGATGTCAAGAAGACAGTGAAATGTCTATATTGTTTATGTGTTCTCCCTGAGGCGTCAAGAGTCAGACTGCAACATTTCTCTGTGCTTTTTCAGGACACTCTGTACATACTGAGCAGAACAGTTATTGAAATCCTTATAAGCACAGTATTCAGGCAGAGGTTTTAATTAACCAAAGGTCATGTTTAGATGAGCAAGGCAAGATACTAGATTCCATAAGAATCTTTCCTGATGTTAAAGTTTTAGAAATTTAGGATTTTAGAAAGGATATTGGACACTCTTCTTCCAGGAGGCTTGGCTGTGAAGCCATGGGTAAACAGCAGAGAAGCAGTCCCTTAAGCTGCAGATAACCAGAGGATTTCAGTTAGAAAATGTCAGGGAGGTGGGCAGGGAGGTGGGAGCAGACAGCTGGTAGGTGTGGGTGCTCATCACTGCTAAGTTGGGGCACTTATTTATATGCCTAACATTAGCCACTGACATTTGAAAGTGTGGGTTTGGTTTCCTGTGTGGAGTCACCATCACGATTTGCATGAGGGAAGGTGGTGTGCCCCTTGCAGAGGCTGGCAGTGGCAGAGAGATGTTTTGGGCACAAGACTGTGTGAGCCAGCGGGAACGAGTGGATGTCCCTCTGTTGCAGGGACTTCGGCCAGCTGGCGGTCGAGCTGTTGGACCAGTCCTACAAGCAGGACGAGCAACTGGCAATGAAACTGCTGACCTATGAGCTGAAGAACTGGAGCAACGCCACGTGCCTGCAGCTGGCAGTGGCAGCCAAGCACAGGGACTTCATCGCCCACACCTGCAGCCAGATGCTGCTCACTGACATGTGGATGGGTCGTCTCCGGATGAGAAAAAATTCTGGCCTAAAGGTCATTCCTGTTTTAAAATAAAATTAACATTCAGAGAATTCTAATAGATGGGGACAGGGTTCACAACAAATCTGTAATAACTGTCTAAAGTAACCATATTTCAGATGTTCATTTACAGTGATATTAAGCAGGGTGTATTCTTCCTGTGTTCAGTTTTTTAGCTGGGGCTTATCATAAGTTTGAGTTCAAAGCACTCAGCTTAAATTTTTTCATTCTCTTTTTTAAAGCCGTCTCTGGCATCATTTATCAGAATAAGAATTGAGCTAGGAGGTTAGTATGTCACCACTCTGCCTATATACTTGAGGAGTTACCTAAGAGTTTTAGAGATAAAAAAAGGGATAAGAAGTGTGAGTGAATTAACCATTAGTGAAAGGTGCTGATCTGACAACCTTCCCCAGAATAGGCAAAGCTGCACAAATTTCTGTGCAAACCCTTGCAGATCTTCCTGATGGCATCTGAAGGTACTCCTTTAGAGAGTCTATAGGATAATCCAGTTTTCAAAGCTGTTAAAGCTTTACTTTCACAGTTGACAAAACTGCTAACAGTGCAAAGTGAACTCTGAGAGGAATTTGAGTCCGTGGCATGTTTCACCAAAGCAGTCACCAGTCAGAACACACCCAGGAATTGCCTCTTCCTCCCAGATCACTGAGAAGTATTTTCAGTGAAGGGATTCTCTCTTCTGCATTAATTGCTTGTGTGAAAATAGGTAATTACTCAGCTGTGTTGCCATGTGAAAAGATGTTCAGTAATGGCAAGAATGCTTCCAGCCTGGCTCTTAATCCAGTGACAGTGATGAGTGAGAGAAAGTGGCTGATAACATTCCTATGCAGGACCTGTGCATACAAGTTGCTCTGCTACAGGTAGAAAATATTCTCACATTTGGAGACATTCCTACTACATCTTTCCTGAACTCACAGGCCTATTATCCTTCAGAGGGACAGCTGCTTTGTTCACTGTTTGGATTTGCAGATATTCAGCCTACACACATGAAGGGCAATGCAGCATGCACTGGTTTCCTACTACATGCATTCCACTTTACAGTGCACATTTCTTAAGCCCTAACACAGACCTTTATTTCATTATGCATAACTGAAGGTAACAGGGTCTGTTTCCTTTCTGCTTCTTCTAACACCAGGGCTTCATAAGAGTTCTTTACTCAGGTTCTAGTCTGTTCTTTATTTCATTGAAGCTCATTAGCAGAACTTGTTTAAAGCTGAAGCAGGCTACAAGCTCCATGAGGCAGCATGACAAAGAAATAAATTTGCAAGCGTGAGTCATGGTTTGCTTCCCAAGTTTTTTCCCTTTGAAACTGACAAATAGTAGGAAGATTGAATATAATTCTTTAGATTCTTGCTGAGGATGTATGACCCCAATTGAAGGGCTAGCGGCAGCTGTTAATCCTGTGTGCTTTTAAAAAGAGCCTTTCTGTGAAGCCAGGTCTGCCTGTAAGCCCCTCTCCCCAAACCCATCTTTTTGTGAGGCTGGAGCAGTGCAGGAAGCTTTTCCTAGGATGAGTACAGCATACATAACTGCTCCTCATTGTGTAGTTAGAAAGGTTTCAACAGCACACAGGCTGTCTGATGATAGGATCAGCACAAGCACCCTCCCTAACCTAAGTTAACTATCTGGTTTCACTCTCATTCAGGAAGAGATTTATAAGAAAATCATTTTCCATCAAGTTGCAGCATAACTAGGAAAAGTTATCATGCATATGAATACAGACTTTACTTTGTATTACTGTGATATCTGTTCAGTTGTGCTAGTGTTTCAACCCAAGCATTGTTCGTTACTTATATTTCCCAACAAGGTAATTTTAGTGGTTTCTACACTCCTGCATCTAAGAGAGGGAAGACAGAAAAGAAAGAGCTGTCATTACACAGCTGTCTGGTTACTGAAACAAAATCTAAGGGAATTGCATATCTATTCACCACAGCATTTGCTTTTGCTGGCTTTGCCTTATCTCCTCAGATAACACATAGTTACATTTCTTTCGCTATAAGTGGGCATTAAGCTCAGACACAAAGATATATTAATGCTCTCTGTAGAAATAAATTCTCTCTGTGTGTTCTTTATAGTGATATTTTGTATTATGCAAAATGCAGACATTTACAGGTCTGTACATCCACGTGTATGTGTACACCACACCTGCTCTTGACCTTATATAATATGATGTAAGTATATTCTAGTACGTAGCACTAGGTTTCAGGTGATGAGTAAGCAGATAAAACATTCAAGAACATTCACAGCAACACTAGTAGAAGTTACATGCTTTGATTCAGTACTCTGGTAACAATACCCCCAATGGCAAATACTTTATTGTCATAGAAACTCACATGCACACGTATCTTTCTTTTTCTAATTCTCCTGTGGGAGTTGTTCCATTTGATGCTAAGTAACCATTATGACCATAATGTGTTTTCTGTGATGATTATTGTTATCATTATTATTGCTTTAGGTAATTCTGGGAATTCTACTTCCTCCTTCAATCCTCAGCTTGGAGTTCAAGAACAAAGATGATATGCCCTACATGACTCAGGCCAATGAGATCCATCTTCAAGAAAAGGATCCAGAGGAACCAGAGAAGCCAGTGAAAGAGAAAGACGAAGAAGACATGGAGCTCACTGTAAGTGCTCACAATAAATCATCAGCCTCAGTGCTGTCAATTTGTTATTCCTACTTCTGTAGGCACTGCAGATCATCTGATGGCTAAATATAGTATATGATAGGATACTATTCTTCACACTCCCCTCTCCTCCATGGGACTCAAGCAACTCAAGTTATCATTTTGCCTCCATGCTGCAGCAGTTCATGGTGATGCTCTGCTGTAATATCCTCATATTTTGACTTAATTTGATGCCACATTGTCTGAAGTAAGCGAGTTAGATTTTAGAAGCTCTCAGCATTGACAGATGACCTCTCTGGTGGAAAAAGGCTCACCTAGAGTTGGAAATGCCCAAAGATCCATGGAAGCCAGAGATCTTTTTTTTCTTTTAGTTGAGTTCACTAGAAAATAAGGAAGTGTGCAAACAGGCCAGAAAAATTATGAAAACTTACTCCAAAGTTCTTTTTATATTTGTGGTCATTGCCTTTCACATAAACACACATCCAGTTTTTAATCCTCTGAAGACATTAGCAGGCAGCTAGACAGCTCCACTTCTACAAATTAACAGAATTGTGTAAGGAGGGACTGGTCAGTATTAGTAACACAGCCTTTGAGGAATAATTTACACCACAAGGAATAAGACAGCTAAAGCTCTGAAAACTACACAAGTCATCTATCTCCTGTCTCTTGTTCTCACAGTTTTTAGTTTGGGCTAGTTAATTGTTATGGCTATTACGTCTGCCTTAGTCTAGTTTGATGTGGATTTGTTTGGGTTTGATTGTGGTATCTTTGAGAGGCTTAAAACTCAGCCCCACTTGGTCAGGATAGAGGCATAGACATAAAAGGGATTTGCCTGTTTAAGTTAAAAAACAAAAACAAAAAAACCCAGACTGTTTCCCACAGGCAAACAGCAGGAGCTGCCCACAGGACCCCGACTGCAGGCAGGCAGAAGGATCTGCCTACAGGATCCAATATGCAGGCAAGCCGAAGGAGCAGCCCACCAGACCCACCTACAGGACCCGTTTGCAGGCAAGAACCTGGCTCTTGGGGAGGACCAGAAGCCAGAATAGCAGCAATGGGGCATTCTCTGCTCATCAGCTGTTGATTGCAAGTTACTAACCCTTGGCTTCTGATCCCCTTATGAAGTGCCTATTCAAATCAAATAAGCACTTTGCAAGCTGCCTTTTACCTGGCAATGGGGAGAGATTTGGGGAAGATGTGTTTTCCATCTCACCATAGTTACCCCAGCTCCTGGTTTCTTGTCTACAATACTGTTTCCTTTTCCCCTTCTGATTCCTGCTGCAAGTAAGTGATGTGTCCAGTATATCTGCTATTCCAGATGAACCTTAGATGTTGCCCCTCTTCTCCTTTCCATGTGCTGACAGTCCTATTGCCCTGTTCTGTCATTGACTCTCCCCTTATTTCCTCCAAATTCAGTGTATCACTTAGTGAAATTTCAGACATTTGAAGCTTTTTCTATAAAATAATATTTCTTCCTGTGGAGTCCAACAAATTTAGAAACAATGCATTTGGTACAGCACTGCTCACTTAGTATTTCTGCCTATAATCTATACCATACTGTAGAACTTCTAACACAGCTGTTTCACTCAGGTGCCCCTCAGCAGTGAGTAGAGACTAATTGGTAGCAGAGAGAACTTTGCATGTCTATGGTTAGATGCCACAGGGATCATTTGGTCACCTGACATATTTTGAATATAAGAAAATACTTTAGACTGAAGTTTCATGTTGTTCCAGCCATAGTCAAATGGTCTGGCATAAAGGTCAGGTTTCTTTTCTACTGATCAGAGAATGTTTGAAAGATGTTTTGGGAAGTGCCTTTGTGAGGTTTCCTCTTGGCTGTGGTATCCTTTAGTATATTAAGGATACTTTATAAATACTTCAGTGAGATTAATAATTTATTATGCTGGAGTATCATAAATATTTAATCCAGTGCTGAACTTTGAATCAATAGACCAATCATTCATCTAACCTAAGCTTTGTTCAGCACAAAGATTAACAAACAAAAGTGATGTTAAAAAGTAATTTTTTATCTCAAAGTTTCTTTACTGGCAAATAATATATAATTGAAATAATCTTCCAGATTCTCTTTCTAATCATTCCCAATGCATACTTCTCAAGTCTCTGTATTCATCATGTAGCACCACTCTGCTAAAATGAAGATAAAGAGGTCTTGTCTAGGCAAGTTTGTTCATTGATTTCCTCTGTGCTAAGCCCAGGTAACTAAAGGCAGGCCAAGGATCCAGTTTCTTCTTCTGTACTGCACTTATGCATGAGGTACAGGCCCACAGAGATCTTTTCCCTATTTTACACCTCATTTGCACAAAACAATGTGATCAGCAGACTCCAGCAACAGTGAAATTAGGTCTCCACATGGGTGCATTTGTATGCAAGTATGTATTTGTTTTATGCTCCTCTTAAAGGGTCTGGTGGGTAAGTGAACATAAGGATATACTATGAAGAAGTGTTTATTTACTGCAAACTACTTGTTATTCACACCTGCTTTTAACTTTATAACAGATACATGAGAGTGATGGGCCCACATTTATTTAACACCTAGATGCTAAGAAACAGGCTTATAGCAGCTGCTCACAAAAACACATTTGAATACTGCTCTCATCATTGCTTCACAGCAGCAAGAAATTTACCACAATTTACGTATGGAGGTGACAGTCATTAATCCTGAATATTAAACACAGGGGAGTAGGAGGCACTGAAGTGTAAAGGCCAGGGATATTTTCTATTTGCATGATATCCTGATTGCTGAAATTCAGGTCAGTCAGAAACCCCAGAAGTCTCACTTCCTCCCAGAATAACCCTGATTCTGGAAGCCATAACTAGGAGCATCCTTAACCTTATTCAGTACCTTATTGTTTGGGTCTTAGAGCTCTCCTGTAAATGGTTTTATACCAAAACTCAGAATAACTCATCCAAATCCTTTAAAAGGTGCTTCTGTTGTCAGAAAATGATCAGAGCAATATTTTTGCTCTGATTTTCCATCATGACTGGAAAGTCTGGGCTTCCATTAGCATCACTGAGTTAGTCTGAGAACTTTTCAGCAGCAGCAAAGCTAGTTCTGTTGGCCTCTAGGATAACATTAATTCATCTGTAGTATGTGTGCTTAGCCTTTTTTCAATGGCAAGAAATAACCAAATATTAATCATATACTAAAAATAGAATTCTTAAGACAGAAATCTCTGAAGATCCATGTCCTGGTGCCCCCGGCCCCTCCTGTGGAAGAGTGCTCTCCCAGCATCTCACATGCCAGAGCAAGGCACCCCTTCAGCTCGTCTGGAAAACAGAGCTGGTGGTCTCCAGGCAGAGGTGCTGACTCTCTCCATAAGGAGAGGTTCTCTCCTCCTTCAAGGGGTTTGGAAGCCCTCTGTATCATCACCACCACCACACGTGTCCTGGCACGGTCTGTGTTCTTTGCCCTGCTCAGCAGACAGGAAGACTGAGCTCCTGGCACTTTAGTCCTGTTCCTCTGTGCTCACTGTAACCACCAAGCACGTGCAAAATCTAATTTTACACCTCTGTAAACCAGAGATATTAAAACATTTTTCTACCAGTGTTTCAGGGCAGTAATCCTAGAACATGTACCATGGGGGCAGCACTTTCACACACAGTGTAGGGTCCAGCAGGGTGTGCTGAGGGAGGTGTCTCTACTCAGCTATGTATAATTTCCACACCAGTTCTCTGTGAACTGGTGTAAGTCTCTACATAGCATGTAGATTTCTCTCAGGATTAAGTTGGAAGAGACTGTATTCATTCCAGAAAGACTGAAAATCCTGTTATTTAATTATAAAACACATAAATATAGTATAGGATGGTTAACATATATTAATGCAAAAATGTGCAACCCAAAACTCTCCCCTGATAGTTTGTTATCAGCAAACAGTCCTCAATTACATAAAACAAAATCTGGCCCAACAATAACAACAAAAACCAGATTAGTAAAATCTCTGTGTAAAAACTATGCAAGCATCAATCCCCTCAGGCTAAAATGATGCAGTTGTACTGTACTTCACAATGAGGTTGAGCTGCTGTCGAGCTTACCTTGCATGACTCATGGTGAATCATGGACAAAATCATGTATTAGAGAAAAAGATGCCGCCCACACAGAGCAGTGTGTTGAGTTGTTCCCACCCTACTGCATCCCACTCCAAGGAAAACATTTGTTCACATTTGGCACTGCAATTATTCTGTTAACGCAGTTACTTGGGTTATTTCTGAATGTTTCTAATGGGGAAGCTTTTCAGTTTGTTAATACTGAGGAATAATTAACTGTCAGGAACATCAGGTCAAACCTAATCCCTAGCCATCTCAGAGAAATTCCCCATATGTAGCGTGGGGGAGGGGAGAAGGTAGTATTATATGATAGAATTAATTAAAAAATAATTATAACAAGATAAAATTATGGCTCCATTATCAAGAAGAAAGCAGTATCAAACAGGAAATCAGAATTCATAAGCTAAAGCATAAATCCAGATATTGAAAGAGCATTGTCGTAAAAACATCCACAACTCACTGATTTAATTGAGAATTAAGTCTGTCTCAGAATTTGTAAATTTGTAAAATTGTGAAGGATTTTAAATAATCCCTTTCACTAAAGCATAGCATTGCTCATTTGTTAAAGCAGGCAGCATTGATTTTCATTCTGCTGCAAAATTCCTGAGCAGCAGAGGACAGCAGAGACAAAGCTTTGGGAAAAGCTGAAGAAAACTCTGTAGCTCCAGATGGCAGTTTCCTCTGAACAGTGTCAGTAAGCAGAGAAAGAAAACCAAATTACTACCTTCTTGGGCTATAGTGTTCCCAAAGCATTTCAGATCATATTCAATTTTTTTTTCCCCAAGAAAAAAACCCCGTCAATGGACAAAGACTCTGCTTTGATTTTGTGGAGTTCAGGTAATGATATCATCTGTGGAGGTTGTGTAACTTCTGCTACTGTAGTTGTATTCAGTAAGTCTCATACCCATAAAAACCCTTCTCATCAGTTTAAAAGCCACTTTGTCTTTTTCCTTTTTTGTAAAAGTCTTGGTGGACTCTCAAGGTGTTTTATGTGCTCTGTGAGAGCCAACAGGCAGTGCATTTAAATTTTGAATAGGTGATATTTTTTCTGTGTTATGGAAATTAAATTCAGCCATTAAAGCTAAAGGAAATTGGTTAACTTGGTCAAAGTAGGCTTTGGTTTTTGAGATACTCCCAGCAGGTTAGTTTCAGTGCAATATACTTCTGTCCTGAATTTTTGTTGTATTCTATTGAAAATGTGTACAGCACCATCTGTGTGTTGTCAGATGCAAGAATATAAGAGCCCACAAGGAAAGTAATAATATTAGAGGAAAAATTAACTGCATAAATGAAATGAAAGAGAAGGAGCCATGTGGGACCAAGCACAGTCCTCATAATGTTACAAATATCTACACTAAAAAAAAAAAAAAGTTTATCATTACAAGTTACTATTTCACAGGGAAAATACCTGTATGAATAGCTTCACATGAGGCTAGAAAAAGGAAGAAAAGGTCTTGCTTTTAAATATGTGAGAAGTGCATCGCCAGTTCCTGCAGGGCTCCAGAACCTGATCAGATAGCTTACCTGATGCCAATTAGTTGTGTGCTGTACCTCCTGTTGAATTGGAGGGCACAGATACAGAGACAAGGAGGACCTTTTTGTAGAAAGACCGTATGTCTGGCATTTACTGTTCCTTTAGTTTTCCACCATTTAAGTTGCAGATGAATGCCATCTTCACGGATGGTGAAAGTTTGCTTCATTTAACATAAAAGTACAGGGGCACCTTCATCTAGAAAAGCATTGTAAAAGCATTGAAACAAATGCATTATCGTGCAGTCCCTGCATATTTAGCTTTGTCTCAATTCTTGCAAGTATTTCATGTGCAGGGTGCTGCATTCCAGAGGTGCATCCCTAAGCTAAATAATAAGAACTTGCAAAGGGCATAGTAAGTTAAAATCCGGTCTTAGTCTACTGTTCACTAAATAATTGCTCCAGAGTCAATATTTAATAGGTCACATTAGACTCAAATACAAAGGAAGTTTTTTTAAGCACTAGCTTCAGTGATTGAAGTTTAGTCCTTCCACTTCTCTGCAGCTGATAATGAAAATTAAGGGTAAACAAACTTTTGACTATTAGGTTTGCAGTCATAGCTGTGGGCTTCTTGTGTATGTGTTTCTTGAGCACAGTGTAGCCTCTCAGTGGGTCTGAATTACAGTGGTAACCATGAGACCAAGCCTAGCAAAGGCAATGCATGAGCAGTCTGGAACTTCACTATGGAAGAAGCTGCAATCACGGACATGGATGTTTCAATTCCAGGCCTTTCTGCTGCAGTGAGCTTTACTAATAAGTCCTTTTACATCCATGTGAGCTTCACTGGGGGATGATGGCCTGGAACAAGTCCTGTAACTAACTTTAGAAATGCCACTATCTTCTTTGCTTCTAGTTCAGTGACTACCAACTCATCTATTCCCCTGTTGTTCCCTCTCAATCTCAGCCTTATGAACTTCTCTTTGTTTCAAACCAAAATTTACCCGTTTTCTGTCTGCGTCTGTTTATTGTATAGAAGTACACCACAAAAAGAAGTTGTCCAATAAAAATGTTTCTGTCCATACAGCAAAAAAGGAGAAATATTCTCCACATCCTATTTTATGTTCACTAGTCAGAAATTCCACTTTCAAGCTAAGAGTTGAGGTTGAGGCTAAAGCTATAGCTTTCCATTTTCAAAGTATTAAATGGAAGCCTTTCTGCAAAAAAGATCATTTGAAAACAGAGCATTTTATGCCTAGCTATGGCCTCTTGGTTTTATCTAGAGATCAAGAACAATTTCCTATTGACATTTCAAGAAATGTGTAATTTTTCTTTCACAAAGAAAGAAACACAAATATATCATTTCTTGTAGGCAATGCTGGGACGGGGTAATGGAGAGTCCTCAAGAAAGAAAGAGGATGAGGAAGTTCAGAGCAGTCACAGGATGATTCCCATTGGAAGAAAGATTTACGAGTTCTACAATGCTCCCATCGTGAAGTTTTGGTTCTACACCGTAAGAAATCTTTCCTGTTGTATCAATAATGTTTATGCAAATACTGGCTTGAATTAAGGTCATCTTTTGTGTTTCATTGATGTCTACATTTACATGTATTGAAGGGCTTACACATAAGTAATTTAATAAAATAATATTTTAATATTTTTTTAAATAATAAAAATATTTGGTGGAATGCTAACATTACAAACCTTTCCATGATTTTTAAAGATTTTTAAAGATTTTTAAAGTGACTTCTTATAAGAAAAATTGCCCTGCAGGTGCTGGGAGCAACTCACATGAGTCGAGTCTTAACTGTGGTGGATGCTGTAGACCAGCAGATAGTTTAACATTTTGCTTACGGCTCAGCTCAGTGGCCACTGAACATTAATCAAGCCCACAAGTCCAGAAACTGTTGTCAGCAGCCTAGTCTCATTATCAATTGCAGTGTGTATTATGCACAAACTGAAAAGTCTTTACACTGCACATGGAAAGAAGCATCCTGGCTTTCCCTGTTAGTTCAGTTTTTAAATGGGAGAGAGAAATCAATATTGCATTTCCATTTAGACTTGTTCCTACAGTTCTGTGTCCTGAGGCAGGTCTCAATCAAGGTCATTTATTAAAACTGGATCTTGGATACACTGAACCTGGAGAGCAAGTTGAGGTGGATTCTGGCTGCCATGCTTTACCTGTTGTGTATATTGAGAACTCCTGGAGACTAAAAGCAAAATGAGCTTCAGAGAAGGTTTTTAATTGCACAGCCTATCAAAATTTTGCCTTTTACACAGGCACAAATATTATTAACGGATTTCAAAACAAATCATTCAAATTTTATATTCCACAGTCCAAATTGCATGTAAAAGGCCCTATGGCTGTTGTATACCACTTAAAACAATTAATATTCAGTATTTGCCTACTATAGAGCTGTATTCACCTTCATTCTTCAAATACAGAAGAGTGAGTTAAATGAGATATTCGAGTAAGTCACATTTGTCTGAGCAGACAATAGACAACTTATTCTCGAAAAAAAATCCCAAAACAAACCAGAAAACCAACACAAACAAACCAAAAAACAATTCCCCACCAGCTTTAGCCTTTCTCTCTAGACATGCAGCAATTTGAAAAGTGAACTATTCTGTTCTGTTTCATGGCTGTTGCACTGGAAACCATGATGCAAATGTTTCATCCCACAGATTGCTTGAGCAGAAGGGGATGATCTTCTCCTACTGTTGACTACTCCCACTGTCCTAATATCAAAAGATAAAAACTCAGGCAACTCTTACAACTCTTGCAGTGTTAAAATAGTAAAATTAAAAGTAGACAATTATTGAAAGCTTCCAGTTGTCCTGGTGGTGATGTGCTCACATGCATTGGATTTCTACAATTTTTATCAGCTTAACAAATTAACATAACTAACAAATATTGTCCAATTAGAAGAGTAGTTGATTAGGGCTTTTTCCCCAGCTGCTTCCCCACTGGTATTGGTCTAAGGCTTCTTTACCCCATTTCGTATTGTATCTCCTCAGATTCTTATTGGAAAACTGAAGACTGGTCCTTGTCAGGCTTCTTCCTCTTAAGAACAAAAGTAAACAATATTTCAGGAATGTTAGAAGATTAACTTACTACTCTGAAATCTAAAAGAAGGGGTAGCAAAAATTGTAGGAATGATATAACTATTTTATAGTAGTCTAAAAAGCTGCAAATAGATGAAAAATATATAAAAAGCAAAATTTTTAGGCATCAATACTGCTAGCATTAACTGAGATATTAGAAGGAGGTAAGAGACCATGTTTCTACCTCTTCTGAAGAGGAAAGCTGCAGAGAAACTGAGCCCCTAATAAAAGTCATCTTCTGAACATCAAAAGAGCTTTGCCCTAAGTTTTGCATTTTGGCACCACTTCAGTTTATGATCATTTAATTATTGTAATCAATCAGAAAAGAGGAGGGTGACCTCCTTCTTGAAGCATTAACCTGTTGGTACAATTTCCAGGTTTGTCCTGTACCACAATGAGTATTCCAGTATTTTCTATAGAATGGGTCTGCATCCATAGAAGGGCTGGGTGCAATCCACCCTTAAAACTTCTTAAGCTGGAACTCCTTTCCTTAGTTTCCTCAGGCACTGCCCTCAACAGTGACAATGGCAGCTCCTAGCTCTCTGTGAAGCCAGGTAAAAGCAAGAAAAGGTAGGGTTCAGGTACTTCTCTAGTAGCCCTTTTAAAGAATCTTGAGTACAGCACTAACAGCTATACTGAAGTTTGACCACAGTATTGGATCAGTGTAGCCTCCTGGACAGTGAGAGCAGGTTAGAAGTGTGGGGAGGGAGAAGGAGGATGTCATTCGCTATCTGAAGGGCTTATTTCTTGGGCTAAAGTGGAGACATTTGTATGATTTTACTCACAAATCAAGATTCTTTTCTCTTTTGTCAACAAAAACATTTGCAATTTTGAGTAATTTTAAATTGATGTATAGAAACCTGCCAAAACCAAAACCAGAAAAAGCCAGCATTTCAAAAGAAAACCGCATAGTTACAGTTAGATTCCTGCAGTTTCTGTCACTTTTGTAACCTCAGTGTCCTTATTCTTTTCCCATACAGACTGCAAGTGCTCACCAAAGGCTGCTGAAGGGAGATCAAAGTAGATTTCCTGATAAATAGTAATCTATAAGGTCTAAGAGGAGAGTTAAGTAACAGTGTCACCTGGCTCTGTATTAGAAGGTGCAATTCCTCTAGGGAGGTGTGTATTCAGTTCTGTCAAGATAAAGGTTCTGCTGACCCCTGTGTCATCCTAAGTGCTGGTCTAAGTCAACATTGCCTCTCCATTTCCTTCAGGAGTGGTGAGGGAACAGCAGCCTCTAGACCTGCACATTGCAATCCCTCATGCCTCACAAACTGAAAGACAAATGAGATCATTTCCTCCTCTGGTTTAGGCAGACAAGAAGCAGTGCTTCAACTGTCTGGTTCCTCTGTACTGATAGTTATGGCCAATAGAACAAATTCTCTTGAGAGTCCAGCAGCTGAAACAAAAGCCAGAATCCTGTGGCTTTTGCAAAGAGAGGAAGTGACGTTCTCTAACAAATACAATAGGACTATAAACTCTTCTGTGATATGCAGAACACTGAAATAATCCTACCCAGAAGTCTCGGTGTCCTCTGTGGTTGTGTCAGCTTACATGTGATCCCATGTACGCAACAGTGAGTAAAAAACAGTTGAGAGATAGAACTGAATGTAAATATAGATGTATGCATTGCAGCTTTCTGTCACAATGACTAAATGTTCATGCACTGAGAGAACTGAGTCATCTTTTCTCTGACTTATATTTAGCCTTAAGATGCATTTTCTTATAGGGCTGCTGTTTAGAAGGCAAAGGAAACAGGCAGTTGGATTCTGCCCTCCACAAGCCAGAGTGAAATCCTTGCTACACCTCATGCTCCTGAATGACACTCAGTTTTCTTGAACTTTATGGATTTGATGCAATGTGCCTGGCCTGTCTTTTTTTAACAGACCATTTAATTACATTCAGCATGCAGAAAAACAGAGAAAAAGAAACTAAAAACTGAATTCAGACTTTCCTTTGGATCAAAAATTAACCTGGAAGGTGAATAAATATATTGGGAAGGGAAAGAAAAACATTCACACTTAGAAATTTGCAAAATATATAAGGCAAACGAATGCTGGCTCCTTGCTGCAGCAGTGTGAGTAGGAGTAGCAGTGTTCTGGAGAGGAAACATGCTATAGGTTACAGCAGTACTACACTGGGCAAAAAGACCTCTAATAATGCCTGAAATCTGGACTCAGAATGTCAGACTCAGCCCAGATTAGGTCAACAGCAGGGGAGAAAACCAAGGAGGGCCTTAGAGGACTAAACGCTTTTAGAAGCAGATGAGGAAGAAATATTCACATAGCTTACTTAATTGGGTATTTGACACAGTGGTATTAGAATTGCCTTGGAAATGGTGCAAGGGAACTGCATTAATAGAGTATTTTTGGGGAGAGAGGTATAGCTGGACATATGTCCCTGTTTTTTGCAGATTCCATACACTTTGTGACTTAATGTGAGCTTTCTCAGACAACCCAGGACAGTCTTACTGTTCTTTTGTCTGTGAAACACTGGTTACAGCAGAATCAGGTATATCAAATCATACCCAAGAAATTAGCTTAGTTGTATAGATAGTGACAACTGACATTCATTTTTTTTTCTTTACAGCTGGCCTACATAGGCTACTTGATGCTGTTCAACTACATTGTGCTGGTGAAGATGGATCGCTGGCCATCTATTCAGGAGTGGATTGTCATCTCATACATTTTCACTCTGGGAATAGAGAAGATGAGAGAGGTAAAGTCTCCCCAGCCAAGAAGGAATGAAAAATAAATCAGCGATTTTGAGGGCTTTTTTTTTTCATTTTAATATCTGTTTTTATTCTTTTTCTTGGGGTACATTTTTATGAATGAGCTTATCATAAAATTGCCTCTTTTTTCAGAAAGGCAGATGGACTGCCTTTAAAACAAAAAGGAGGAAAAAAGATCTATCTTCTTTAATTTTAAAATTAGTGGTTTCTTTTTCTTCTTCTTTCTGTGTCTTTTTCTTTCTTTCTTTCTCTCTTTCGCTCTTTCCTTCTTTCTTTCTTTCCTGATTTCCTTCTTCTCCCACAAATTTTATATGTTCAAATTTCAGTGTGATGCTAATTTAGTAGCATTCACAAGTACAAGATGATCTTCTGACAAGTCTAAAAGGTTAGCTAAATTGCTTAAAATGTGACTCTTGAAAATTTTTGTTGATTTATCAAACAATAGTGTGCATCTCCCTAAGGATGCAAGAGCAGACATATAGAACAGAAGATTTAAGGTAGCATTAATCTATAAAGTGAAGTAGCTCTGTTAACCATGCCCCTCATGTTCTCTCCCACCTAATGCTGTCCTCTTTCACTTACCCAAAGGATCATTTATTCCACAGTGACACCAGAGGCCCAATTGAGCCTAATGTGAGTGAATGCAAGTCCCATTGACCTCAGCAGAAATAGCACATTTGTACCCCTGGGCTGAATCTGTTACCAGTTATGTTTGTGCATTCTGAAGCCAGTGCTCTGGAGAACTAGTTTAAAAATGGTCTTGCAGCACTTAGGTTTCAAAGGCAGGTTTATGACAATATTTGGCAAGTGCTATGTTATAAATAAAGGGAACAGAGAAAAGTCACTACTTGAGTGGCCCATGAGTAACATCATTGAGTAAAAAAGAAAGGAAGCAGTGGCAGTAGCCACACTATGACTCTGCAACACTGATGAAGGCAATGCACTGCTGGCTCAGCAGGTGTCAGGAGACAGGAGTTGTGTGAGCTGGTTTTTGTCTAATCATTCACCCTAAACTGTCCTTTCCACAAAAGTTTACCAAGAACATTTGCCACAATTGATTTCTAAGCAGATGTTGGAATTGTTCACAGATGAGCCTAAAGTTCATTCTGAAAACAAGTTATACAAATGACATTCATCTTCTTTGAGGAACTGTATGAGTTTGCTCAAATGTTCTTGGGTTAAATATAGAAAATTAAAATAAACAGCTTGTTAACTCACTAAAAGGTAGGACTTATTCATGGAGATTACTTGAATAATAGTTTTAAGAGTAGTTTGGGAATACAATCAAGTTTCACAAATGATCTTGCAAGGAGAAAGACAGCAAATTCATAATTTAATTTTTCTTGTGACTGTTATTCTTGGCCGTGAAACTTACTTTCCAAAACCAAGCCCAAGTATCTAGTATCTCTCTGTATTAACTTTCCGATGCAGATCTTTAAGGTTATTCATTATTTCTTGGCCATTTGATACACATTTTAATGTAACTTTCTTAAAATCTACAGCCTCTTTAAACGTGAATTTTCTGATTAAAAAAATCTTTTAGTATTTTACCCTCTGCTCCAAGACTCTAAGTAGGGTTAATACATTTGAAAAACACAAATACATATACTTATTTCTTCTGATTACATGAGGATTTTAGACTGAGTGATCACTGTCCTTTAAAGTATCTTGCACATAGAATGATTTTAAGGATCATTGAAATTGAAGATTTTGGGGGGAAAATACTGAGAGTATCTGAGATATTTGGAGGATAGTCATCTATCAGCTTTGCTTTTGGCCTGTGTGGCATATATGTATCAGCTGGCTATAGACGTCTTCAACTTCAAGGCTCAGTTCCTCTCCATTTCCTCTATCTTCCAGATCCTCATGTCAGAGCCTGGGAAACTGCTGCAAAAAGTGAAGGTTTGGCTCCAGGAGTACTGGAATGTTACGGACCTCATAGCCATCCTCCTGTTCTCCGTGGGGATGATCCTCCGGCTGCAGGACCTGCCTCTGCGCAGCGACGGGCGCGTCATCTACTGCGTCAACATCATCTACTGGTACATCCGGCTGCTGGACATCTTCGGCGTCAACAAGTACCTGGGGCCCTACGTCATGATGATTGGGAAAATGGTGAGGGCTTTGGCAGCCTGTTCTTGGCTCTGTGTCCTTGGCCAGTGACGTTGCTGCAGGTTTACCTGTATTTTTTTTACACATTATGGGTAGGCTAGAAATCAGTGCTTTATCAAATGAAAACCGCTGGAATCGAGGATTAGATTTTTCCTGTTATGTTAGATGATGTATGGTTTGTCTTTCTCTGAGATCACTCTTAACAGCTGAGCCACCCTGCACCCCCCTCATTTGCAGAAAGTACAATGGAGATGTGTTGATTATGAAGGAAGGTGGTTTGTTAAAGTAAAGAAAAATTGATCTAGTGTGTAGTACTCTGAGGTTCTTGATGTGTTGTAATAGTCATGGTGTACTCAAAACTATAATGTTAGAGTTAAGACTGACCCTTCTATAATTTGATCCGTATCCTTATGGCTTCCCATCATTTCAGTTCAGGTATGTCCTTGTGAGATGAGAAATCTATTTGCAGAAGTGCAGCCTCTGTGCCCTGGCAACATCAATTGTACACACTGTAACAGGAATATTAATAGCTTGTGCAACAGTAAATGCATGCATGAGGAATCAGGAGGCATTTGCTTCCACGTGCTCAACTTTTGAATTTTTAAAATTTTTTATTTTGATGTTTCAATTGAAATGTTGCAATTAGGCAGCACTTTGCTTGTTTCAGTTAAAGAAAATGGATGGGTTTAGAGATGCATATGCATGTGCACACATCCCTGATACTTGGATACCTGAACACGTGTTCATGTTTCACATGCAGTATCTGGCTTTCTTGTGTAAATCATGTCCGTTTCATGCCTTTTGGGGTTTAAGATTTGGGGTTTTTTAAGTAGAATGAAGTCCCTTAAAGCTGGCTTTAAGTAAAAAATTAATTAAACTGAATATTAACTCCTCTAGATGAAATACAACTGCTGTCTGTTTGCTGTGTGACAATAATCAGCAAGTCCAAACAGGCTGTCTGTAGTATTTATCCTACAGTGGTCTTTAAAGAAAAGCTTCATCCATTCTCACCATCATAAGGAAAGGTAACATGCATCGGTGCATGGACTACAATATCTCCTTGATAATACACTACTCACAACAGGCTCAGTGAGCAGATACAAAACTGAAATGCAAAATAATACCCAGTAACACACCCTGACCCAACAGGGAACCATTGTCTTATCTCCTCAATTTACCAGCTTTCTACTGCAAGCCCACAGTGGTGGTTTTGACCAAGAAGAACATCTTGGTGGGAAAAAACTGAGGGAGAGAGATTGAGGGAAAACATGAAAGTGATAGTTGAGTTTTTATGTCCTGGAAAAGGGGTTTGAGGTGTCCTTCTTTCAGAAAAGCCTATAGGAGGTTGACATGAGGTTTTGCAGAGCTACAGAGTGAAAATATTCAGCAGTTCTTGTTGGAGGTTGATGTTAAAAGATAGCAGAACCAGAGAAAGGTATTCAGATCAATGGGAAAACACTGCTTTAGCAGGTTTCTTTCCTGCCACATTTGCACTCTCTTTCTGCCAGTGGATGGGGTGGTCACTGGGGCTTACACAATACACAGTGTATGAAACTTCTGAGAAACAACTACACTTCTACTCTGCTTTATTTTTCATGGCCACATGTACTAAAAGTTTCAGAACTGTGGTGCTAACAGAGGCAATGTGAGAAACAGTTCAACAACAGAGGGGCCATGTATAACAAACTTCTAGCAGTCAGTGTTACAGGTGGCTGATGGCAGCCCAACTCCACCAGCACTATAAAGAGTGGTTTATTTTTCTTCTAGGTCACACAGGAAGAAAGTGATTGAAATTAACAGCATTTTTGTTCCTTTGTCACTTTCACATGTGCACAGCAAATCAAACCTCACTCCACTTTCTGTGGAAAACAAATGCAGGAAAAATCACTAGTCTCTGTGGGCTCAGTAGCTGCATTAAAGGGTGTTGAATTTAGCTGCCAAATTGTTCTGAAGCTCTGAGCAGCTGTTAAAGGAGGCAAATTCTTCTATTTCGTGAGTTTTTGTTGCTTGGTTTTCATAATCTGCCCAACTTTCCATGTACTTTCAGCCACTCTGACACATCCCCTTTGCCCACACATGCAATGCACTAGTTTGAGCTACACAGTTCAGCCTCTCTCATCTGTTTTCTGAGCTTATGCTCCTGTGCAGCTCAGGTCCAACTCATGCACTCCCTGGGATTTGCACCTGCTCACTCCAGGCTGCTCCATGGGCTCTCTTGTGTACTTTTGTTTAAATCACGTCTCTCTACCTCCTCCTGTTCTGTCTTCCAAAAGGTGTTGAAAGTTCAGTTCAGCACTATGAAGGACATCAAGCTGGTTTTACAAATTTCTACAGGGTAAGCACATCACAGCTACTGAGGTCCTCAACAGACCATATTTAATGCCTGAGACCTTTTTCTTGTGCTTCTATTGTAAGTTTTAGACTCAGTAGGAAAAGGATGGCTATTTCTATCTTTCCAGTGTTGAGGAGCTTTCTCTTCACCTGCCTCTACACTGCAGTCAACAAAATAGCTGTGATAAATTTTACCTCTGGCCATTCTGAACAAATATGCAAGTGAAATTAAGCAAGGAGCAGGAATGGGTTTGAGTGCTTTAAAAGCAATATGTTAAACCAAGGATAAAGATACAGGGAGGAACCTGAATGTCCAAGCTTATTATCATCTACTTATTTCAGTAAAGAATATGCTTATGCTTTTCTGATTTCTTCACAGAGATAGATTTAATTTCACTTGGAAAATTTCAGGAATGAAATTAAATTACTGTGGAATGTCAAGAGAGTCAGAGGTATATCAGTTCCTTTAATGTGTGGAAATATTTGCATTTTCTTAGCCTTTCTGCAAATACAGAAGTCAAAATACAGCCAACTTAACTTCTTCATGAGATTTGTACCCCAAAAAACTGTAGTTTATCACTTTTTGAACAGGTGACTGATGAAGCTCTTCAGAATGACTGAAGTAGATATTGCCTTGCTAAAACAGCAATTTTTATTTGATTAGGCTAAAAGGACTTGATACAATGCTCATTAAAATCAGTGAAACTTGTTCATATATTCCATTGTCTTTCTGACTAGTTTCTGAGAGATAGAAGTTAGAAGAATTAGAAGACACCAAACTGAAGGAGGATAAAACTCATCTTGAATAGAGAGCAGCACTAAAAATTTTATTTCTTGCAAGATCACACCTGTGTGATACCTGATCACACTTGAAACATTTAAGACATTGTCTCAAATTCCCTCAAAATATTGTTTATATTTTTGCATGACATTTTAAAATAGTTATTACATTACATCTTATCAAGTTATATATTGCCATCTGAAACAAAGTTTGATCAGACAAGAAATGAGGAATCAGGTTTCACCTTCAGGTTTATTCCCTAAAAGCATGAGAACTAAATATTAATATTCAGCTTTCCTATTTCAGGATGCTTTATGAAGTACTATGATCTGAAATTCCTCTTCTTAGAGGAATCTTTTTTTGGGAGATTAATGTCCTGAATTAAATAGGAATGTTGATGATTGACTTCACTGGGTTTTAATTATTTAAAGCATTTCTTTTCCTCTCCCATATCCCCAAAGTTTCTTCCTTTCTTTCCTGCTTTTTTTATGAACCTCAAGACTTGTTTTTCCCTGCTTTTCTTTCACTTGTCCTCAGTTCCTTCTTTCCATCTTCCTGATTCTCTCTGATCTGCCCCCTGCTTGGCTGGTGCCTCTTTCCTACAGCCTCTCTCTCTAAGCATGAGCTTTCCTTTTTCTCTTTGCTGCCCTGCAACACTCTTCTCTCTGGTACCTACTTTCCCAGTGTTACTTTGCCCTCGGGTTGCTTTGAAATTGAGGAGCCCCTGCAGCAGTACCAGACCCATCTGCTGCGAGTGGGTGCCTCTTCAGCAGCTCCTGCCAGCAGCAGCCCTGCCCTGGGGCTGCAGCAGGTGCCCCCAGGAGCCAGGGCCAGCACACAGAGAGTGCAGCCTGGCTTCACACCTCTCTTCAAGGAAGGCTGAATTTAGTTGAGCCAGAAAATGCAGAGACTGCAGGGAATGAAACTCATAAGGTTTAGAGGACTCTTAACTTGAGTTTTGGCTTGAGACGAAAGTTTCGTCCAGAACTGTGAAAAGCAGCTCGGTTGTAACAATTCTAGCAAGTCTGTAAATTTTAAAGGATCTTACCAGAGATTTACAGACTCCCAATTTTTTTCACGTTCACTTTGGGTTATCTCTGCTGTACCTGCCTGATGCCCATTGTTCTGCTCCCTTAGGGACTGAACAGTGCTCCCTCTAATTTTCAGATCTATTCAGCGTCTTGTAGGGTTGCTGTCCCACTTTTTCAGAAACATTTTGAATGGGTGAGTGCTGTTTGCAAACGGTAGTTAATCTTGGGCATATGCTAATGAGGCCCTCAACAGTGGAGAATAATGGAGTTCACTGTCTGTTATCTGATTGGGTTTTTATAATAAGGCATTTCTCAGACTCCCCCACCAAGCAGATTTTTAGCCCAGCCAGTATCACAGCTTTCCTTTCTCACTGGTTGCCACTGTGGTGTCCCTTATGTCGCAGGAACAGGCTGTTCTGCCACCCGTTCCTCCTTATGTTAGTTGCAACTCCCTTTGCTCCAAGATAATGACTACTAGTGGATAAAATTATCCATGTCAGTCCTTTTGCTTATGTACAGTTGCCACTTGGTGCCTGTAAACAATACATTATCTCATGACCCTTGCCCAGACCAGGTTGCTGATTCCAGTGAACCTATATATTCTTGTTGTGGCAACTGGGGTGACCAGATGGTACTTTGTCTTTTCAAACCTATTCATAGCATTTGAATTGTTCTTAAAAGTAACACTGGGTAAAACCAATGTCACAATAATAACCACTTCACTGCTTGGAAAAATATTTTTTTATGTGTAAATTAGAATGGCTTTTCAAAATTTGTTTTTGAAAATTCTATTTCTAAGATTCACAGACCTTTTCTTTTTTTGCAGCTTATATGGACATATAAGTTCCTCTAATTCTTGTCCTTTCTCTCTCTCTTTCTCTTCTTTTTCCTGTCATTACATGCAGATGATAGACATGATGTACTTTGTCATCATCATGTTGGTGGTTCTGATGAGCTTTGGTGTGGCAAGACAGGCAATTCTCTTTCCCAATGAGGAGCCTTCGTGGAAGCTGGCGAAAAACATTTTTTACATGCCTTACTGGATGATCTATGGGGAAGTGTTTGCAGACCAGATAGACCGTAAGCAAGTTTATGATTCTCATACTCCAAAGTCAGGTATCCAGCTTTGATCAGATGGTGTCCTGTCAGATCATGTGTGTTTGCTCAATAAATGGCTCTGCATAAAGGAACTCCTTCAGCACAGAAAATGGTTGAAAAAGTACTTTTTCAGCTAATATTGGGGTGTTCGTTTAAGAACATGCTTTTGATATCTCTTTGCAATCATATAACTGGAAATCTGTAATTCTAGATTATCGTGCATGTAGAGAAGGTTTATAAATGTGTCCTTTTTACCAGCTTAGTGACAAGAATCCCATTCCAGGTATCCAACATGAATTTGGGGCTATACCTGGGACACAAAAAGTCACTTCTCTTTTTTTCATCCTTTGGTTTATTTTTAGACCTAAATAGTTTTTATCCAACTTCATATTGAGCATCATGTCTAATAAGTGAGGGGTAGACCTTTCAGCTCCTGTACTTCATGGGGATCTAATCCAATGAGTTTTCTTTTCTCTGTTACCTTCTCAATGCTACATTTAAGATAAACACTGTGATGCAATTCTTTAGGTCTAATAATTAGATTCATTTTTAGAATATTTCTGAGTCTATTTTTAGAAGGCAAGACTGTGCTCACACCAGTGCAAACAGGAAAAGAACCAGTATTAAATATATTATCTCTTTAGGATTTATTGGGTAGGTGATCAGAAAAATGCTGATTTTCAGTTTAGATTAAATCTTGTGGTGCCACTCATTGTGTTACCACCAAATGAGAGAGCTGGTCATAAGAAATGATGCAATAGATGACCAAACTAAAATCAAAAACAATGTCATTTGCAACTACTGTCATGTAACTGATGTTCATCATTCCTACTTAACTAAGGGTAAGTCTTGGCATTTGGAAGTCAGTATGTTTTCCAGTGGCAGACGACTTCCATTAAAGCTCTGTTTAGGATGTTTCATTTTATTCTATGTACCCTCTTAGGAAAGGGCAGTCTTTTCAAAATTTATTTGTTTGTTCAGTATTGACAAAGTTTGAATGAAAAAAAAAAAAAAGGTATTTCTTGAGCTTTTTCCTGAGCTGATTAAAAGCAGTAAGTATATTTATATCACAAATAATGCCCCCAGCTGAATATAGTTTCAGATGGATAGATGTATACATATCCCATAGCAGATATTTCAGCAGTTTCATGTTAATTTCTTCCTCCTGGCTAGCACAGAATCATTATTGTGGATACAGATGAAACCTCTTTTTTATCTTTGCTTCCCTACTTGATTTTTAGAGGCAGCATGAAATGCAAAGAAGTAAGAAAATACCTCTAATCACAAATTTATCACTATGTTTTGCTTTTAACCCAATTCTCTCATTTTTATCCTTTCCCTTCTCTTTTATTTTTAAAAGTTCGTTAATTCCAAAGGCATAATATTTGGGAATATAAAACTTCATCTTACTCTGAAAGCATATATTAGAGGGATTAGGGTTTGTACCATTAAACTACAACTTCCTTCTACAAGAAGAATTTTGTCTGTCCCTCTACAGTGGCCATTTATTGATATTGTATTAAGTAACTAAGACCATAGTGCAACAAAAACATGGCAATTGGCTGAATAAGGTGTTCTTGTTTTGTTTCTGTTTTGTTGTTTTTTGGTTTGTTTTTTTTTTTTTAATGAAGGGCTGATTACAGTTTAGAACCCGTAAAAGTAAGAAACTGAGGGGTGTTTAAGTATGAAAACAGGGTGGCAGGCTGCACACCCTTGCATGAGGATTTGTGTTATTTAGATGCACAAGAGTTAAGTCATGCAAAAAGATGCAAAGTAATTGTTTCTGGAGCTTAGAGAAAGCAAAATTCTTGACAGTTTAAACTCCAGATTTAACTACAGACATATTGTTTCTCTGCCTGTGTCAAGGAAACTTCAAAAAGAAAAGCAGCACCTACTTCCTCCTTCCTGAGAGGCAGATGATGCAGGGAATTAGAATCTGCCACTCTTCCAGCACAAAATATGTGCAGAATGTCATGTCTGTCTGATGCTCAGTCGTCTATAAAATGTTACCTGTGGAATAGGCTGGGAGCACAAGAAATGATTGGTGATGATGTTACACAATCAAAATCTCTCAATGGACACCCAGAAGGTTTTACTAGTATACTCACATTTTCTTACTTTTTAAACATTTGCTGCTATTTCTATTTTTCACAATGTTCTAAGCTAAATCAGCCACTGTACTCATGTTAAAGTGCTACAGTGTTTGTACTTTCTCAAGTAAGATAAGCACTTCTAAAATTGTTACGCTACATCTAAACTGCAATTTAACTTTATGGCTTGGAGCACATTCTTTTTTAATCAGTATTATTTTAACCAAAAAAAGGTTGCTTTGTGATTTTGTTTACATTTTGGTGCTTAATATTGCTACATTATTAGCAAACTTGGGTTTCAGCAAAAGTGCTGACCATGGAAAAGCAGGTTGATTTGAGCCACTATCCTGGAAATCATCCTGGTATCTGAGAAATGTACAAAAAAGTAGGCTACTCTAACATTTCTAATTTTCTTTTTTTTTTAAGAAAAATTATTTCTATCTATTTCATTTTTTTTTTAAGTTATTTGTGAAGCATGCCATTAAGACTGACGAGATACAATATCTGGATTTCTACTTTGATTTTTATTTCAACACACTGCTAGATGCCTTGCTCTAAAACTTATTTACATATTTACATTTTTTACCCATAATTTCTATATTTATATCATTTTTTAAGGAAAAACGTTAGCTAGAGTATGTGTTAGTGTCTTGTTGGTATGTGATTTTACCTTCAACTCAAAAGTGAGGACAGATTATATCCTCACTTCTGGGATTATGAATACATTATTCAGTGGTGTTTATTATCAGTGATGCCCATAACTACTACACACATACAAATTTCTGACCAAGAATCAGTTGCAGAGTGGAGGGGAAGGAGAGTAAATCTTTTAGTTCTATGTTCAAATTTTCAGGTAAAGTCAACAAAACCAGCAAAACCACTCTCTTAAGTAGTTCCTCTCGAGCTGACGATTCATCGTAATATGACCACTAAAAAATCTAAAAGCCTTGTCATAAAGCAGGGGCTTCATATAAAAAGATATAGAACTAGAATGGACAGCTTCATAATTCTTGGATGAAGAAGTGAGAACCACTGAAAATGCCTAAAATATGCTGGGGGAGGGACCACAGACAGTAACACGTGCAAGAGTGACCGCTGCTGGAAGTGGAGACGTCCTGGGTTCCTGCTGCTCCTCCAGTCCCATTGAGTCCACAGCCCAGGTCCTTGTGGACCTAGGGAATGGGAAGCTAGAAGACACAGACTTTGCTAGCAGAGTGCAAGCATAATGGTCTCCCTCCAGGTCTTTGAGCAGGAAGTTAGTAGAATATGATCTATAAACAAAGGAGTGCAATTACAATTAATTAGACTATATTGTTCCCACAGCTATATCCAGCTGTTCAGCTAATTCTGTATAGCTGATCTGGCATGGACAGAAGGTGACACATACCATATTGTCTACTCAGGAAGTTTTAGCAGTTACATGAAACAGTCTTTAGAAATATGCAAAGATCAAGGAATAGTCAAGCTACTTCATGGAAAAGTCCAACCAGTCAAAATATCAGTCCAAGTGAAACATCAATAATTACTGAAAGCACCTAGAGCTATTGAGTTTTGACTTGGGCCAAGAAAACCCCAGTTAGCAACTATTGGGATTAGAGAGAAAGGCTTAGATAGATCAGAGAACTGAAAGCAGGCAGTATGCTAATCAAATTTATGAATTATTTAAAGGTCGGGAAATGAAAAATTAATATATTTCAGGAAAGGAATAATAATAAGAGCTTGATAAATTGAAAAAATTAGACTGATATCAATTATGTAGTTAAATAAGGATATATTATTATCCGCTGACAGCTGGGGGAGGAAGGAGAATCTGAATCGGGGAGTTGGTGATGGCAACTGTCTCACTTTGAGGCTGTCCTTCCTAATCCATCTGAGCCTTGTGCTGCCCAGTGGGATGCATGGAGCAGCAGCCAGCCATGTGGCTGCTTTAGTTAATGCCTGTCCAGAAGTGCATTTCCCACAAACACTGTAAAATCTCTCCCTCGGTTCACCACACATTGGCATTTGTGCTGGCAGCTTTAGCCAGGAAAGCTCATAACATAGTTCTCACCTGTGAAGAACTTTGTTTTCACCTTACAAAACTATCCTCTCCTCCAGAATACTATGGAAACAGAAGGAAAATACTGAAGAGGAAAGGTGAGTTTGTTGGTAAAAAACATGTAGATAGAGGAAATAAATGCCGGCTTGGGAAATGGCAGTCGTCTGTAGAAAATGAACATCAGAGTTTGCATTTTCCTGTATCCAGAAGGATAAGCAACTGAGCCTGCTGTCAACATGGCTTTTGGGAAGTTTTTCAGATTTTCCTGGTGTCTCACAGGTCGGATTTCCATCTGGATTTTCTTACCAGCTGACAGTACTTCACATGCCATCTGGAATATCACTCTGAGTTGTGTTTGTTTCTTCTGTCTATTTCTGTTTTGGAAAAGCCTACCTAGTTTAAGAGAAAAAGATGGGACTGCCTTCTCTTTCAGTTGTACGGGAGGCATATCAAGTAACCAGAAAGCAATCAGTTCAGAAGATGAGAGATCATTATAAACAGGTTTTAACTATTAAGGAACTTCAGATGAAAATATAATTACTGCAAAAACATTTTTAAAATTCTTTAGATTTCATAATATTTTAGATTTAAGTTTTATAATTCTTGAAAATTTCTTATGAAAATTATATGCTAAACTCTTTATGACCTTACAAATTACATGCTTTTTATGACTCAATAGGCACTTCCTACGAGGCCTGTCATTTGCATGGACCATTCTGGAATTAGAACAAACAGAGCAGCTCTGTAAAAAAACAGAATAAATCATACCTGTGGCAATACTTTTAACATTGTTAGACAAAGGTAGTGAATAAGATTTCTGTGCGGACTACTGAAAATTTTGAAAGTCTCTCTGGGTTGGATTGGAGCAGTATTTCCATATTTAGCACTCCTGATATTGGGATTTGGGTTCTGTTTAGTTGACTGTTTTTAATGGGGGAATGAGGGGAGTAGGAGGGGGAAGAAAGCACTAGAGTGAACAAGAAAAATACAAGAAAATACAGGAAGTTACTATAAATTATTGTTAAAATATCAGCAGATTGAAGAGACCCTTCAAAGTCACATTTAATGTGGGCTGGGACAAGGAGCAACATGGAAGGTCAGGATTGTAGTTGAAGAAACTTTCTTGAAGTAATGAGACACTGTTCAACTCCCTGAATGTTTCTACTGATGAACAGAGCAATTTTGTGAAATTCAGGGTTCACAGATTTTAGAAGAGAACAACTTCAGGAAGGCCACTTAATTTTTTTTTTGGCCATGGGGTGGAGTGGGGAGCAGGAAGAATTTTCAATGTTTACTAGCCTGGTAAGCTGGTAAAATTGCTTAGGCATTTGATTCAGAAATTATGAAACACTTTCACATCCTTTTAGTTTATTGTGGGTCAAAATTGGAAGGTGCCTATATACTCATAAATAGAATTATTAAAGTGTATTAAAAATATCCAGACGAATTAAAAAAAAAAAAATTCATTGCTATTTGGTTGCACTTATTTGTTTCCACTTTATTGAGAAATGTCAGCATGGGAAAGCATTCCTCTGTTTCTTGTGATTTCAAACAAATCAGCTTGTGTAGGAAAAGTGGTATCCATTTATATAGAATTTTGCATCAAAGGCAAAAAGCTATTCAGTTGCAGAGTTCTTCAATTATGCACTTTTGCCTCTTCATTATTTCCCACACCTGCTTTGGAAGTGTGCAGCTGGGGGCAGAGTTGTGATGCAGAAACTCACAAGCATCCTTTGCCAAGCCCTCCACCTGACACACAGTAAAAGTGACCAGTGTCCATTCCATGACAGTAATTACAGCAGGGAAACTAATTCTTCCTGAGCTACACCTCCATGTTAGTCCTGAAACCCACAGAGGCTTGAGTTACTGTTGGTTTTTTTTTGCACGTGTTTCCTGGACAGGAAAGAGGAAGGGTTAGGTTTGTAGCAGGAAAGGCCAGGCAGGAAACTGCAAGTGGGAGTCAGGAAGGAAAAACAAGCATGGAAAGAGATTGTGAAAAAAGGGAACAAGGGATGCAGAAAGTATGTACATCTACAGGTGTCAGGAATGTTTGAAATCTGAGTGAAGTTAATTAAATTAAAATTAATTAAAACTCCAACCATTTACTGTTTTCTAAAGCCTGAGTTCAGGACATAATGTCTCAGCTTTTTCCAATGGCCTGTAGGTATCAGAGTTGTTGGCTTTTTCACTTACCTGAGACTGGCATATCCTTATGCTAATGGAATTTGCTTCAGTAAAGCATTTTGCTAGAATTGAATATTTTGTGGTTTATGTTAGAGCAAGGCTATATTGTAAAACAGATGAGTCAAGTTTGCATACATGTTAATATTATATTTTGAAATAAATTACAATATCTTACTGCAAATATTACAAAACTTATTTCATTTCTCCAAAAACAATTAGAATGTTTGAGTGATGTTACACATGACGGGCAGTGCAAATTCCTTAAGGATGAGACAAGGCACACGACTATAATTAATAGTGGGGGAAAAAAAATCTTTAAAAATAAATGTCATAGTTTAAAGATGAAAGAAGATGTTCAATGATGTGACATGGAGCACAGACTTCTGCATTTTTTGGACATATGTCATACGTTTTCTTATGCAGCTGAAGATGTGACAGTTAAGTGGTGGCTTAGGTTTCCACAAGTAAGGCAAAAAATTAGTATTCACATGTTATTTAAAAACTGTACCCACAACAGAACAGAACATGCAAAAGAGAAAAACTTCTGCAGAGCTTCAGGAGAAGCTGAACCACAGTGGGTGTATAGAATAGACTGTGGGAATATGTCTGCACAGGAAATCTAATTTGGCCATCCCTGGGTGGCATAAACTGACAGAAATTACCCAGCTGCAAGCAAGAAGAGCTGGAGAAATAGTTTTTGTCTTCTTAAAGGATTTTTTTTTCCCAGATTAAATTCATTATTTTCTGAAGAAAAAAAAAAAGAAATAATAGAGTTGGAAACAGAGTTGGAGCTGAGTTTTTTATCTCATTTATCTAAGATTTGAAAAATGCTTTTCAAAATTTTTCTCATTATTTGAAAAGATATTATTTGCTCTGTTTTCAGCACAAAAAAAAAGGACAACATTTTTATTCAACTGATACTGTGATTGTTCCATCACTGGTGAAATCATGATGGGTTTTGGTACTTTGTTGTATAAGACTTTGTATGTCTGACTCAATAAATGTGCAAGTTAATGTTTCCACACAAACAGAGACATAAGTTTCACGTTTAATGCTGATGGCAAGAGACATTGGATGGTGCAGTTCCTGCTGGGTGAAGGCTGAGAGCAGAGAGCCCTGCAGTCGCAGCACCTCACTGACAGTATTTTGAATATCTAAATGAAACCACTCCTTGGAGCAGTGTAGAAATAGAACTGCCTTAAAATTATCTGCAAAGAGATGCTTAATGAGAAAAGAAGAATTGCTTAGTCTCGGCCTGCTTCAGTAATAAAATGTGTTTTTGTAAATAGGAAGGACTGGTGACACCATGTTCCAAACACAATGAAACTGCTGATGAAAAGCAGTGTTGCTTTTTTTTGACTGTGTCATTTCTTTTTGAGTGAGTTAAGTATTTTTGTAGAGGTCATGTAGTCTTGTATCCCATATAGTACAATATTTCTGTGTGTAAAAGGCTAGGATCTGTGTATAGTGCCCAAAACAAAGTACCAAAATCATACATAATGTGATTGCCAGTACAGACATCCACAAGTGAATGTCAAGCTCAGTGAACCAAGTTCAGAAGAGCTTTTTTGAGAAGATGCAATAGTTGGTACTGGAAATATGGATTTGTTGCCATACAATGAAATTTTACACATGACAGCAGCAAACTTCATTTTCCATGAAGTCAGTACAAAGCCCTCATTGATATCACTAGGAACTGAGCCAGTGCTGAGCATTTTGGAAATTCCTTACTTAAACATCTTTTTGATAGAGATGAGGGGGAGCTAGCTGTAGTTCTGTGCAAAATTTAGGAAGATGGTTTGTACATGTAAGCTGCTGCTTCCATTATTTCTTGAAAACCTGATTATGGAGGTACATAGAACCACCAGGGCTAGAGAGACATAAACTGAACCCATGCTTGCAAGTGCAGATTACCCATCACTGCACGTGAAGGCATATTAAAACACAAGCAGGGAAAACTATTTCACAATGTTTTCTCTCCCCTTGCTTCAGTTCTACAACATTAATACCAAGAACATTTTGATTCCAAGGTATTTGTGAAAGAAACAGGTGGCATCTCTGCTGCATACATATCCCTGTGCCTGGTACAATAAAGACTTGATAATCTCCCCCACTGTTTCTAGGCATGCAGTCAAGAGTCCTTAATAGCAGAAAGTTGTTATGAATATGTCCTAGAGGGGCTTGAGACAGTGCAGTGCACGGCAAAAAACCTCTACTCTCTAATTTACTTTCATGGACTTCCTTTTCCTCATTCATCACATCCATCTCAATCAATTAAAAAAAGCAAGGTTTTCACTGTTAAAGAAAAAATATGCAAGCTTTTTTTTAGGATTAAACAATTCAATAATTTCATTTTCACAGCTATTAATTACCACCAGCCTGCCATATTATTTTGTATTATGTATGCAAACAGGCAGCTTATTAACACCAGGCATGTTTCCTGAGAGAAATATCTTGATACCCATGGCACATAACACACAATAACAAGAACTGCAGCCTGTAAAATCTGTGATCCCAAGAATAAACTTCTGAGGGGAGAATATCAATGCCATTGTTATTTGGAACACGTTGCCTTGGCAGGCAGGCCATTATAAATATTTAAATATTTCTCAGAAACTACTGAAAAAATAGGATTCATTCCCAATTTGCTTTTTTGTTTTGTTTTATTTTGTTTTTAATTTTTTTTCCAGCACCTTGTGGTCAAAATGAAACCAGAGAAGACGGCAAAATAATCCAGCTACCTCCCTGCAAGACAGGAGCATGGATCGTTCCTGCCATCATGGCCTGCTACCTCTTGGTAGCAAACATTCTTTTGGTGAACCTCCTCATTGCAGTTTTCAAGTGAGTGACACATTGCAGAGTGTAGACCTGGGGAGGATGCACATTGTTCACAGCCTGTGAAGAGTGCTGAGCTTTGGCTTTGGCTGAGAGACATTTTCCGAGGATGTAAGGGGGAGAGGGAAAGAGGCTCGTCTCCAGGAAACAAGGGAAATGCCAAGTTTTTCACATTGTGCTCATTTCCAAGGACAGACACCTAATGGGAACCAGGGCAAAGAAGCCAAATAAGGTTCAGTTATGGCGTCATTCATTCCCAAAAGGGAAAACGAGTAAAAGTGCTTGCCCATCTCAGTGGGTTGTTGTAAAACCCAGGGGTTGCACAGCACAGACACTTACAGCCATAAGGTATTTCAACAAGGCTGATTATCACTGTGCTTTGCCCAGGCAAAAACTTATTCTTTTATTCCGCTTCCTGGTTTTGTGACAAGGAAACATTTTCCAGTGTTATTGAAGTGTATCTAGTTATGATGCTGTCATATTGTCTTTGGCAAAGCACCCAATATCATTTTCAGCCTGATGTTATTTTCCTCTTCTTGCCTTCTAGCAACACTTTTTTCGAAGTCAAATCTATATCGAACCAAGTTTGGAAGTTTCAAAGGTACCAGCTCATCATGACATTCCATGAAAGACCTGTTCTCCCACCACCTCTGATCATTTTCAGCCACATGACAATGATATTTCAACACCTGTGCTGCAGATGGAGGAAGCATGAAAGTGACCCGGACGAGAGAGACTATGGATTGAGTAAGACTCAGATCACGCACAGAGGGGACTTTCCAATAGCTTTCATAATGTCTAATGTTTGACATGCGTGAAGTCAAAGTCCAGCATCTTGACAGCCTTCCCAGCAAAGTAACAGCTTTTTCCTGCAAAAACCTTATCTGAATAACTTAGTTTTACCCGCTTTGTCCAACCCTTCATTCTCTTTGGAATGTTAAGGAGGCTGTGTTTTTCTGGAACTTTTTTCGGGGTTGTTACTTGGCTTGTTCCTTCAAAGCAAAGAGGTTTGTTTTGCTATTACTAGAGGTCCACTATTGTTGGAATTCTTCTTGCTCCATTACACTTCCAGCTGTATTTTTGAAAATACAGAGCAAACAGCACATACTTCCTACACTCTTTGCCTAGATAAGTTTAGAAATGCAAAAAGCAATTTTTTTATGCGCAGTCCCTCCTTGACTCTGACTCACACTGGAGGAGTGGTTCCTCAGAATGCTTTAAATGAAGTCCCATGACGATGATGGAAAGTTATTTTTCCATCAGTCAGATTATTTTGATAACACTTCCCTCTTCTCTATCTGATTCTTCAAGCAGAATATCTCCACCTTGCCCAATGTACGTGCCAGTGGCAGGGAGCTGAGGGATGTGTGTCTCTTCCCAGCATTAGCTCATGCCACAGCCCACTTCTCTGTGAGGAGGGAGCTGGAGTCACGTGTGGCACTGGAGACACAACCAGCAGCTCTCCTCCCACTCCCATCACACTGCTGCCTGCAGATGTCAGTTCTTGCCATGTTGGGCAGGCCCCTGTACTCACACTTGCTTTCCTAGAAGTCTGTTAATCTCATTAGATCTGTTGGGTTGCAGGTGGGCTTTGGCTTTCACCATCTGTCCAGGATCTGACCAGTATCTGTGTTTTGATCTCATGTAATTAAAATATATTCATATTTGCTTGACATTTGCTTGGCTAAATGCTTCTGTCTCCAGAATCACATATAACTAAAGCAAATAATTCAGAAATTTATGGCATCTATCTGCTTTCGTATCAAAGTACCACGTACTTGCTTAGGAAAATTTAGTTCATGAGTTTCACAAATGTAATAATGTAGTTGGTTTCACATGCTAGCATTTGCCAAATTCATTTGTCAATTTTTTTCCACAGAACTTTTCATAACTGAGGATGAATTGAAAAAGGTCCATGACTTTGAAGAGCAGTGCATAGAAGAGTATTTCAGAGAAAAAGATGATAGATTCAACTCCTCCAATGATGAAAGAATCCGTGTCACTTCAGAAAGGTGAGCTTTTTTGTTCTGATAAGCTGATCTGGAAATGTGTTTCTGTCACCATTCTCACTCTTCCTTTTTTAATTGAGAAGGAAATGAAATAGTTTTGGTAAGTCTTAATTAAAAAGTAAAGTGATAAAATATGATGAGTTTATTTTCTCTCTTTCTGATTATTTTTGGTAAAGTAAATGTGCTGAAGGCCAGGCTGGATGGGGCTCTGGGGAACCTGGTCTAGGGGAAGGTGTTCCTGCCTGTGACAGAAGGGTTAACAGGTTAACTGAATGATCTTTAAGGTTTTTTCCAACCCTCATCATTGCATGATAAGTTTTGTAATAGGGATCTTTTATCTAGTTGTATTAAAATATAACTGATGCAGTGAGAGGCACCAATTATGCTTGCATTTCAGTTCTTAAAGAGGAATTTCAGGGCAAAGGTAGTCAGAACAAAATGGTAGAGTTAATTGGAGTTCCTCAATGAAAACTATGACTTTAGTGTTTATCTGTGAGCCATTCAGGTAAGAAACAAGCCTTGTTTCAGGATACCCTGGCTAGGTAAACTAGTTTCTTTGGGACCAATAGAAACTTGGATTTCAAATTACATTTAAGCAAGACATTTCACCTACAGCCATGCACAGAGAAAAAAAGCAGTACAGTAATTTAGTGGAAGTTGCTAGTGTTCAAATTCACCAGTTCTAAAAATTTCTAGGTCTGTTGATCTGCTGTGGCCCTCATATGCATTCGTGGAACACTGTTGAGTGTGTTGAGTTTGTGTTTGATTCATAGCACCTTTGCCAATAAATATTTTAGGCTAATGTCCCATTAGATATTCATAAAACTTATGAACCAGTGAACAATCCACTCCTGGAAAACTCCATTTTAATTTGAATAACAGAGGACAAATGAGTTATCATTTTCATCAGTTACACAGATATAACACTCTTATATCTGCAATTATAGAAGTCTATTTAACTGTGGAAAGGGTGAGCAGAAATGGATTGTTCACTGTCACACTCAGAACAAAATATAGGGGAGAAACAGAATAATTTAGCAGGATCCCAGTTTCAAAATAAACAGAAAATAGGTGGTTTTTATTTCATATCATAAGTAGTGTAACAGAAAAAATTTTTGAAAGATGGTGAGGTTTAAAAGAAGCTGATGATGTCAGCTAAAAGGCTACATGCATTCAAACAAGACTAGACAAGAAAGAGAAATCCAGTAAGGACTGCTAAATAAATAAAGATCATGTTGAGCACATAAAGTTCCTGAGCAAAAAATATTAAAGACTGGAGAATATACAGGAGGAAGAATTTTGTGTACTTCAAAGTTAGGTAGTAAGATTGGTCTGTGGTCCAACTGAGTAGTGAGTACCTTTTTTTTCTTGTGTTCTGATAGTCCAGTGGTCACAGAATTGAACTGAAAATCATAGATGCATGTTAAATCTGAGTATAGCTTTTCTTTTGGTGACCAAGAAAGGAAGAGGTATTTTGAAGATCTATAATAAGAAGTAATCTAGTTAGGTCATCCCCTACATCATGCAAATGTGTAAATCCTTGAAAATGAAAACATAACAGTCTGCCTTTTCATACTGTATTGACCCTATTCTATAGGAAAAGAGCCCTTATCTCTAATTTTAATGAAAATCTCAGAACACCTCCAGAATCAAGTTCATGAATATGAATCCTAAATGAAGCCAAACACCTGAGCCTCACAGAGAAATAGCTCTTTAAAAATCCATTTAATTCAGCCAATAGTTTAATGTGGAGGCTAGTGTGTCCCAGGTCTGTAAGAGAATCCAGGCAGTGACCCTGAGGAGTACAGAGGTCACTCCCAGGCCCACACACTCTAATAGGACTTTTAACAATGACATCTGAGCTGAATGCTGTTCTTTTTTCTTACTAGGTCTGGGGAATATTTAAAAGATAATTGAGGAGTCAGGGCTATCTCAGTGTCATACATGACCCATTTCAGAAACAGGATACCTGGGTCTTTTATTTTGCCTGGAGTCATGACCAAGTCCTCTTAAATCTAAAACACTTGTCTTGGTTCCAGCCAGGACAGGATTAATTTTTACAGTTGCCAGGAGGAGATGGGAGGACCCTAAGGTTGTTTGGTACCACCTTATGTCATTGCCAGAGGCAGGGGAAAGGGACTCGTGTCTTTCTGGTCAAGAAAACATGATGAATGGAACAGTCTAGCAGTTTATTGTCAGTCTTTTCACTGTAAATAATTTCTCCTTCTTCTTTTTCTTCTTCTCTTTCTCTTTCCACCTTTTGTTGTAACTTCGTTGCTGTTACTGTTAATTTTCTTATTTCATTGCTATTTCCAGTAAGTTGTTCTTGTCTCAGACTTCACCTTTTGTGGCTCCAATTGGACCAAGGGAGAGGAAGTGGCAGCATGGTTTCTAAATTGGAGAATACCATTCCTAAACCATGACAACACAAAAATTATTTTTTGTAACCTGTGGAACATTCAAATATATAAAATTCAGATTTTCCAGACTTTGGAGTTTCTTAATAGAGTTATCATTGCACAAGTAACAAGATACAGGCCAAAGAAAGCAGAGAAGACACAAGACTACAGTTTCTTATCCTAAACCCAGTCATTAGCCTGTAGTAGTAGACCAAGTATAAATACCTATGTTAAAGTCATGAGATGCCACTTTAGCCATCTGTCCAATTAAGTCAGCTTTATGTTGTGTAAAATTGAATCAGAAAACCCTGCAAATGTGAGTGAGGTTCTTCCTAAAGACCTTTCATTTGCAAGAAGTGGAGCATGCTGTTAGGCTCAAGAAGGGAAGGGCTGGGACAAGCTCTGTGTGACCAAACTGCACCTGGACCTGCACCTGGACCTGCACCTGGACCTACCCTCCTCACCTCTGTGCATGTGGTAGTGCTCCCCTCTGCTTGAGCAGCTCCTTCTTGCAGCTGGGCTCATCAAAGTGCTCCAGGTACTGCTAGGAGGAGGAACACTGCACACCCTGCATACAGAGCCTGGAAGCAGGAGTAGGCTGGCACTGGAAGGGAAATGTAAGATGGGAACAGAGTCTTGCTTCGAGTCTCAGTGGGTCACAGAGACAGGTTAGTAGCTCAGGGAATTATAGCAAGAGGAGACCCTGTTCATTGATGCATTGACCTGTCACTGAATGGCTTCAGCTATGCAGTCAGTGGCTGTGCTGGGCAGGACCACGATGTCTTGTCTGACTCACCTGCAACAAGCTTCAGATGATACTCTCACCTTGGAATAGTCTACCCTGGCAACCTGTGAGCTTGCCTCAGTTCAGGAATCTCCTTGCTTCTCTTGTAATGAGGAACACCACAGATGTCTTCATATTTGATGTCACCTTCTCTACCTGATCACTTCACATTCAGAAATTAAAAGCATGATGTTTCTCTTTCTTTGACCTCAAGTACTAAGCAACTCAGAGGAGTAGCTGCTGTTGGGAGCTGTTATTTCTTTTAATAAACAAAGTTTATTAAAGAAGCCCTGCTTCTTTGGACTTCTGACTCTGACTCTGATGGGAAGAAACAACTCCACTGTGTATTTAAAATCTTTCACAGAAAGGGGTCTAAATGAAAGTCATTCCTTCCTTAGCCTAAGATTTTGGCAACAGTTTAAATGGAAGGAATCACTTTGTCTGGCAAGTTCTAATTATGGCAAATCACATGAATTTATATAAAATGTATGATTTATTAAACAGACAAAAGATAACAGATGGAAAATCTTAATTGGAATTAGTTACTCCACAGTATATAACTAAAATAACTACTAGTAGATTACAGCATGAAACAGTGCACTGTATCAAGGTACCTAAATTAAAGCTAGCAAAAGAAACAGTATTGATTAGGAGTCGAATGTAACTTACCACTGAAATGATGATAATGGGCACAAGTACCTTCACTTAGCCGCTGGGGAGTAAACACAACATAGATTCCTATGAACAGGAGAAACTCCACACATTTCCAGGAAAATGTATACAATATTTCTGCTTTGTGAAGTTTTTTTGTGCTTTTTATAGTTGAAAAGAGTCTGTCAGTCAGAAATTCAGTGTGTCTTGACAGATCTCGCTTCAACAGTGATTTTTATTGGCAGCTGGGAGATGCCAAAGTCACTCAGCAATTACACAAGATTATACCCCATGAAATACAAGCCAGTTCGTCCTGTTTGAGTTACCTGACTGACTAATAAACAACAGATAAACTCCTCTGGGGGGTGAGATGTTCTGCTACAGCTGGGATCTCACACAAGCATGTGGAAGTATCATCAGGTTACTGGTACATATCAGATGAAGTTATGCACTAAGTCAAAAATATAAAGCAGTAAAAGGGTGTAAGGTGTTTCCCTTGAATGCATTTATCAAAGTATGCGTGGTGAATCTCCTGAGACCTGTGAGGAAGGCTAAGTTGGACAAATTGACTTCATTGTAATGGAAGAATCATGACTTTTTGTGGAGAATCTTCCTGTCTAATCACTGTATTACATCTTGACCAGTACAAAGACATATGTAATATGATCAAAGAAGACTACACTGTTTTTCTTGCTGTGGCATGAAGCTACTGAAACAATCACTTTAGTAAGCATCCCTGTGAAGCAGTCTCAACTCTTTCATATCTGTGCAAAACCTCATGTTGATTTTGAAAGGAGCAGGGTCTCATCATAACAGAATTTGAAAAGCAGATAAGCTGGCTAGAGCAGATATTATTATGCCATCTTTGGTACTCTGTGGTATCCATTAGTACAGCACTTTATAATCTGCAGTGCAATTACATGAACAGCATCCATGTGGATGATGACAGAGCTATTAGCTTGATTTCAGAGCTGGCAGCCTGAAGTGCACAGAAATAGCTGTGCTGGTAAAAAGGACTGACCCTACCAGGCCCACCCACACTTGAAAAATGACAGTAGGAAAGGTCTGTGACTCTAGTGGCATTTCTCTGTGGTCATAAAGAGTTAAGTGGTCCTAGGCTCCAGTGGGAATGCAGCCATGACAACCCAACTTCCTTAGCCAGGAAAAACCAGTGCACCCGGGAAAGCTGGCTGGCTGCTTGCATCAGCACTGCTTTACCAAGAGATGTCAGGCAAAGTACCCTGTTACAGGACTGGGAACTGCTGTCTATGTTTTATTTAAGTAAAACCATTCCACAATCACCTATCACAATCTCAGTGGTATCTCTGTGTCTTTCATGTTAAGAGTCTTTGTGGCTTTGAAAAGGATTTTGAAGTATGAATGATGCCTTAGAAATGGACCTAGGTCAACAAAGAGGCTTGTGAACCTAATTCTAGCATTCAATTAAGAGGTGTACTTCTGAAAAGACTGCCTTACTCCCATTAAATAGTTATTTTAAATAAATTATTAATGTACTAATGTGCAAAGGTTAAATATAAATAAACCAAAATGAATGCCAGCAAAAGTCATCATCTCCCAAACCATAATTAAAGAGTCTTATTGCAAATAACATAAAATCTTTGCCAGGTTCTGAGTCCTGACCTCGTTACTGAATATTATCCTGGTAAAGTCCATGTTTGTTTCACTATTAGAAATTTTTGAGCTTCAGCAGCACACCTTGATGCATGTTTTGCATGTAGCCTCCTCTTTTTCTCTTTGGATATTGTGAGATTTGCTAAAAGATTTATACTTGCTCCTGAATACACATGGAGAAAAAAAGTCTGGAGCAAAACTTGGGCATTCTTATTTTGAAATTCTGTTTTAATTCAAAACTATTCCTAATGGATATACAGGTCAGACTGTCTATTCACTGAGTGCAAAAATATTTTCCCAAGAATATGGGAAAATAGAAAAAATCACTTATTAAAACATTTTAAGGACCAGATTTTGCCTGTATTTCTCCAGATCATATCCTCTTATGTCCATAACATTTGGCTGATGTGATTTTATCATGTTTTTGATATGTTCATTCCCAGAATATGGTGCTGTATGAAATAATGAAATAATTACAGAACTGAACACTGAATTAATACAAGAGAATATCACTAATAGAATAAATATTTGTTAAACATTCTGGAGAAGCCATATGCAAAATATATATATCTAAGGATGACTATGCTAATATTTTGGGGTTGGAGGAGACCATCATCTTTCAAGCTTTCTTTTTGTGAATAAAATCCTATAGCGGGCGGTCATGAAATGTAAACACATGTATATGTTTTTCAGTTACCAATGCACATCTCTGGTTACCCCTGGTTTCCAAACCCAAACTGCTCTTTGCTTATCTAGTTACATTTCTCTGTAAATTTTCCACTACTATCAATGCAATCACATTTGTCATCAGTTCCATAGCAACCAACAGACCACGTAACTCAAAAGTCTCTCTTCTCCTTGCCTGATGCTCTGTGCCACTGACAGTAGCTGCTAGATCACATCCAGGGAAGGCAGAACAAATACATACATGAACAACAACCATCAAGGTTTTATTCTAGGTTCTCCTTGGGATGCATTAGTTTGGTTCAGCAGCATTGTGTAATTCTCATGTGAATGCAAAATGCAAAACTTAACTCACTATGGACAGTTCCACTCATAGACCAACTGGCTATGTTTGTGTTAAAAATTATTTCATTTGTGTACAGCTGTCAAAACAGGAAAGAAAAAAACAAATCAAACCAAAACAACGGCAAAAACAACAAAACAGCAATACCATAGCCAGATGATCCAGTTAGCTTTAAAGAATGTTATAAATTCATTCCAATTCTTGGTAACTGTTGCTGGGGTGAAAGGTTTTTTGTGGGGTGTAATCTGAGCTGTAATTGTCCAGTAAAATTTTTCCTTATATCTGACAGCCCTAAAATTGCAATGTTTTATCTGTTCATCATCTTGGAGCAGTTGTTACAGAATCTGAATGTGGGGTGAAGAACTCAATTATTGACTAATAAATATTTCAAAAATGTAATTGCTTTTATAAAATAGCAGTTCATATAAATAATAATATAAGTGAAAATTCAGCTGCTTCCCATATAAACTGCTCTCATTCTGGAATCATATCCTGTACTGGCAATAACATTAATCTGTTTTGTTTGGAGGAGCTGGTAGAACTAGAAACAGACTGATGCCTAAATGATAATGACTAGAACAAGATTTCTTGAAGCTGCCAGTTCACTTCTTAGCAGTGATTACTGGGTCATTTGTCTATTAAAGACTGATGGTAGCAATACAGTTGCTGCTGCACATTTAATTTGTTGTGCTTGCACCTTCAAAACTCACAGACTTCACAGCAAAAACCTGTATTTCCCAAAAATGTGAGACTTGCCATAGGGACCTGAGTCACACTCCTCCCTGTCCTTTCCTCTTCTCTGTCTGCAGGTTCTGCTGCACATCACCTCAGGGTATTAAGACTTCAGTGTTTTAGCAGCAAAAGTTCTGAACATTAGGTAACAAGGCATTAATGCTGTCCAATATTCCATTATTGGCTAAAATCTTCCCCTCTGTGCAAATAAGAGTAGTTATGGTGTAGTCAGTTTCAAATCACTTGTCCTGTTGAAAATGTAGCTAGATCCAGGTAGGACATTGGTAGTGTGAATCTGGGGCAAACACCGGGAAAAAATATAACAGTGCCTATCTTCTGTGGCACATTGCCTGCTTTCTTTACTTCATTTAGCTAACTGCCCCTGAAATGAGACACACCCAAACCCCCCTCTGCATTACACAGCTGATGCCCCTGGTTTAACCCACTGGAGCAGTTCCCTCAGTGTGTATTATTTTTTTTACAAAACCTCTTTTAGCAGGATTTTGAGGCAGATGAGGTTGCATACATTGCCTTTGGGGTTTGAGATGTATTTGTTTCCAGCTGGTTTGGTGACCTATTAGCTGAACATCACTGCTTTGTAGAAATTTACCTGTTCAATTCTTGCCTTTTTAAAGGGTGGAGAACATGGCCATGAGACTGGAAGAGGTAAATGAGAGAGAGCACTGCATGAAGGCCTCTCTGCAGACCGTTGACATCAGGCTTGCTCAGCTGGAAGACATGATGGGACGAATGGTGACTGCCTTTGAAAAAATGGCTGGCATTGAGAGAGGAGAGACAACTAAGATACGGTCCAGGACCTCATCCGACTGTACTGATACAGCCTACATTGTGAGACAGAGTAGCTTCAACAGTCAGGAAGGAAATGCCTACAAGCTTCAAGAGAGCATTGATCCCACAGGAGAGGAGTGCATGTCCCCAACGTCACCTACGATCACACCCCGCATGCGAAGCCACTCCTTCTATGCAACAAATATGAAGGACAAGTGTGGGTTGGAAAAGTTGGAAAGCATTTTTAAGGAAAGATCTCCAAGCCTGCATCGGGCAATCAGTTCCCACTCAATAGCAAAAGAAGGAAAGGCTCCTTTACCCCCTACCAGCACTTTGTCAATTGCCCCAGACTCCAGAAGGCCTTCATCCTGTATAGACATCTATGTTTCTGCCATGGATGAGATGCATTCTGACACAGAACCTCTCGAGAGCTCCATAAATATTCTTGGTCCTGAAGATGCAGCTCTGCCAGCTCACGTAGCCTCTTCGCTTTTAACTAATAGTGCATACATCAGCAGTAGAGCTGGTGAGAAGATCTCTGGCAGGAGTCTTGATTATGAGGAAACCTCTGGGCTAGAAACAAGACCATTTTCTTCAGACTATTCTCAAATCACAGATTGCCAAATCCCGTGGGATTCAGACCCTCCCTTGTATCATACTTTAGAGCGATCTAAAAGCAGTCGTTACCTGGCTACAGCTCCATTTATTCTGGAGGAAACACCCATTGTGAAATCTCACAGCTTCATGTTCTCTCCTTCTCGAAGCTACTTCAGCAGCCTTGGTGTCCCAGTCAAAACAGCAGAGTACACAAGCATTACAGATTGCATAGACACGAGGTGTGTGAGTGCTCCCCAGGCCATTGCAGAGAGGGCCAGTTTCCCTGGAAGTCTCAGGGGCAAAGTAGAGGACTTAGGATGCTGCCACCCAGAGAGAGAGGCTGAACTAACCCACCCAAGCTCTGACCACGAGGATATTGAAGTCAAAGACAAGAAGGGAATCCCTTTATCTCCTCAAGACAGCAGTGCTCCAACAACTCTGCCCAACAGCATCCCACTCCCGAAAATAGAGCGAGCCAACAGCTACTCTGCAGAGGAGTCCAGCGCATTGTATGCACAGCACACTCGGAAGAGCTACTCCATCAGTGACAAACTGGACAGGCAGCGAAACACGGCAGGCCTGAGGAACCCCCTGGAGAGGAGTAAATCCTCAAGGCCAGAGAGCAGAGGGGACAACCTGTCCATGAAGAGACTGTCAAGAACAGGAGCCTTCTGCAGCTTTGAAAGCAAGCACAGCTAGGCTTATACAAAGCTCACCAGCAGTCTAAGGGTCATCTGCACTTCAGTCTGTTTTTCTTAGCAGAATTTTTAAAAAACCCTCACACCACCCTGTGTCGAGTCCAATTGGTATTAGCCACTGGTCAAGGGAGCACATTTTCAATCTCAAAATCACCACTGGGGTATTGCATCTTGGCCCAGTTGACATTTGCACTTAAGAAAAAAGGGAGGGATGAAAGCTTTACAAAACCTTCAGGAAACTAGAGGAATAACAAGCCCCCTTAATGAAGTCAGAAGAAATAAATGAATAGGTCCAGATATCTGCCATTCATTAGAGGGCATTCTAAGACCTTTTATCATTATTCAAGTTTTTAAGATGCAGGAATTAAAAGAGATGTACAAGTTAGATGTTCCAAACTTCAATCACTACTTCTTTTTCATCTGTGTCACCATTGTGATGACTGGTGAAAAGCATTATTTCTGTAGGAACTGGCAGCAAACAAACCTAAAGTCTCCCAAGTCCCTTGCATCCCACACTTGTGGAAATGAAGAAATATAAACACAATAACAACTATAAATGTTCACTTGTCTCCTTTTGTATCAGTTTCTAGTGCCACAGAAAGTTTATATTTTCAAGAGCAGAAAGGGAAATGAAATGCCTTTTTTACTGCAACTTAAATGGAAGAAGAATTTATGTTAAAATGTCAGGTGATTTCCTGTATGAAACAGGCATTCTGGATTCTAGCACAGGTGAGCAAGCTCAGGATGAATGTAATTAAGTGGAATAGTATATATTTATTTTTTTACCACATTTGTCATCAATATATTGTCTCACTAAATCAAAGGATGTGATGAAACAGTAAGAGTAGGATGATCAGAGCAAAGCATAATAATAGTACCCAGTTCTCACTGCTCAGTTTAATTACATATATACATTGGGGAGATTTATCCACCATGCTGCTACTAAGTTCTTCTTGCTCTTTCATTAGAGCTGCCGATTCTTCACATCATTCCCCCACCTAAAAATATACACCTTTTTTTTTTTCATGTGAACACAGCTGTATTTGGACTTTAAATTATACAGGATCTATCGAGAAGTCTGAATCCAGATTCATGTAATTACACTGAAGCTGCTTAAAGGACAGTATTTTTGGCAAAGGACTGGAAAACACTAGAATTTCCGTATGCTACTAAGGTAAGTAAAAGAACCAAAGTGAAAATGCAAGTGTCTGTAAAGAGCAAAAGCCATCAGTTGTGAGTAGGCATGCACCATTCATCAGGAGGTCACAGGGTGAGCGCTTCTGGTAGGAGAAGGTGTGTCTGAACGGTGGCACAGTTACGGGTTTGGCTGAAGACACTTGTAACTCCACTGACTCCACCCACATTCCAGGGGTCCACATGGTCAACCAGAGTTTCAAACTTCTAGTGAGACAATGCCCAGTGGTCACAGGTGGAAGTGTATACAGAAGACTGGAGAAGGGTGGAGAAGCATAAACTGCACCTGGAAAAACAATTCACATTCCTTTATGATGGCACAACTTTTAAGCTTTTAAGAAGTTGACACTAATGCTATTAAAAGTCAAAATATCTCAACAGTTACCAATATCTGTGTAGAACCAGCTCCTTTTTGTTATTAAAAGTGAACATTTCTGAGTGGGGTACATATTTCACATTATTTAAATGTGACTTATCTTTCAAAGGCAGCTTTGAGAATACAAGCTGATGTTTTCTCATTGAGTCCTGGGAGACTCTGAGCACCATCTAAGAGTTAAGCCCAAAAGACAACTAATTCAGACAGAAAAGTAATCATCGGCCTCAAAAAAAGAGGCAAAGAAGGGGAAAACATTTAGTTAACAAGTCACTGCGACGGAAAGTTCAGGAAACAAGGAAGTGCAGCAAGGGGATGTTAAGAACAATGTGTTTCACACTTCCTGCACCAACATGTTCCTTGCTTTCTTCTGCTTGATCAGGCTTTCAGTGAACCAAACTCCACCAAGACACCATGTTTATGCAATTGCCTTGCAGACCATGTGCAGCATTACAGTCACATGGTGATACCAAGAAAGGTCAGAAACCTTTCTGTGCATTATGAAGCATGCTTGTGAGCAGGCTGATTGTTGAACAATAGCAAAATGCCCAAGGGCAAAGGAACTTGTGTTTAACAATATGCTTCAAATGTGCCAACTTTCTGTTAGCAGCCTTTTCCTAAGGCTTCTCCAAATCTATCTATCTATGGAGAGGAGAGGGGGATATTCTTACTTCGTTTTCTTTGTTACTTTTATGAATGTCTGCTAAAACTGTTGTGGACTCTTTCATCTTCATCGTATTACTGCTCTACTCAAGAGGAATTTCAGATTCATTAGAAATTCCTTGGCTGTGCTTAGTGAATTAGTTCAAGGCATAGGGCTCTTCTCTGGGGTAGATTCCATTGGTTAGTTTGTCAGGGTAAAGAAATTTGCCAAGCCCAGAAGCTGTATAAATGTTTAGGATACAGCACCTTATTGATCTGGAGCACACATTCCAGGTAAAATGAAACAGAACACTTTATTTACCTCTTAAAATTTGCCATTATATATAAAATGTAAATTCAGATGTTAAAAGTGTGATTGCAAGATGTCAGAACACTACCTTTCCTGAATGTTTCCCATTTATTCTGCAATGTGGTTCTATAGAATATATTATGATGGATGTTAGACTATTTTATTTTCACCTGATTTTTACACATTGGATCAAACTGCTCCTTTTTGAATTTGATGATAAAACACCCATTTCCTGCAATGGGACCAGACTTCCCATTCTCGATATTATGACCATTTAGTGAGATAGAAGTCTCATCATCCATCATCATGTAGCTATAGCATGTGCCATATGATGTATTCTGTATCAAAGGATAGCTTATGAAATAGACACATATATAGTTGTGACATGTGGCAATATTAGTGAACGTTACAGGACAGTTCTAATATCTCATTACATGGTCTTGTTTGTAAATCTGTAACATTCAATAAAATAGCACATGTTGCATCAAACATTAAGTTCCACTATCCAATTATTAGCTTACATATGGAATATGCCTTTCTGGTCACAGTGTGTAAGTTTGGTACGTTTCGCACATTTCTTTGTATAGCTCCACTTAAACGTCTGTATGAGCTGATGTGTAAACCTCTAATGAGCCACTGTGGGCTGTGACAGATGAGTTGTGATGGTGTGAAAGATAAACTGGCATGTTATGCAAAAGAATATAAGATAAATGAACTTAAATAATATTTTAAAACTCAACCGAGCTTAGCTGTTTGTTTACATATGCTGGTTGACTGAGGAAGCAGTGTGCAGTATTTTATAAATATTTTCCTATAGTAATCCATTCTGTTGTTTCCAGTTTAAGTGATTCTATTCTACAGTTGGGGTATACACTTGTCCTAGGTATTGTACTATAGCACATTATTCTTTCACAATAACAGTGAGATATGACTGAAGTAGTTTCTCTTCCTTACAGTCCAGTCTTTTTTTGTGTCAAAGAAAATGCATGCATTGTTCCATGAGTTTCTTTGGACTGCTAGGAGACTTAATATTTTGCTATTGCCTGCCTGTAAAGATGAATCCAGTTAGGAATGAATTCAAACTTTTGGATGTTTACATTATTTCCATTATTTTTTGATCTTTAGCAAAGTAAGTGATTTTTTTATTATTTTTAAAAGACAATTGTATTTTATGAAATTTGAATACTCGACACAAAATGCGAACCTACAGCAGTGCTCAGACATTTGGCTCTCTCTTTTTTTGGAAGAGATCAGGTGCTACACTATTTTCTTAGCACAAGTGCCAGTAAACAAATGGCAGTGAGGGGATAATTTGAAAATATAATGAAAAACCAAAACATCCATTCATCTACATACGGAAATCCCTCTGGGTTCCAGACATAGATTACTTTTTTTTTTCTTTTTTTCTTTTTTCTCTTTTTTTAATTTTCCATTTATAGATTTTTTGGTAAAAATAAAAATCAACGAAACTGATTTGTACCTTTTGCAGAAAGGATAGCCTTTTGTCAGGGGATAAATATCTTAGTTAGGTATATTTTTTGTATGAGAAGAAAATGATTTGTTTCTTAGAAACTGTCAGCACGTGGAAGATGCAACTACATGAATAACTGCTCAAAAAAAAAAAGCTCTGGTAGCAGCACACAGCCTTAGTCCAATGACTGCAGTGAAGCCAGTATCTGTCCTGAGAGCAGAAGTTATCAAAGGTATTAGAGTGAGCCAGTGAAACAAAATTCTCCATAAACTCGTGGTGCAGGTTTTCAAAGCAAGCATAAATGTCTTGTTGTGTTGCTCAGGTTAAACACTGAAGAGGGTCTGATAATCGCCTGAAAGGAAAGTATGAGCTGGTTTTTTCCTGGATTTCCCTCGGAATGCTTAGGTAGTTGTGGTGTGTTCCCCTGCTTAAAAATGACAATATATTTGCATTTTTGCACAAATACACATAATTGGTTTTACCAAGGCCACATTTTCAGTTCTGTTGATAGATACTAGGCATAGATCATCTTTTTCTTCAAAAAAAAGATAATATTCCTAGCATGATTTTTCCTTTCAACCACCTTAGATAAAATCACAGTCCAAACTGGGATTAGAAGTGAAACATTGGGGGTGTCTGCTTACCTAGTGGAACCCCTCACTACTCCAGATGGAATTCACTGTCCTTGCCACACACTGGCATGGGAGCAGTGGTACTGGATGCAGAGGGACTTTGTTTCTGCACCCTGGTTTGCAGCCAGTCATACAGTGAACACTGCAGGTCACACAGGCTTCTCTTCTCCCTGACTGGCTGCTCTTATGGTCATACTGATGCTGGTGCAAATCTGTAGAAAATGCACTGGTTTCAGTGGCATGCTCTGACTTCTGTCAGGAGATGGATTTATTCTGCATTTCTAACTCAAATTACTTTGAGTCATGTCATGGATTACATTATACCATCTTCAAGTTGGAAGTCTAATGGTGGAGCCATTGAGCCAATCTGGTTATGAAACAGTCTCTGACCTTCTAATTTTTACTGAATGCTTTCAGATCATTCATAGAGCCACACAATACTTATTTCAAAAGGCTGTTAGGTAAAAATATTTGATTATTAAATTGCTGCTGTTTCTGCTGCAGGGAAGTGGTAACTCTTGTTTATTTTAGTATCTGGGAGGGAGGGGGAAGGGATTGAAGAGGGAATTGGATGTGAAATACAGTTTTATGCCTGCACAAATTGTATTAAAGTTATATCTTTTTTCCACCACTGCAGTTGTTGTACATGACAAGAGTCTATTTGCTGCTACTGCTGTCTGGAACAGTATCTGCAATATTCTATACTAATAGCTATTTAATCATTTATTATTTGGGCTATCATTTGTAAGTGTATAACAATCATTTATAAAGGGATAAAAATTACTAAAATTTTATTTTAAACAAATTCCTACTAATACAAAGCTTTTCAAGTATGATTTGTCTAAATGTACATAACTAGGGAAAATGGTCCTTTCCAAAGGTCTACTGGATTCACAATGCACTTTTAGACTGTGTTTAGATGCGTAATAAAATGCAGAACTTGGCAATTACTACAGTAGAACTTTCTGAAATTTCTGTAACAATTGTTTTGCAATAAAAAAAGAGATGTAGATCAAAACATCTGTTCTTTGTGGAGCATTTATTTATGGCCATTTGCTTTAAGGCAGTAAAGCAGAAATGCAATGGTAGATGCTTTTTTGTAAGATCTCTCACTGTTCTAACTTAGTTAAAAGGAAAACAGAACATTTATTATATTGCACACAGGCCTTTTGAATGTTGCAATTTATTTCTGGCTCTGAGATCAGGTTTCACTCAATGTCCCTTATTCTGGTCAATATCAGAACCAAGGCAGAAATACTTCTTGGTGGGTTTGTTTAAAAGGAGGGAATAATTTCTATGCTTTGTCACTACTATTCCAGCAAAGGGGAAACAAAAGCATCAGTTGCAGATCCTCTCCAAATTGCATCCACATAGTCTGGAAGAAGCATGCTTCTTTGTATGGCAACTGGGTGGTATTGCCTGCTCTTGTACCCAGAGAAATTTCACAAAAAACTAAGGACACCAAGTAATGCAGTAGTATCTATGCCTGACTCTGAACTGGTATCTCACCTTGCTCACAAAGGAAATCATTGTCTCTCTCCTCATGCAGCTACAGCCAGCTCTGATACTTCCTCACAAAAATGCTGGAAAGATACTACTGACACAGAATCTGCCAAAGTCAGAATCTTCTGCCTCCACAAATAAGCCTTCACTGAGATAATAATATGTTTTAGCCAAATGAAAAAGAAGCACAGGAAAACAAACATCCAATTGAGTGAGAAAGATACCAGATACTTAAAACTTCTGAACTTAAAGTTCTGCATGCATCATTCATACTTTGGGAGAGGAATGGTTTGGAGAACTGTTCTTTATTTCAGGTATCTAACAAGGAGATGCTAAACTTCCTAATCAGATTTTATTTCATCCTTTCTCAAGGACTTCCATTCAGTGAAGACCAGGAGCTTTGGAGTTTAAAAAAAAAAAAAAAATTAAAAATAAATCTATGCCAGAGACTTGTCATTATGCTGCTCTCCAGGTAACATTTTATTTCTAGTCTCCATGGGATTTTTCACAGTAACCAACTTCACCTAAATTCAGCCAATTATTAAGCAACAAAATAAATCAACATCAGTAGCCTTGATTTTCATTCCCATGAGGTGTGATCTTGTAGACTTTAGGGCAGTGCTCTAGCCTCTTAATCTCATTAGTGCACAATGGAAAATAGCTCCATTTAACACACACCATGGCAATCACCCTGATTCATTATCCTCATGACTGAGTGAAGCACAAGCTTAGACTTAAATCAGCCCTCACTGGTTTTGCATATAGAGTTCTAATTTCACCCTGTTACACTTCTGGAACAACAAAAAAACCCCATAAACTCACATGATTCCATTTTGAAATAACTGATTTCAGTCATAAATATAGTATATTTGAATTATACTTCTGGGAGTCAGTGATGACAAGCATTATCTGAGAGAGGGTTGTTTATGGGAAATAACAATAGCAGTCCATGAACAGTTACAGACAAACCTCTGCTAGTCTGGATTCCAAACCAAGAACTTTGACAGCTGTGGCAAGACTGCTCTGCTTGTACCACCTTCTAAAACTTAAAACTTTCTAGCTACATTTTTTCCCAATCAAACATGCAGCCAAAGATTTAACAGCCAGATGTACAACACAGAATCAGTCTCTGAGGGTGATAGCTATCCTCACAAACTATTCTAGTGGCTTGTTTGTTAATGGCATGCAAGATGAGAATTTTCTTAAGAAGCTTGGGAAAAATAACGTATCAAGGCTCTAAGAACATTAGAGAAAATATTAACACACAATCTTTTTCTTTATTTGAAATATGACAAAATTTCAACTATCAGTGTAGCATTTTGCTACTCACTAATTAAAATCTTGAAACTAAAAACAAATCTTTAGCAATTAATAAATCTTCTGAAAGTAACAGTAAAACCACTAAATCTCATTGAAGAATTACATTCTGCAGGAACTCCTTAGAAATATTAGTCACAAGCTGAATTATAACCCACAAGTGCTGAACCACAGCAACTGCACTGTTATTTGTGAAGGAGGGGAACAGATGAAGGGTATGTGCACATGACAAACAGGGAAAGTTAGTCACAAAGGAAGATATGAACAATTAACTCTAAAATTCACATCGCTCTCACACATGTCCAGGTTCCACCTTTGTTTTCCTGAGTGGACATTCAGGGAGCAAACATGGCTATTGTCAATAGTGTAAGTTTACAATTAATATATTCAAACTGTGCTATTTATTTTGCTAAGACTGTAACATTCACTCAGAGAATCATAACTTACACGAACTGCAGCAACAAAGGCTAACCTGTGCTTCATGTAGAATAAATAGTCCATACCTCAGAGGATCTGATGAGTGGTTTTTGGTGAGTCTCTAAAACAACATTCTGTATCTTTGCTCCAGTCTTATCTGAAGGGTGGAGAATAGCTGCCCTTTTGCAAGAAAGGGGCATGCTCCTTTGTTCCCCATGGATCATTTTCTGCCTGAAATATTTTGGCTTTCTAACCAAAGCAGACTGCCTGCATTCCCACCTCAGTTCAGCTAAGCCAGAGGGGAACAGCAGCCACAGTAGGAAGCACACAGCAATGCAGGGACACTCCCTTTCCTCATTCTGCAGTCACACCTAGGGACTACATTGCTACTGTGGTAATTTAAATATTTATCTGAAGTTTTGTGTACTTATTTAGATTCTTAGTAAGTCTAGAAAGTAAACTAGGCATACTTTAGGATTATGTTAGGTGGATTATAGTCCACCTCTTCTAAAATATTTTATCTGAGTATTTTCAGACAACACAGCACCATGGACATTTACAGCTAAACAAGTTTCCTTAACAGGAGCTGATCCTACTCACCTCACAGCAACTCCAAAGTCTCAGAGGGCCATCCTAGCCATAGGATAAATTAAGCTGCTTTATGCAACTGTGTAATGCATGCTTCAGTTTCCCTGCACCAGCATCAGGGATGGGTGCAAGCCATCCCCTTTGGGGATGGATAGATCCATTGGGTCTACTAGTTTCAGCATGGTGCCTGCAGGAGAAATTGTTTCAGCAGATCAAGAATTTTTTAGCTTCAGAATAAGTTGCACAAAATAAATATATATTAAAATATGTTAATCAAGAAAGGATGAATACTGACAGAAGTTGCTGCTCCATAGAAGCTCAACATTGGAATTCAATTTAACATTTTCCAAATTGTAAACTACAATGCAGTACAAAATAATGCACAGTACACATAATTTGTTAACACTGCTCTGAAAATGTACAAAAATTGGCCAAGAATTTCATCTTCTCTCTAGTAAGAAAGAAGAATTTAATAACTGCTCTGGTCTGTTCTGGTGGAATTAAAATATTTTAATAGGCTCTAATAGAAGAAATAATTTTTAAATGCTAATATGTTTGGATAGAAGTTATGATCTAAGGTAATTGGGAGAAACAACTCATTCTTTGCCCTGGATGCTCAGTAGAGGAAGTAGCAACACACCTGACCCAGGGAAGACTGGCCCAATGTGGTGCTGCATATGCTCTGGTTCCTACACCTCTGTGTCTGTGGGATTCTCCTTTCTTAAAGATGCTCATCACTGTGCCTCCAAATGCTACTTTAAGGGCAGGACGACCTACAGGATAGTGCACAGCAACCAGAATGTCTCTCTCAAACTGACTACATCTTGGGGACCCAGTGCCATTTTGGTAGTACGGCACATTAAGTACTACTATCTCTGAATTTTGTAACTACCACAAGTGGCAGGGGTGTGTCAGTGAGCTCTGCCCAAACCCAAAGATATTTAAGCTGAAAGCGCCTGTCGGAAGTTGTTTGGACAGATAATGGAAAACGTGTGTTACACAGGGTGAGGAAACACATGATTTCAGAGGCTTTTCCTCAGTCACCAGCCTCTCCAGAAGCAGGGGAGAGGCTCAGCCCCTGGGGCAGCCGTGCGGGGCTGCGCTCCGGGCTGAGCGCTCTGCCGCACCCCCGGCTGCTCCCGCACTGCCCCGCACACCCGCACACCGCCTGCAGACACAGTATGGCCATTCTGAGCAAAGTCAGTGGCCACTGGATGTCACTGTTTGATCTCCAAGAGACAGACACATGGACACTTGTCTCCGTCTCGAAGCAGAGGAACTGGTGTCCCTAAGGACAAAACCAAGACCACAAAGCAAATCAATCCAAGCAGAGAGACAGAGCTCCCCGGGCGCTCCAGGACAGCTGCTTGTGGCGCTCCCTCCTGCAAGGTGATCCAGGAGCACGGGGGACAGGCAGGGCCCTGCTGTAAGAGAGGTGACCCTGCAAGGCTGGGATTGCTGGCTGAACCACGGAGAGCCTCGGCTGAGGTACTCGAGCAGTTTCGGGTCTGTGAACTCTGTACACTGAGCACACTCACAGCAGCCAGGAGCACTTCATTACATGAGCAGCACTGGGAGCTGGCAGGTCATTCTGGCACTGGCCATGCAAGGTAGAAGCACAGCATTGCTCCCTCCAGTCCTTTCTCAGGTTGTCTCCTCTGACAGAAATCTCTGTGGCATCAGATTTCCACTTTGCTGGTCATTCTCCCTGTTTGAAGGCTGCAGTTGCAGAGCATTCAAAGTGCAGATGCTGGATTGAAGCAAGTGCTGCAACCTGGATTTGTGGCTCTGGCCTGTGAGGTGTAAACATTTCACCCAATCCTACACTACTCAAGCCACAACACCTTTCCCTTAAAGACCTGCCCTGACTTTAAACCTGGCCTGGACAAACAAAGGTTGAGTAGCGAAAGCTTGTCTCTGTGAAAAGAGTTTTCACCTCAAGGGACTTCCAGATATCTGTTGAGGCAGGGAGCCACAGAAAAGGCTGTGCTGACCATGTGCCGAGCACCTGGCAGCTCTCTTGCCCTGGGGAGCGCTGAGGAACCCTGCCCTTGGGGGCTGCTATTCAGAAGAGAATCCTTGAAGGACGAGCAGACACAACAAATGTGTCCTTCCCATTTTCTGGATTTCTGGCACAGCTTTCCTGAGTGCTGTAAGGCTGAGCACTCAGCATGCTGGAAGTCAGTGGGAGATGCCTTCTGAGCCATCAGCTGGACTGCAAAGATGTCATGAACTTATGCAAGGAGAGTATTAGAAGGGACAAATCCCAAGTAGAACTGGATGCAGGGGGGAAAATGGGGACAAAGAATGAGAAAAAGGCTGAGGTGCTTAATTTCTTCTTTGCCTCAGTCTTGAACACCACCAAGTTGTTCTCTGGGTACCCTGGCTGCAGAGCTAGAAGACAGGGACAGGGAGCAGAGCAAAGCTCCCCAACTCCAAGAGGAACTGATCAGAGCCACAGCACTTAGAGGCACACAGGTGTGTGGGGCCAGAGGGAATTCACAGAAAGGCACTGTGGAAAATGGCACAAGTGCTCACCAAGCCCCTTGCTGGCCTTTCCCAGCAGCCCTGGCTAACTGCAGAGATCCAGGTGAGTGGAAGGCAGCAGATGTGATGCCCAGCATAAGCTTGGCTTGGGCACTGGGGAGGTCAGGGAGCAGATCCTCTCAGAGCCAGCACACTGCATGTGCAGAACAAGCAGGGGACAGGGCCAGCCCACACGGCTTCCTGAAAGGCAGGTGCTGCTTGAGGAATGCACTGGGGTGTCGACTACCTGGATTGTAGTAAAATCTTTGGCACAGAACTGTGTGGGAGAAAGGGGCTGGTGTGGCTTGGAGAAGTGCACTGCTCACAGAGTTCAAACCTGGCTGGTTGGCAGGACTTGCATCCAGCTGGCAGCCAGTCTCCAGTGGTGCTCCCCAGGGCTCAGTCCTGGGACCAGTCCTGCCTAACAGCCGTGTCAGTGTTCTGGAGGAGGGGATGGAGTGCCCCCTCAGTGAGTCTGCAGTGACACCAAGGGGGCCCTCAGCACAAGGCATTGGGGGCTGGGGCAGGTCCAGAGAGGGGTCACAAAGCTGGGGAAGGGTCTGGAGCACAAGACTGATGAGGAATGGCTGAGGGCCATTGGGTGGGTGTTTAGGCAGGAGCAAAGGAGGCTCAGAGGCACTTACCACTCTCTGGAACTGCCTCAGGGGAGGTGGCAGGGAGGTGGGAGCTGGTCTCTTCCTCCTGGGAAGAGCTGACAGAACAAGGGCAAATGGCCTCGGGTTGTGCTGAGGGAGGTTCATTTTGGCTATGAAGTTTTCACTGAATGGTTTGTCAAGCCTTGGAACTGGCTGTGCATGGAAACAGGGGAATCACCATGCCTGGAGGTCCAGTATGTGGACCACCTGCTTGGATGTGCCTTCCAGGGACATGGGTTACTGGTGCACTTGGCAGAGTCAGATTCATGGTTGGACTCGATGGTCTCTGTGGCTATTTCCAACCAAAACCATCCCATGACACTATGATTCAGAGGCTCAGTGCTCCAGGAAGTTTCTGGGGCTTTTGTGCCTGTTGTCCCTTGAAGCTGGGCAGCACCCTGGCCATTCTAAGAAAACAAGGGCTTTGTTCTCCATCTCTGAACCTCCAGCCAGTTCTGATCAAGCATCCATGCAGCTGATTTGGAAGTTGATCTTCCAGAGGAACAGTCTTTTCTGGGCTGTTGTTCTACTGGATGAGGCAGTGAAGTGACTGAGCTCAGAGACCACAGCATATAGTGTATAGGGGAACAAGCTGTTAGGTGAACAGACATTCAAGTATCAAAGTTCTGTTTACTATCTTTTGCACTCTTTCCATCTTGGAAGAGTCTGCCCGCATAAGTGGGTGAGCTGAAAATAAGTAGTCCTGGAGGTACTAAGCAGATGTGATGCTGTGGGTCTTAGGTACTGGGTTTAGTGGTGGAATTGGCAAGTTTACAGTTCAGCTTAAGTATTTTAAATATCTTTTACAACTTAAGCATTGCTATAACTCTGTGTGCACTACTGTATATGGCTAATACTCCTGAGGAAGTATCTCCCTGATCAGGACCTGAATCTCCCCACAAAGTATTTCTCCACCTTTCCTTCTGCTCCTATGTACAAGAGCTAAGAACCTTTTGTTCACAACCTTCATCCAGGACATAGAATAATAGAGTACAATCCCCCCTCTACATCAGCTTTGTCTAAAAACATGCCTGTCTCATATCTCCCCTGAAAGCATCTCTTCATTTTACCATATGTGAGTGTCCTTGGGCAAAGCACGCTCTCTCAGGATAGAAGCTATTCCTTGAGCCAGAGGGTTCAAAGTTACCTTAAGGCATTTCTATAGTGCAATTTGAAGAGTCTCAGGCAGAAATAATAATGCAAAATGTGGGAAATTTTTCGAAGTTCAGAGTGCTTTTTATATGATGCATAAAAAGGGGATGTCAATGATACAACCAGCTGCTTTTCCTGCTTCCTTTTTTATCACACATTTTTTGAGTTAGCCTATTTTTAGCCTCCTCATCTTGAAAATCAAAATAAAAAGTAGAGGGGGAAAAAACTGTTTAATTATTCCTTTATGGACTCCATACACTAGCCAAGTTCCTGGTTACCTGAGAAAATCATGTGTAAAAGGCAATGGGTATGTCTTCCCCAAAAGGTCTTGGGAATACACAGGACAGGCAGTTATTAACTTAGTGCATTAGGCAGCTACTAGGCAGATTTATCAATCTAACTTTTGTAACATATTTGTTTTAAACAGCCATTATGGTAAGTTGTTTCAGAGGTCCAGTGCTATATCACACTCCCCTTCAGTTTCACGTTTGCCACTAGAACCATTGTAAAAGAAAAAGGACTGATGATGGGCAAAGCTGGTATCAAAGATTTTAAAATCCTGCAACAACACATCTTCAACCAGTCTAACAATCTGGAATTTGTGTGGGATATTACTACTAGCTATTTAATGCAGAGCAAAAGCTTAACTACAAGGAAACTTGCCTACTGCATCCAAGAAGGTGAGCAATGACAAGACTCACAGGTTTATATCTCTCTCTCTGAGAGAGAACCACTACATAGAACCACCTGTAATACATCCATTTCTTTATATAAATAATAAATTAAAATAGTAATAAAAACGGAGGCTATCCAGGATTGCAAAGGAATTCTGAGAATCCCTGGTTGCTAGTCTATCCTTCTGAAACCCCAATATTCAAGTCTAAGCAAAATATACCTAATTTTACAACAGGAAGTTGGGTAGTCGCAAAGTTATAAGTTCCTCTGCTTTATAGTTCCTGCTTTCCTCATATATAATTTAGTTAAAGCAGGAAAGCAAATGACAGAACTCTTTCACTCAATACTCTCCACACGTCATGTCTTCTTCCTTTGGCAATCAAAATATCAAAAATAGTACTAAATGAAAATTCAGAAACAGTAAGTAAGCAACACCTGTTATGCTCCTGTGAACCAGTTTGTGTTCCCACTGTGACCACTAGAACAGACACAGATTAATAGAAATAGGATCTAAAGGTGCATGTCCAGGCTAGGAGCCACTTAGCAGTATGGATATACAAATAACATGTAAATCTTAATGAAAGAGAACATCTGACAGGAACACAGTGATCAAAACCAGTACTTTACTATCTAAATCAAACAAAACTTTAAAAAATAAGCCCTACACTAGAAACTGTCTTCCCCTATAAAAATAAATAAAAATACTTGAAATTTCTGAACAGTGTAACAAAAATGTAAATAAAAGGAGAAATGTAATTTGAAGACCGAAATCTCACCTTGTTTAAACCCAGATTGCTCAACTGATGCTCTGCTGAAGCAACAAAGTTGCTTAAATTGGGAGCTTAAACCAGCAAAACTTGGCACAAAAAATGAAATCAACCTAACCAGCAATGCAGTTGGATCAGTGATGCTGGCTATTTATTCCTAAGAGACAACCATCTAAACTCACATGGCTAAGAGCTACCTCAGTTTTCTGTTAAAAGAATGCATCAGCCTTGATTTTCTAATGGCTTTCTATGGGACAAAACAAAACAAACAAAGCCAAAAAACCACAAAACTACAGCTTCATCTGATTTAAATTAGTGAAACCAGTGAAGCATAAACCATGTGGGCTGCAATGATTAGTCAGAATTTACATAGTAGCAGCGTGCAAGGTTTCCTCCTTTTCAACAGGCAACCACAGCTAATATCCTCGATCTGCTGTGTGAAAGCTATTGTTAAGAATATCAAGGCAAAACATCGCTCCAGCTGCCAGAACATTTCTAAATTTAACATCAGACTCCTAGAACTTACTTATGCCCACAAATTATTTTAATTCATAGCAGACAATTAGCCAGAGCTGTAATCAATGAAAAGGTAAGGATAAAAATCACTTTTGCTTCTTCTTTAAGTCAGCATTTTTGAGCAACTTCCTGAGCATAATCTTAGAAATAAAAGACATAGAGCCTTTACCTGTTGACACACACGCACAGATGGCACACTGAGCCAAACAGCAACTCATGAGGCCAGCATGGATGTGCAGGGGAAGCTCTGCTAGCCAGCTGCCACCTTTCCTCCTGGCAAAATTAGCTGACATGGGAGATGGGAGGCAAAAAGCATCTGACTAGGTATCATTCAGGTGAAATTGCATCTGTAGCAAAGCACTGTACAGCATATGCCAGCAGTCCACCTTACTGCAAGAAAAAATTAGGGCATCCCAGAGTAATGGGAGCAGTGCATGTCACAAATTGACTTTAAGGTGCTACAGAGACCAGAAGATTTGGCCACAATCTGTTGGAACCCAGAAACCTGGGAGTTTTGAACCTCCTGTGCTTTCTGACACTGACCCCCAGGAGAACACTGCTTTTGACTTGAGGCCTTGGAGAAGGCTTCCAAATTTGAGTGATGGAGTTAGAGGAACAGGTGTGTAGTTGGAATAGAAGTGTGTGATTTCACATGGTGAAGGGTTTTGAATGTGAAGGTTTTAGAATATGGTAATAGATATGAGACAAGAGGAAGGGGTTTGGGTGTTGTCTTTGTCTTCTTCCTTCTTCATGATTTCAGGTAGTAGTTTCTGGTTGGATAGTTGGTGTTGCACTGCAGGTCACGGGATTTTGGTTATTGGGTTAAAAGTATAAATAGTGTAGGTGTTGGTTCTTTATTGGACTGCTTAGCTTCAAAAGACTTTGTAACTAGCTAGAAGTGCTACAGAGCTCTCTGTACTTTAGTTAAGATTTAATAAACAACCAAGTCGCAATACGAGAAAATTAATCTCCTTTGTGTTTTTAATCTAGTGAAGACAGAAGAAAAGGAAGACAAGCCACTAATTAAGTGGTGCAGTTAACCCTTTTACAACAATCCCCTGGGACTGTTGGCCTCCCGAGCACGCGGAGTCCCAAGCACGCCTGTCTCCTTGTTGCAGTCACCTGAGATACCTTGCTTCCCATTTCCTGCTCCAGCTGCAGGCTCTTCTGCATGGCTGTCCAGATGCAGGGCTCAGAGTTCAGGTCACAGCACCTGATTCCATCAGCAGGGTCACCAAGGAGGGAGCAGGACACTGTGTGTGCCTGGTCTGTCCATCAGTCCCGCTGCCCATCCCTGCGCTGCCTTCCCTTGAGCCTCACTCCAAGCAGGGCTCCATGCTGCCTGGTCCCTGTTTGATTAGTGCCAGTGTCCCATTGTCCCACAGTGGTAATGCCAGGCTCTCACAAAGCCAGAGTTTTCATTTGCTGAGTGCTCTGCCTCACCGCTGAGGAATCTGCCCTGCCTTTCATTTATAACATCTGCAATTAAGCAATTTGAGTGGCTTAAACAGGTGAGGCTCTGGGGAGGTTGTTTGCTGTGAGTTGCATGGTCATTGCTGTCCTAAATGGGGGTATAAGATAAATCACCAAACCCTTTCAGTGGGGAAATGTCTCTAAGGAAGAAAGAGCAGCTGCCAAACCAAAGGCCCAGGGGTAGAAATGGACAGCTGTAACACAAGCGTCAAGCTCTAGTTAAGGAGGGTGCTTTAATGAGCTTGTAGCTCATAGGTACAGGCTGAGGTCAGAGGGTTAAACCCTGATTAGAGTCCCACTGCTTCTCTTGCCAGTCTTTGGGTCACAAGTGATCTTTACAGGTAATTTCTTACCATGCTGCTGCCTGGGGTACATTAATTTACTCTTCTGTGACTACCATGAGCCACCACACGTGCCCACCACAGCGCCTCGGTAAGGACTGCTGTTAAACTCTCTGGGCACAGGTCTGCTCAGACTCTGGCCCACAGAGGGAGCACCATTTTGCTGAGTCCTTTATTGACCACTAACAATGTTATAATGGTTGTCATCTGCACTGTTATCTGGTATGGACGTGGTCATATATGCTCCTTGAGTTTTGTACCTGTTTCTGTAGAGATGCTGAATTACAAATTCCAGCAGTAAGGGTCATACCACTTGTTAGAAAAGCATTCTCCAGAGCACTCACCTCAGACTTCCTCACTTCCTCAAAAACCATGGACATGCTCATGCATTTCTATGGGCTTCCTGCCTGCATTTCTTCAAATGCATGCACCTGCTACCAAAAAGAACCCAAAGAACTTAATAGCAAGATAAAATTATAAAATGTATCCTCCATCTTGAAAAGATTCACTTTTTTTTTGTAAAAAAGCACTAGATAGCTATCAGCCATAAAGAGATATGTCCTACAAGTAAATAGAAATTCTAAGGCAAGCTGTGAATTGTCACAATTTTAAGGTTATGTTTTGGCCAATTTTTTTTTATATTTTATCAATATAGTAGTTTATTTTTATTAAGTTCACCTCTCTTAGCATACAGAACATGAACTTTTTAGGCAGACATTGGTCTTGAGAATCATTCTCTGCTAGAATGATCTGTCAAATATCTGCAAAATATTTTCTTGGCTTTTGACTTATTTGCAAGCAGTTCATTCTCTCTGACCAGACGATAAAAGAGCAAGACACTTAAAATTCTTTGACAAACTGGAGTATGTCCAAATCCTTCTCTGGGAAACTAATTTTTGTACCTATGAATCTGAGGCATGTTTTTAAAAGACTATGCAACTAATAATTGAAACTTTTACTTCAGTTAAGACTTCAAGGGAAATCCATGCCTTACAAAATGCACAAGTTTTTAGGCGACAGGATAAAGTGAGTCTTCTCCCCAGCGAGGCTGAGAAAATCAGAAGTTGATATTTCTATTATAATGTAATTAAATTATAAGTTGGGATTGAATATTTGAAAGTGCTCATTAATTAATTCTTCCTGTGTAGTTTAAAATGCAAATACTCAAGAAGTTAAGTTTTTTCTCCTTCAGTCAAATAGTCTTTTTGCAATTGAGTTATTGAAATTATTTAAAAGGGTCACAGACTTTGCAAACATAGGTTATTTCGACTGTAAGAGATAGTCTAGATATGATAGATACAACATGTTTTAATACACACAGTTCAATGGTCCTGCAAACATTTAGGTCCTTTAAAACTGTAGACACTAAAATAAACACTGGAATTTCTTTCCTTGTATTAGGAGAGTTCTAGTTACCAACTATTGTTTTACTGTGCCCCAAATTAAAAAGCATTCTAAAAGCTGCAAAGCTTTGAAAAGGTACTCCATGTATTCCCTTTCTGCACAACAGACTTGTTCAAATATTTTTCCCTCCTTGCCCCCATCCACCCATATCACTGGTTTAAAGTATGAGCAGCTATGCTGTTTTCTCATCAATGCCTGCACGGCTTTGACAGTCTGCTCTCAAAGTCCAACTTTTGTTGTCATTGTGCCATTATGACTTTTTCTGTGATAGTAATTTTAAATTTTCAAGTTTATGTGTTGTTCCACAACAGCATTGACATAAATAAGTATTGATAATTTCAGTTTACCAAAGGGGTTGTAATTGTGAAAACCCAATTTGAAAAATTGTCATCCAGGCTTCTAGACCTCTAGAGTGTTTTCTACTGAATTTAGGTGTTGGTGGTGTTTTCTACATGTGTAAATATATGTTGCCTTTACAAATGGCCTCAATGTAGTTGTCTGGAAAACAGGGAAGATTTGGTGACTGTGAAAAGTTAATATACAATAGCTTAACCAAAACCATCATAGCTTTGGCATGGCAGAAGCATGGACAGACCTCAGGCTTTATCAGATCTCTGTCTTTTTTCATGAAATCTCCTGTACCAGTCAGGACCCCCAGCTGAAAGCTTTCCAGGGGAGGAAATTTTGTGACAGAATAAGTCCCATTAGGAACATTAAATAACTTTTTAAGATGTAGAAAAATTGCAGAGGCATTAACAGTCCTTATTCAATAGCTCACCCAAAACTAGACTGTTTTCTTCCCTGTCTGTGAGTGCTGTCATCTGCCCCCCCCCTCTAGCCTTCTTCACCTCATTGTGAGCCAGGAAGGGGAAGGAAGGCTTCACCTAATGGCACAGGACTGGAAGGGTCTTGTCATAGTCAGTTTATGCATCAGGCATCAAGAAAGCAAAAAAATACCAATAATTCTAATACCCATTCAAGAATTTTTTTTTTTTTAAACCACAGCATAACCCAAATGCATTTTTCCCCACGTGAAATGTTGTTAGATACCAATCAGCTTTATTCAGACTCCAGAAAGAAATGAAATCTTACCCCTGCAGAAAAATGTTCCTTTGCCGCACACCTCTTACTCACTCCCAGAACAATTCCATCTCATGCACAGACTGAGGCAAAACCCTGTGGAGAAAATGGTGTATAATCAAATAAATCTGCAGAAGACACAAATCTCAGGGGTGCAACTGAGGCAAAATGAGCACCTCTAAGTGTAGCCCATTCATATGCAGGATACAGAATTACAGCATCAGTGGAGTGTGCAGGGTTGGAGCTTTGGGCTTGAGCTAGTGGAGTGACTGGTAGAAGCTGGTGTCACCTTCAGGATCAGCAGTCACGGTGGGTGCCAGGCCCTCTCCTTCCCAATTAACAGTCTCAGCCTAACAGCTCCCCACCCCAGCTCCCCACGGCTGCCCTTGCCCAGCTCCCAGCCCCACCTGGCTCCTCCATCTGTCCACCCTCCTCTCTACATCCTGCCTTTCAGACATCAAAGAAGGCTGAGAAGATGAAAAATGGTTCTATGGGCAATAGTTCTGGTTCTGAGTCTCAAGCAGATTACTTCAATTGCAATTCAAGAAATTGAATTGCTAGAAAGTGAAGGATCTCTGTGTTGCCACAAAATCTGAGAGGGAATATGCCTGAAAGGACTCCTTCTTACCATTAAGTTCACATCAATTATATTTCATTCCTTTTCAGCACTGCTAATCCTGACTTACCTTCAGATAAAAAGAGAAAAAATTTAGGTCAGTGTTTGAATTTGTGTGAAACACTAAAATACTCTAAAAGTCTCTGAAAGGAGATAGATAACTCAAACATTACTTTTTAAACAACTGAAATTAATTTTAAAGATTTTCATAAGATTCTGAGTGTCCTTAACTCCTACACTGTTGTAAAAGACCTATATAAAAGCCAACATAATATCCTGAGGAAATAATAAGATGCAAATTAATCTAGAAATTACACCTAACACAGAAATGCTAACTAAACAGTACAGCTGGTGCTGCAAATGAAATAATCTTGTATTTCTTTTATCAGCAGCAATATGGAAAATTATATCGGAAAGAAAACAGAATTGTCAAGTTGATTGTGACCTCTTTAATTTATGATCTGGTTTTAATATTATAGCCCACCATGCAAGCATCTGATCTTGTCCATCAGCAGAACTGCACGTGTCTTCTCCTCTGTTTACTGCTCTACAAAATTACAAACTACAATAGCAAACCCCGGAGTGGCTAGGAAGAGAGTTCAACTCCAAACTTGTTGATTAAACCATAACCTCATAAATTCTGAAATCCATATTGTTGCAATAGACAATTACCTATTGGTCTGAGGCAAATTTGCCTCACTGCCATTGCAGATTCATAGTAGTGACCAACAGCCAGAGGAGAGGAACATACATTGTGGATATGACAGGACAGAAAAGACTGCCATTCTTCCCTCTAGATCTTGACTTTGTTCCCGGTTTTACGCCCCTGCTTGTTCTCTGTTTCTGTGGTCACTCATGATGCCAGCCTTTCTCATAGGCTGCTTTCCATGCCTGGGAAAGACTTCTGAGGGATCTCATTACCCTACTAGAAGCCCTTTAAGGTTATATGCAAGGCTCAAAGCCCACAGAAAACTCATCTAGTCAGGTTGTTCTTGATGTGGTGTGGTGCTATCAAATTCTTTCTTCTACTTGTCTGTTTCCTCCACTCCCTTGTTACATTGGCTTGTTATGTCTAAGTCTGTTTTTTCGCTGATACCTGCACAGGTGCTGCACAGAGAGGTCTTCCTCCCCACGCTGGGCTCCTCACCTCTGCGATAACACAGAGCAAGAGCAGCAGCTCTGCTTCACCCAGAGAGGTGACAGCGAGCAGCAGCAGCCGAGGGTGCAGCTGTGTCTCTCCCTGAGAGGAGCCCGCAAGAAGCACAAACCCAGGCAATGGGTATAACCCACAGTTTGGGTAAAAGACCTGGCATCTTGTTTTTGTCTACATGTAGCATTTGAAATAGAGAGTTCTATTCTCCTGTTTGTCACCTCTTGGAGGTGTTTGGTTCAAGTGGTACTGGAGAAACTTGGGAGCCTAAAATAACACCTTTGGTGGCAGCACAAAGAAAGAATATCCAAATGCAACAAAGCTAGGCATAAATCCATTCAGCATCCTGCTCTCTTTCAAGCACATTTTGTGAGAACACCTGACCCACATACAGGCTGTACCTGCTCCATAAATGAGCTTTGCCTATTGTAGAGCATGACAGTTACAAGGTCCTAATGACTCCTTTTTGTTCTTGAAAAGAAAAGATACAAAATTAGTTTAATTTTCAGGAAAAATCAGCTTTTATCTGCTGCTGCAAATTATTGGACTGTACTACACAGCAGGAGAAAGAAGGCAAATGGCCAGAGTTACTCTTCTGCATTTTATCCACAGCTTCCATGTGGCTACCATAAAAATGTCCTCAAAAAATGTCCTTTACAATGACTCTAATTGGAAGACACCTTTCACCTACTGTCATTGTAAAGGTGTGATACAATATTTTTTACATTATGTTTTACATCTATGGTTTTGCTAAGCAAGTCAAATATTATAATCACCATAGTCAAACATCTTTAGTTCAAAGTTCACGACATCTACAGATACAGAGCACTGCTTGTAAAAATTCCTAGGTTTACTTTATCATGGCCAAAGATTTCAAAACTAGGCATCTATATTTACATTCAGATATTTGAATAAGTTCCCTGTTTTTAAACACTTGCTGCACCACAGTCAGCAATTCCTACTGGTTCTTTTACAGTTTCTTCTCTGGATGAAGAACCCTTCACAAGAAAATTCTGCCTTGCCAGACATGTTAGATCTGCTTTCTCATAGATTCCACACTCTATACATTATAAATTGAAAAAAAACCCAGAGATTAAAAGCATCCCAATACCTATACTTAGGAGTTAAAAAAAAAAAATGATGTGGTTGAACACTGCTCAGCCTTTAGATGCAAGTTTGCATGAATTTCCAGTGACTAATCACAAAAGAAGTTCGTCTGTCTTCTGAAAGAGAGAGAATAGTTCAGCCAGATCTACATGCTGTCATTAAGGCTAAAGATCTCATGCTAAAGCTAAGGCCTAGAGATGACTGTGGGAAATGGATGCAAGAACCAGAACAGTTCTGAGTAAACAATAGCAATGAGGGCTTCTGATTGTCTAAAAATATCAGAAACTTTGATTAAGTTATCAGGGATTGTCTCTCAAAAAGCATGTAGAGAGAGAGATAAAGGTCTACTACAGCCATATACGAAATACCTATGCACACATTTGTATGTTCACATATATGCATTTAACATGCATGTGTATACAAGTTTAACATCTAAATTTCAATTTTGGTGTCCAAATACAAACAATCCCTGTTACAGAAATGCAATATCTTACTGTCAGGGCTCATCTGGTTCCTTCAAACAAAAGACAAGTGGAGGAAAAAGAGCTGTAGATAGTCATCAGTACCTCGCCCCTACAGCAGACAAGAATTCAACAGTTGAAAAAGCCAGAGAAAAGGATGGAGAACACTGCTATTGATGGAAGCACTGGATCCTTACCAGAAGGGAGCCAGATGATAACAGAGCTGTTCTGGGTGGGGAAGGGCACAGCACCCCCATTTCCAAGTGGCATCAAAAGCGATTGCACTGTGTACTCCCCCAGGATTCTGAGCATCTGAGTGCACCCTGACCACAATGCCTCATGCTGATAGCATACAGCTGCTTCCTTCACAGACACAGATAACAGCCTCTCTTCTGAAAAATAAAATAATTATGGCCTTTACATTTTCATTTCCTGCAGATGGAAACATGGGGCAAGAGCAGGCATTGATCATCTATCCCTTTCTGCAATTCTCACTTCTGATTGTTTTTTTCTTAATATGCTGTAATACATGGAAGGCACTGTTGCCCTCTCTCTCTCTCATTAATGTGGAGAGCATCAGTTGTCATCACAACAGAGATTACTAACTCCAAGTGGCTGTCTACCCTGCTCACTCTACCTCCAACAAGGCAGAGAGCCACACAGCATGGAGGAGGTGTTTGGCCCACCCAGCTGGAGGCCCTGACACTGGAAAAAATAACAGCTTGATGTGAGCAATCAACTGAGCTGGTAACTCCCTCTTACTCCATGTTAGACAGTAGGACCATTCTGGTTTTATGCCAAATTAATAGTGTGAACACAACTAAAAATGGGAAAATATGTTTGCCTGCTACTTCCAACAGGGAGGAAACTTGACAAGACTGTCAGAAATAATGGCAATGCTTCCCATTATTCCAAATAAAGTGAAACTGAAGGAAAATAATTAATAATGAGATCTTCCACACTGCTGCATACAGCAATCCCTGAGCTACCGGAGACTTACTGTCTACTTCCATGGGTTCAAAATTTGACACTTGCTGCCTTTTTGAAAGAATTCACTTGGAGAATAAATATTTTCCTTCTAAGATTCAGGTGCTACAACACCCTAAAGAATAGGACAAAGCCCTCTGAATTTAAAGAGATATAAGGTGGAGTAACTGGGAATTAAATTAATTTGTGTTATAGCCAGTGGTCAGGACTAGGCAAAATTATTATGACAAAAAGTCTCATCCATCTGAAGAATATGAGATCTTTGAAGGATTTGTGGAAATTGGGAATGTTATTAAGTGTTGGAAAACTGAGTCCAGGCAATAATATATGCAGAGAAGAAGCTGAAGGCAAGGTAGAGTTGCAATGAAGTGTGCCAACGCCTACGGCAGATATAAGAACAATCAATTTCATGAAAAAAACCACAATCAGAAATTGCCCTTATTGCAATTAGACCACATAGCAACAAAAAATAACAAAACAACAGTTCCATGAGGGCATAATGCTGCTTTTACAAACTGTAGAGAAGGACACAAAATATATAAATTCATGAACACATACCTGATAGAGATATGTGTATATTGCATACCAGAAAGACAGCTGTGCCTCAAACCCTGACTTTTTGTCCAGAGACTAGGACTGGCACTAGAAACAAAAATCCATATCCCAGAAGTCAAATTGCCTAATCAGAGACACTTATCCAGCCCACCAATTAATTCCAGACCTCTGTTCACCTAACATCCTGTTCCCCTATACACCATATGCTGTGGTCTCTGAGCTCAGTCACTTCACTGCCTCATCCAGTAGAACAACAGCCCAGAAAAGACTGTTCCTCTGGAAGATCAACTTCCAAATCAGCTGCATGGATGCTTGATCAGAACTGGCTGGAGGTTCAGAGATGGAGAACAAAGCCCTTGTTTTCTTAGAATGGCCAGGGTGCTGCCCAGCTTCAAGGGACAACAGGCACAAAAGCCCCAGAAACTTCCTGGAGCACTGAGCCTCTGAGTCATAGTGTCATGGGATGGTTTTGGTTGGAAATAGCCACAGAGACCATCGAGTCCAACCATGAATCTGACTCTGCCAAGTGCACCAGTAACCCATGTCCCTGGAAGGCACATCCAAGCAGGTGGTCCACATACTGGACCTCCAGGCATGGTGATTCCCCTGTTTCCATGCACAGCCAGTTCCAAGGCTTGACAAACCATTCAGTGAAAACTTCATAGCCAAAATGAACCTCCCTCAGCACAACCCGAGGCCATTTGCCCTTGTCCTGTCAGCTCTTCCCTGGAGGAAGAGACCAGCCCCCACCTCCCTGCCACCTCCCCTGAGGCAGTTCCAGAGAGTGGTAAGTGCCTCTGAGCCTCCTTTGCTCCTGCCTAAACACCCACCCAATGGCCCTCAGCCATTCCTCATCAGTCTTGTGCTCCAGACCCTTCCCCAGCTTTGTGGCCCCTCTCTGGACCTGCCCCAGCCCCCAATGCCTTGTGCTGAGGGCCCCCTTGGTGTTACTGCAGACTCACTGAGGGGGCACTCCATCCCCTCATCCAGAACACTGACACGGCTGTTAGGCAGGACTGGCCCCAGGACTGAGCCCTGGGGAGCACCACTGGAGACTGGCTGCCAGCTGGATGCAAGTCCTGCCAACCAGCCAGGTTTGAACTCTGTGAGCAGTGCACTTCTCCAAGCCACACCAGCCCCTTTCTCCCACGCAGTTCTGTGACAAAGATTTTACTACAGTCCAGGTAGTCGACACCCCAGTGCATTCCTCAAGCAGCACCTGCCTTGCAGGAAGCCGTGTGGGCTGGCCCTGTCCCCTGCTTGTTCTGCACATGCAGTGTGCTGGCTCTGAGAGGATCTGCTCCCTGACCTCCCCAGTGCCCAAGCCAAGCTTATGCTGGGCATCACATCTGCTGCCTTCCACTCACCTGGATCTCTGCAGTTAGCCAGGGCTGCTGGGAAAGGCCAGCAAGGGGCTTGGTGAGCACTTGTGCCATTTTCCACAGTGCCTTTCTGTGAATTCCCTCTGGCCCCACACACCTGTGTGCCTCTAAGTGCTGTGGCTCTGATCAGCTCCTCTTGGAGTTGGGGAGCTTTGCTCTGCTCCCTGTCCCTGTCTTCTAGCTCTGCAGCCAGGGTACCCAGAGAACAGCTTGGTGGTGTTCAAGACTGAGGCAAAGAAGAAATTAAGCACCTCAGCCTTTTTCTCATCCTTTGTCCCCATTTTCCCCCCTGCATCCAGTTCTACTTGGGATTTGTCCCTTCTAATACTCTCCTTGCATAAGCTCATGACATCTTTGCAGTCCAGCTGATGACTCAGAAGGCATCTCCCACTGACTTCCAGCATGTTGAGTGTTCATCCTTACAGCACTCAGGACTGGAGGGAGCAATGCTGTGCTTCTACCTTGCATGGCCAGTGCCAGAATGACCTGCCAGCTCCCAGTGCAGCTCATGTAATGAAGTGCTCCTGGCTGCTGTGAGTGTGCTCAGTGTACAGAGTTCACAGACCCGAAACTGCTCGAGTACCTCAGCCGAGGCTCTCCGTGGTTTAGCCAGCAATCCCAACCTTGCAGGGTCACCTCTCTTACAGCAGGGCCCTGCCTGTCCCCCGTGCTCCTGGATCGCCTTGCAGGAGGGAGCGCCACAAGCAGCTGTCCCGGAGCGCCCGGGGAGCTCTGTCTCTCTGCTTGGATTGATTTGCTTTGTGGTCTTGGCTTTGTCCTTAGGGACACCAGTTCCTCTGCTTCGAGGCAGAGACAAGTGTCCATATGTCTGTCTCTTGGAGATGACATCCAGCAGCCACTGACTTTGCTCAGAATGGCCATACTGTGTCTGCAGGCGGTGTGTGGGTGTGCGGGCAGCAGCCGCGGCCTGGAGCGTGCGGCAGAGTGCTCAGCCAGCAGCACAGGCCCGCCACGTCTCCATCCCTGCCTGTGTCCTCTGAAGGGTTCACCACTAGTCTCTGCAATCCTCCAGCTGTGTTGGGGCCATTTGTTGTCACTGCAATAGCCCAGCTGTGCTGCGACATTTGTCTCCCTGATCTGCACAATGGCCATTTCTGTTCATACGGCCTGGCCACAGCCCATGAAACATGACCACTTCATAGAAAAGAAGTAGCCTTTTAGTACTTTTGGCCTAATTATGGCACAACAGCCTTGCAAACATGAGGAAAGAGGTCTAAAGTAGATTTTGAGTGCTGTGGATAGTGTAAAATCACAAGGTTGATGAAGCAGATGTGAATTGATAAGAAGTGGCTGCCAGTGTAGTGCTAGGCAGTAACATCTGAGAAAAGCCAAAAGGCGCTGCAGCTGGAAGATAGAGGAGGAAAAGCAGAGGAAGAGGAATATCTGTGGGACAAGGACAAGGGCAAGGGTTTCCTGTGTTTCAAAGAGAATGGGGAGGACAGATGTATTCCAACAAGGGACCAGAGCGGGAGCATCCTTCTCTGGCAGACCAGGAATGCATCAGGGAGGGCCAAGGTGCAGCTCCCACCTGTGCATGACCCTCCAGCTGCAACAAGCCTGCACTGGCGGCTTCACCTCCTGTGCACTGCTGGGGA